>NC_065592.1:61050000-61362000 GCF_024542745.1 Macaca thibetana thibetana | reverse complement strand
GAACCTGGAAAGTGGAGGTTACAGTGAGCCGAGATCGCGCCACAGCTCTCCAGCCTGAAGACACAGCGAGACTCCGCCTCAAAAAAAAAAAAGTAGTTGCCTTAGGGTTTATAATATACATCTTTAACTTTATGTATAACCTAGGACTCTTAATTCAGTACAGTTTTGTTCTCCCCATCTGTGTCTAATTTTCCTCACAAAGGGATAATGCTAGACCTCCCTCGTTGGGTTGTTATGAATATGAAATGAGTTACTATATGTGAAATACTTTGAGCATAGCTCATGTTTTTATTCATGTCAAGAATAATAGAAGAAAACTTTATTAGAAGTTCTTCAGTTTGCAGATTACAGGTTTCTTTTCCAACCTACCTTTGCTGTCTACATGCATGATCACACCCTAGACTAGTAGTTCTCAATTCTGGCTATGTATTATAAATGGGTGGCTTAAAAAATATTGATAGTAGTGGGCTACCTTCAGAAATTCATATTTTGTTGGTCCGATATTTTTTTAAAAAGTGTTCTAAGTGGTTCCAATGTATGGTCAGGATGGAGAACCATTACCCTAGACTTTATCACTATGATCTGTAACTTAAAAAATTGTAAGCATCGGGCTGGGTGCGGTGACTCAAACGCCTGTAATCCCAGCACTTTGGGAGGCCGAGGCAGGTGGATCACGAGGTCAGGGGTTCAAGACCAGCCTGGCCAACATGGTGAAACCCCGTCTGTACTAAAAATTCAAAAAGTTAGCTGGGCGTGATGGCATGCGCTTGTAATCCCAGCTACTCAGAAGACTGAGGCAGGAGAATCGCTTGAATCCGGGAGGTGGAGGTTGCGGTAAGTGGAGATCACGCCATTGCACTCCAGCCTGGATGACAGAGTGAGACTCCGTCTCAAAAAAAAATTGTAAGCATCTAACTTCCTCTTTTACTAACTCACATACTCTAGTACCCTATTTTGACATTTCTTGGATTCCTATTTTTTTTTTGCTTTTTCATTTTTCTCACTGGACATTTCTTGGATTCCATCAAGACCTCCAGGCCAGTAGCTACATCATTTTTTCACTGCCCATTATTCCCCTCATATATTCTCTTCTTAACTTATCCGATTATATTGATTCATTTAATAAAAATTTTAGTTACTATTAGTGTTCTGTATGTACCATTCTGTGGTGTTAAGTGATAAACTCTTGTTCTTCTCTTCCTTCATTGTAATCAAGGCAAAACTTCAACCCCGATTACACTCAGTTCTTTGTCAACTCTGTAATTCCTTGAACCTAAACAACGGAGTGTGGCTGGAGAAAACAAATATGCTAGCTCGTCTCGCTTTAAATTTATGGCCACACATATCCATTGTGCCTACAGCATTGCTGTATCTGCTTGTCTTTCTACTTAGTTTGCTAAGAAGACTATGTAATCTCCTTTCCTTCTAGACTCTTAGCTGTTTTTTAAAAACATTATTTTATTTTTTTATTTTAGAGACGAGCTCTCGCTATGTCAAGCAATCATCCCACCTTGACTTCCCAAAGTGTTGGGATTGCAGGCGTGAGCCACTGTGCTGGGCATGTTTGTTTGTTTATTGATCGATTTAAGTATTGCACATAGTGTTTTTATTCTCTGCAGCAAAAGCGAGTCCTACTTGCAGACACACTTTTTTATTAAAGCCAATTCATCTATGTTCATCTGTGTTGTGACTTCTTGTCTCTTTAAGGATTTTGCTTCTGGGTTATCTTCTGTATCATTGTTTTTATTTGTTTTATTTTTATTTTATCTAGACCAGCGCATCCCCTGTATTATTTTTCCTGCTGAATCATTTTTCTTAGGATACGAACATGCTATAACTCTTAATTCTCTAACTTCAATAGGAATGGCAAAAGGAAAAAAACAAAAGCAGCTCATTTCTCACACACACCTTTCCTTCTCATTTACAGCAAAATTTGTCAGAAAGAATTGCTTGTGCCGGGCGCCGTGGCTCAAGCCTGTAATCCCAGCACTTTGGGAGGCCGAGACAGGCGTATCACGAGGTCAGGAGATTGAGCCCTTCCAGGCTAACATGGTGAAACCCCGTCTCTACTAAAAAAATACAAAGAAAACTAGCCGGGCGAGGTGACGGGCGCCTGTAGTCTCAGCTACTCGGGAGGCTGAGGCAGGAGAATGGCATGAACCCGGGAGGCGGAGCTTGCAGTGAGCTGAGATCCGGCCACTGCACTCCAGCCTGGGCGACCGAGTGAGACTCTGTCTCAAAAAAAAAAAAAAAAAGAATTGCTCGTTCTCAGTATCTCTGCCCTCTAAGATTCCATTTTTTCCCCAGTTCTTTCCAGGTTGGCTCTTTTCCACTCCCACCAACTGAAATCACTCTTGTCAGTGTTCTCCATCCTTAAATCACTCTAACTCTCACCAGCATTTGACACAGGTGATTGATCATTTCCTGTTTTTATAAAAACTTTACTTGGTTTTCTGGATGCCGTATCATCCTTACTCTTTCCTAATTTATGGCAGCTCCTTCTCGGTCTTATTTTCTAGCGTCTCTTTCCTCACTTGAAGGTTGTTGTATCCTACCTAGACTTAGGCTTTGTAACTTTTCTTTATCAGTGTTCGTCCGTTAGTATTTGACGGTTCTTTGGGTATCTTATCTAATGCCATGGCTGTAAGCATTATTAATTTGCTCTTGACTCAGGCCTTGACATCTTCATTGAACTCCACACTATAATGGACTGTGTTTTCATTTTTCGAGACAGGGTCTCATTCTGTCACCCAGGCTGGAATACAGTGATGCGATTATAGCTCACTGTAACCTTGAACTCCTGGTCTCAAGTGATCGTCCTGCCTCAGCCTCCTGAGTAGCTAGAACTATAGGTGCATACTACCACACCTGGTTAGGACTGTAGGTGCATACTAACAACAATTTTATTGTTGTTATTGAGACTGGATCTTGCGACGTTGCCCAGGCTGTTCTCGAACACCTGGCCTCAGGCATCCTCCTACCTTGGTCTCCCAAAGGGCTGGGTTTGTAGGTGTGAGCCACTGTGCCCTGCCAGGACTGCCTTTTCTACATCTCTTGAATATTTTAGTAGGCATGTCAATTTTAACTTGTCTGAAAAAGAATTATTGGTTTATTTCCTCAAACCTACCATTTTCTCAGACTTTACCCTCTTAGTAAATGGTACTGTCGTTTACCCACTTAATCAAGCCACAAAATGGAAATCATACTTGCTTTCTCTTTTTTTCCCCTTACACATTCAATCCACCAGCAGCAGCTTTACCTTCAAACTGTATCCCCTATATTATCATTTCTTGCTGCTCCCACTCCTTTGCCCTAATATAAGCCATTGTTGTTATGTCTTTTCTGGGCTGTTGTTAATCGCCTTCTATCTGCTCTTCCTGCTTCCATTCTTTTCTCCTTCTAGTTTGTTCTTACAACAGCTAAAATGAAAGACATAAATAGTAACATGTCACTCTCATTTAAAGGCTCCTCATAGTTTTTCATCATATTTAGAAAAAATCCCAAGACCTAATTTTAGCCTAAAAGGCCTTACTTGATTTCTCCTTCACTGATCTCATCTCCTACTACTCCTCTAAGCTCCAGAGCCGCTGGCCTTGCTGTTCCTCAAAGACCAAGTTACTTACTGCTTTAAGGCTTTTATTATTGACGTTTTTCCTGCCTGGAATGTTCTTCCTTTGTTATCATATGATTTGCTTGCTTCTTCATGCCACTTAGGCCCCTGCTTAGATCTTCTTTTTTATTTTTTTTGAGATGGAGTCTTGCTCTTGTTGCCCAGGCTGGAGTACAATGGCACAATCTTGGCTGACTGCAACCTCTGCCTTCCGGGTTCAAGCGATTCTCCTGCCTCAGCCTCCCGAGTAGCTGAGACTACAGGCATGTGCCACCTCGCCTGGCTAATTTTTGTATTTTGGTTGGTCAATCTGGTCTCGAACTCCTGACCTCAGGTGATCTGTCCGCCTCAGCCTCCCAAAGTGCTAGGATTATAGGTGTGTGCCTGTGCCTCTGCGCCTGGCTAGATCTTACTTTTTTTTTTTTGTTTTTTTGAGATGGGGTCTTGCTCTATCGCCCAGGCTGGAGTGCAGTGGCGCAATCTCAGCTCACTACAAGTTCCACCTCCCGGGTTCACGCCATTCTCCTGCCTCAGCCTCCCGAGTAGCTGGGACTACGGGTGCCTGCCAGCATACCTGGCTAACTTTTTGTATTTTTAGTGGAGACGGGGTTTCATCGTATTAGCCAGGATGGTCTCGATCTCCTGACCTCGTGATCTGCCTGCTTCGGCCTCCCAAAGTGCTGGGGTTACAGACATGAGCCACTGCGCCCGGCCTAGATCTTACTTCTTTACTTCTTCAGAGAGAGATTCCTTGATGACACCATAAAAATAGGCCCCTTCCGTTCCACTTTCTGTTTTGATTTACTTTTCTTCATAGCACCAAGGGTTTTTTTTTTTTTTGAGACAGAGTCTCGCTCAGTCACGTAGGCTAGAGTGTAGTAGCACGATCTTAGCTCACTGCAACCTCCGCCTCCTGGCAATTCTCATGCCTCAGACTCCAGAGTAGCTGGGATTATAGGCGTGAGCCACTACACCCAGCTAATTTTTGTATTTTTAGTAGAGACGGGGTTTCACCATGTTGGTCAGGTTGGTCCCAAACTCCTGACCTCAGTAGATCCACCCGTCTCAGTCTCACAAAGTGCTGCGATTACAGGTGTGAGCCACCGCGCCCGGCCACGCGGCATCTATGTTTTTGAAAATATAAGTTTACTAATTATTTTCCAACTGTAATATAAGCTCCATAAAGACAAAGATTTGGTATTTTCATTGCTTTAATTCCCAGCATTTAAAACGATGTTAGAGACCCTGTCATAAGTTATTAATATACCAGTAGTAATTTTTATTCTTTTAAATTTTTTTATTTTTTATTATACTTTAAGTTCTAGGGTACATGTGCACAACGTGCAGGTTTGTTACATATGTATACATGTGCCATGTTGGTGTGCTGCACCTGTTAACTCATCATTTACATTAGGCATATCTCCTAATGCTGTCCCTCCCCCGCCCCCTCCCCACAATAGGACCCGGTGTGTGATGATCCCCTTCCTGTGTCCAAGTGATCTCATTGTTCAATTCCCACCTATGAGTGAGAACATGCGGTATTTGGTTTTCTATTCTTGCCATAGTTTGCTGAGAATGATGGTTTCCAGCTGCATCCATGTCCCTACAAAGAACACAAACTCATCCTTTTTTATGGCTGCATAGTATTCCATGGTGTATATGTGCCACATTTTCTTTTTTTTTTTTTTTTTTTGAGACGGAGTCTCGCTCTGTCGCCCAGGCTGGAGTGCAGTGGCCGGATCTCGGCTCACTGCAAGCTCCGCCTCCCGGATTTACGCCATTCTCCAACCTCAGCCTCCCGAGCAGCTGGGACTACAGGCACCCGGCACCTCGCCTGACTAGTTTTTTGTATTTTTTAGTAGAGATGGGGATGTGCCACATTTTCTTAATCCAATCTGTCACTGATGGACATTTGGGTTGATTCCAAGTCTTTGCTATTGTGAATAGTGCTGTGATAAACATACGTGTGCATGTGTCTTTATAGCAGCATGACTTATAATCCTTCGGGTATATCCCCAGTAATGGGATGGCTGGGTCAAATGGTATTTTTTTTTTTTTTTTTTTTTTTTTTTTGAGACGGAGTCTCGCTCTGTCGCCCAGGCTGGAGTGCAGTGGCCAGATCTCAGCTCACTGCAAGCTCCGCCTCCCAGGTTCACGCCATTCTCCTGCCTCAGCCTCCGGAGTAGTTGGGACTACAGGCGCCCGCCACCTCGCCCGGCTAGTTTTTTGTATTTTTTAGTAGAGCCGGGGTTTCACCGTGTTAGCCAGGATGGTCTCGATCTCCTGACCTCGTGATCCACCCGTCTCGGCCTCCCAAAGTGCTGGGATTACAGGCTTGAGCCACCGCGCTCGGCCTAAATGGTATTTCGAGTTCTAGATCCTTGAGGAATCACCACACTGTTTTCCATAATGGTTGAACTAATTTACAGTCCCACCAACAGTGTAAAAGTGTTCCTATTTCTCCACATCCTCTCCAGCACCTGTTGTTTCCTGATTTTTTAATGATTGCCATTCTGACTGGTGTGAGATGGTATTTCATTGTGGTTTTGATTTGCATTTCTCCGATGGCCAGTGTTGATGAGCATGTTTTCATGTGTCCGTTGGCTGTATGAATGTCTTCTTTTGAGAAGTGTCTGTTCATATCCTTTGCCCACTTTTTGATGGGGTTGTTTGTTTTTTTCTTGTAAATTTGTTTGAGTTCTTTATAGGTTCTGGATATTAGCCCTTTGTCAGATGGGTAGATTGCAAAAATGTTCTCCCATTCTGTAGGTTGCCTGTTCACTCCGATGGTAGGTTCTTTTGCTGTGCAGAAGCTCTTTAGTTTAGTTAGATCCCATTTGTCAATTTTGGCTTTTGTTGCCATTGCTTTTGGTGTTTTAGACATGAAGTCCCTGCCCATGCCTATGTGCTGAATGGTATTACCTAGGTTTTCTTCTAGGGTTTTTATGGTTTTCGGTCTAACATTTAAGTCTCTAATCCATCTTGAATTAATTTTCGATAAGGAGTAAGGAAAAGATCCAGTTTCGGCTTTCTACTTATGGCTAGCCAATTTTCCCAGCACCATTTATTAAATAGGGAGTCCTTTCCCCATTTCTTGTTTTTCTCAGGTTTGTCAAAGATCAGATGGCTGTAGATGTGTGGTATTATTTCTGAGGGTTCTGTTCTGTTCCATTGGTCTATATCTCTATTTTGGTACCAGTACCATGCTGTTTTGATTACT
Source organism: Macaca thibetana thibetana (assembly GCF_024542745.1). Lineage (NCBI taxonomy): Eukaryota > Metazoa > Chordata > Mammalia > Primates > Cercopithecidae > Macaca > Macaca thibetana. The sequence goes on along the minus strand of NC_065592.1, from coordinate 61,355,170 downwards.
GTAGCCTTGTAGTATAGTTTGAAGTCAGGTAGCGTGATGCCTCCAGCTTTGTTCTTTTGGCTTAGGATTGTCTTGGCAATGCGGGCTCTTTTTTGGTTCCATATGAACTTTAAAGCAGTTTTTTCCAATTCTGTGAAGAAAGTCATTGGTAGCTTAATGGGAATGGCGTTGAATTTATAAATTACCTTGGGCATTATGGCCATTTTCACAATATTGATTCTTCCTATCCATGAGCATGGTATGTTCTTCCATTTGTTTATGTCCTCTTTTATTTTACTGAGCAGTGGTTTGTAATTCTTCTTGAAGAGTTCCTTTACATTCCTTGTAAGTTGGAATCCTACGTATTTTATTCTCTTTGAAGCAATTGTGAGTGGGAGTTCATTCATGATTTGGCTCTCTGTTTGTCTGTTACTGGTGTATAAGAATGCTTGTGATTTTTGCACATTAATTTTGTATCCTGAGACTTTGCTGAAGTTGCTTATCAGCTTAAGGAGATTTTGGGCTGAGACAATGGGGTTTTCTAAATATACAATCATGTCATCTGCAAACAGGGACAATTTGACTTCCACTTTTCCTAATTGAATACCGTTTATTTCTTTCTCTTGCCTGATTGCCCTAGCCAGAACTTCCAACACCATGTTGATTAGGAGTGGTGAGAGAGGGCATCCCTGTCTTGTGCCAGTTTTCAAAGAGAATGCTTCCAGTTTTTGCCCATTCAGTATGATATTGGCTGTGGGTTTGTCATAAATAGCTCTTATTATTTTGAGATACGTTCCATCAATACCGAATTTATTGAGTTTTTAGCATGAAGGGCTGTTGAATTTTGTCAAAGGCCTTTTCTGCATCTATTGAGATAATCATGTGGTTTTTGTCTTTGGTTCTGTTTATATGCTGGATTATGTTTATTGATTTGCGAATGTTGAACCAGCCTTGCATCCCAGGGATGAAGCCCACTTGATCATGGTAGATAAGCTTTTTGATGTGCTGCTGGATTCGGTTTGCCAGTATTTTATTGAGGATTTTTGCATCGATGTTCATCAGGGATATTGGTCTAAAATTCTCTTTTTTTGTTATATCTCTGTCAGGCTTTGGTATCAGGATGACGTTGGCTTCGTAAAATGAGTTAGGGAAGCTTCCCTCTTTTTCTATTGATTGGAATAGTTTCAGAAGGAATGGTACCAGCTCCCCTTGTACCTCTGGTAGAATTCGGCTGTGAATCCGTCTGGTGCTGGACTTTTTTTGGTTGGCAGGCTATTAATTATTGCCTCAATTTCAGAGCCTGCTGTTGTTCTATTCAGGGATTCAACTTCTTCCTGGTTTAGTCTTGGGAGAGTGTAAGTGTCCAGGAAATTATCAATTTCTTCTAAGTTTTGTAGTTTATTTGCTTAGAGGTGTTTATAGTATTCTCTGATGGTAGTTTGTATTTCCGTGGGGTCGGTGGTAATATCCCCTTTATCGTTTTTTTATTACGTCTATTTGATTCTTCTCTCTTTTCTTTATTAGTCTTGCTAGCAGTCTATCAATTTTGTTGATCTTTTCAAAAAACCAACTCCTGGATTCATTGATTTTTTTTGGAGAGTTTTTTGTGTCTCTATCTCCTTCAGTTCTGCTCTGATCTTAGTTATTTCTTGCCTTCTGCTAGCTTTTGAATGTGTTTGCTCTTGCTCCTCTAGTTCTTTTAATTGTGATGTTAGGGTGTCAATTTTAGGTCTTCCCAGGTTTCTCTTGTGTGCATTTAGTGCTATAAATTTCCCTCTACACACTGCTTTAAATGTGTCCCAGAGATTCTGGTATGTTGTATCTTTGTTCTCATTGGTTTCAAAGAACATCTTTATTTCTGCCTTCATTTCGTTCTGTACCCAGTAGTCATTCAGGAGCAGGTTGTTCAGTTTCCATGTAGTTGAGCGGTTTTGATTGAGTTTCTTAGTCCTGAGTTCTAGTTTGATTGCACTGTGGTCTGAGAGACAGTTTGTTATAATTTCTGTTCTTGTACATTTGCTGAGGAGTGCTTTCCAACTATGTGGTCAATTTTGGAATAAGTGCGATGTGGTGCTGAGAAGAATGTATATTCTGTTGATTTGGGGTGGAGAGTTCTGTAGATGTCTATTAGGTCCGCTTGGTGCAGAGTTGAGTTCAATTCCTGGATATCCTGGTTAACTTTCTGTCTCGTTGATCTGTCTAATGTTGACAGTGGGGTGTTGAAGTCTCCCGTTATTATTGTATGTGAGTCTAAGTCTCTTTGTAAGTCTCTAAGGACTTGCTTTATGAATCTGGGTGCTCCTGTATTGAGTGCATATATATTTAGGATAGTTAGCTTTTCCTGATGAATTGATCCCTTTACCATTATGTAATGGCCTTCTTTGTCTCTTTTGATCTTTGATGGTTTAAAGTTTGTTTTATCAGAGACTAGGATTGCAACCCCTGCTCTTTGTTTTCCGTTTGCTTGGTAGATCTTCCTCTGTCCCTTTATTTTGAGCCTATGTGTGTCTCTGCATGTGAGATGGGTCTCCTGAATACAGCAGACTGATGGGTCTTGACTACTCTTTATCCAATTGGTAAAGGGCAGTATTAGGGTGGGAGTTACCCGATTTTCCAGGTGTTGTGTGTCTCAATTTCCTTTGGCTAGGAAAAGGAATTCCCTGCCCCCTTGCGCTTCCCAGGTGAGGCGATGCCTCACCCTGCTTCAGCTCTTGTTGGTTGGGCTGCACCCGCGGACAAGCGCCAACTGTCAGACACGCCCCAGTGAGATGAACCGGGTACCTCAGTTGAAAATGCAGAAATCACCTGTCGTCTTTGTTGCTCACGCTGGGAACTGGAGGCTGGAGCTATTCCTATTCGGCCACCTTGGGCACCTTATTTTTTATATTTGAGACGAAGTCTCGGTCTTGTCCCTCAGGCTGGAGTGCAATGGGGCGATCTTGGCTCATTGCAACCTCCGCCTTCCGGGATCAAATGATTCTCCTGCCTCAGCCTCCTGAGTAGCTGGGATTACAGGCGCCTGCCACCATGCCCGGCTAATTTTTTTTTGTAATTTTAGTAGAGACGGGGTCTTACCACGTTGGCCAGGCTGGTCTCGAACTCGTGATCTCAGGTGATCCACCTGCCTCAGCCTCCCAAAGTGCTGATATTACAGACATGAGCCACTGCGCCCAGCCACCAGTAGTAATTTTTAAACAAACACAAGAACTCCTTTCCCTTTAGCCACAAAACTGTAAAATAGTTATGAATAATCCAAGCAAAAAAATGTGCAAGACCTGAATGAAGAAAATCAACACATTTATTTTGTGTGTGTGTGTGTTTTGTTTTGAAATGGGGTCTTGCTCACAGGCTATAGGGCAGTGGCACTTATGGCTCAAACAATCCTCTTGCCTCAGCCTCCTGTGTAGGTAAGATCATAGGCGTGTGCCACAACACCAGCTCATTTTAAAGTTTCTTGTAGGGGCTAGGTCTCACTTTGTTGCCCAGGCTGGTCTCACAAACTCCTCGGGTCAAGTGATCCTCCCGCTTCAGCCTCCCAAATTGCTGGGATTACAGGCTTGAGCCACTGTGCCTGGCCGGGTCAAGATTTTTTCTCAGCTCTTTATGTCAGAGTACTGTGTGAAAGTACTGTGGCTGTGTGCTGTGGCTAATACCTGTAATCCAGTTCTTTGGGATGTCTAGGTGGGACGATTGCATGAAACCAGGAGTTTGAGATCAGCCTGGGAAATGTAGCAGGACCCCCATCTCTACTGTAGTAGTCTGTTCTCACACTGCTGACATACACAAGTGGCTCACGCCTGTAATCCCAGTACTTTGGCAGCCTGAGGTGGGTGGATCACCTGAGGTCAGGAGTTCAAGACCAGCCTGACCAATATGGTGAAACCGCCATCTCTACTAAAAATACAAAAATTAGCCGGGCATAGTGGCGTGCGTCTGTAATCCCAGCTACTTGGGAGGCTGAGACAGGAGAATTGCTTGAACCCAGGGGGTGGAGGTTCCAGTGAGTAAGTTTTGTAGTTTTTATAGAGACAGGGTTTCGCCATGTTGGCCAGGCTGGTCTTGAACTCCTAACCTCAAGTGATCCGTGCCCCCTCAGCCTCCAAAAGTGTTGAGATTACAGGCGTGAGTCACCGCACCCAACCCCAAAGTCTTAACTGATTTTGGCGTTAACTCAAAAGTCCACTTTCCATAGTCTCATCTGAGACAATGCCAGTTTCTTCCGCCTATTAACTTGTAAAATCAAAAGCAAGTTAGTTACTTCCTAGATTCACAGGGGGTACAGGCATTGGGTAAATACAGCCAAACACCTGTGGGTAGTCCTAAACCAACCACACTAGGCATCTTATCGTTAAACTGGCATCCTTTGCCATATCTCTTTTTCCTCTCAGAGAAGAAGAATGTCCTGGCACTCACCACCTTCAGTCCTCTTCATTTTTTAGAATGCTGATATTGGCCGGGCACAGTGGCTTACGCCTGTAATCCTTGCACTTTGGGAGGCTGAGGCGGGTGGATCACCTGAGTTCAGGAGTTTGGGAACAGCCTGGCCAATATGGTGAAACCCTGTCTCTACTAAAAATACAAAAATTAGCCAGGTGTGGTGGTGGTGGTGTGGGGACCGCCTGTAAGTTCAGAGACTTGGGAGACTGAGGCAGGAGAATCGCTTGAACTCCGGTGGGGTGGAGGTTGCAGTGAGCCAAGATCGTGCCATTGCACTCCAGCCTGGGTGACCGTCTCAATCTCAGCGACTCAGGAGGTGGAGGCTGGAGGGTCACTTGAGGCCAGTAGTTGAAGACCAGCTTGGGTAGCATAGAGAGACCCCGATCTCTACAAAAGTTAGAAAAAATTAGCTGGATGTGGTGGTGCGTGCCTGTAGTCCCATCTACTCAGGAGTCTGAGCTAAGAGGATCACTTGAGCCTGGGAATTTGATGCCGAAGTGAGCTATGATTGTGCCACTGCATTCCAGTCTGGGCAACAGAGTGAGATCCTGCCTCCAAAAAAAAAAAATTTTTTTTTAAATGTAAAAACCATCAAAATGCTGTTATCTACACATAACTAATGTTTACAATCAACAGGTTTATACATTTATTTTAGGTAAATCTAAAGGCTTCCTATATATACATTTTATGTGAGAGGAAAGTATTAATAATCTGAAATTGAAAAGTAGCTTTTGTTTCATACAGACTGATTTTTATCAGGAATGAAGAAGGATAATTTATTAATGCTTTTTTATAATAAAGGGATTGGTTAATTGAAAGGATATAACAATTCTTAATGTTTATGCCTTTAATAACAGTTTCAAAATACAAGAAGCAAAAACCGATAGACTGAAAGGAGAAAAAGACAAATCCATAATTTTAGTCAGAGATTTTAATGCCATTCTTTTACTAGTCGATAGCACAAGTAGATAGAAAACCAGCAAGGATATAGTAGACTTGTTACAACACTATTTACTTGATTGGCATTTATAGAGCCCTCTGCCCAACAGCAGAAGAGATATTCTGCTAAAGTGCACATGGAATATTTATCAAGACAGACCACATTCAGGCTGAGCATGGTGTCTTATTCCTGTAATCCCAGCACTTTGGGAGGCCAGGGTGGGAGGATTGTGTGAGGCCAGGAGTTGAAGACCAGGCTGGGCAATATAGCAAGACCCTGTCTCTACACAAAATAAATGAAAAAACAAAAAAAAGACCAGATTCTTAGCCATAAAACAGGTCTTGATAACTATGAAAGAATTTGGGTTATACAAAGTACATTCTCTGACCATAAGGCATTTAAGTTAGAAATTAGTAACAGAAAGATTCTTGGAAAATTCTCGAGTACAGAATTTGGAAACTGCAAAACATACTTTATTTTTAAAAGAATTTTACTTCCTTTTCTTTCTGTTTTTTTTTTTTTTTTTTCCTGAGACGGAGTTTTGCTCTTGTTGCCCAGGTTGGAGTGCAATGGCGCGATCTCCACTCACTGCAACCTCCGCCTCCCGGGTTCAAGCGATTCTCCTGCCTCAGCCTCCTCAGTAGCTGGGACTACAGGCATGCACCACCACGCCTGGCTAATTTTGTATTTTTAGTAGAGAGGGAGTTTCTCCATGTTGGTTAGGCTGGTCACGAACTCCCAACCTCAGGTGATCCGCCCACCTTGGCCTCCCAAAGTACTGGGATTACAGGCGTGAGCCATCATTTCCTTTTCACTTCCTTTTCTTTAAATTTTATTTTTTTACTTTTTAAAATTAAACTTGTCTCTTTTTTATGTTATTTTTTATTTTAATTTGTAGTTTTTTAGTAAGAAACCTCACCCAAGAAAACATACTTTAAAATTATCTATTGGGCAAAGAAAATATTTTTTAAAAAAGGAAATAAAAAATATTTCAATCCAGGTGAGGTTTCAGAAAACAGAGTGAAGAAAAAGGAAAAAAGAATTAAAGTTAAAAAAAGAAAAAAATTATAAAAAATATTTTGAACAGAATAAAAAGAAGGCCAGGTGCGGGTGACTTGTACCTGTAATCCCAGCTACTTGGGAGGCTGAGGCACGAGAATCACTTAAACCCAGGAGGCGGAGGTTACAGTGATCCAAGATCACATCACTACACTCCAGCCTAGGTGACGGAGTGAGACTGTCTCAAAAAAAAAAAGAAAAAAAAAAGAAAGAAAGAAAACAACATATCCAGATTTATGGAGTACCACTGAAACACTCCTTAGGAAACGATTTGTAGCAGTGATTATCTACATTAGAAAATATCTCAAATCAGTGACTTTAGCTTCCACCTTAAAAAGCTTGAAAAAGAAGAGCAAATTAAACTCTACATAAGCAGAGAAAAGAAAATAATAAAGATTAAAGTAGAATTCAAAGAAATGTGAAACAAAAGCAAGAGAAAAATCTGTGAAACCAAGGGTGATTTTTAAAATGGATAAACTTCTAACCAGGCTGATCAGGCAAAAAAAGAGAAGATACAAATTACTGATATCAGGAATTAGGTGATATCACTACATATTCTAAAGATACTAAATGGATAATAATAGAATATTATGAACAACTTTATGTCAATAAATTTGACAAACTTAGATGGAATGACAAATTCCTTGAAAGACACAAACTACAAAAGTTTATTCAAGAAGAAATAGGGGCTGGGCAAGGTGGCTCATTCCTGTAATCCCAGCACTTTGGGAGGGGGGAGAATCACTTGAGCCCACGAGTTTTAGACCAGCCTGGGAAACATGGCGAAACCTCATCTCCAGAAAAATAAATTAACTGGGTGTGGTGGTGCATGTCCATGGTTCCAGCTACTTGAGAGACTGAGGTGGCAGGATCACTTGAGCCTAGGAGGTTGAGACTGCAGTGAGCTGTCATTGTTTCACTGCACTGCAGCCTGGGCAACAGAGCAAGACCCTATCTCAAAAAATCAATCAATCAATCAATCAGTCAGTCAGTCAGTCAATCAAGAAGAAATAGGTAAGCTAAATAACTTCGTGTGTGTTTAAGGAATTGAAATCATAGTTTAAAAATCTAACCACAGAAATATCCAGACTCACGTAATTTCACAGGGAAGTTCTATCAGACGTTTAAGGAAGAAATAATACCGTTTCTGTACAGCCTTTTCCAGAAAATTGAAGAGGAGGATATTTTTTCCCAACTTGTTCTGTAATGTTAGCGTTATCTTGATACCAAAACCAAAGATATTACAAGAAAACTATATCAGTATTCCTCATTAACATATATAAAATTTCACACAAAATTGTAGCAAATAGAATTCAAGAACATATAAAAAGGATGACATATCTTGACCCAAGTGGGGTTTATGTCAGAAATTCAGGATTAATCTATAACTTGAAAATCAATGTAGTTTACCATATTGACAAATAAAAAAAGAAAAACCATATGATCTCAGTAGATACAGAAAAAGTACTTGATAAATTCTAATATCCATTCTATTTTTTTTAAGTTTTTTTTTTTTTTTTGAGACAGATTCTTGCTGTTTCCAGGCTGGAGTGCAGTGGTGCGATCTCGGCTCACTGAAGCCTCTGCCTCCTGGGTTCAAGCGATTCTCCTGCCTCAGCTTTCCTGAGTAGCTGGGATTACAGTCATGTCCCACCATGCCTGGCTAATTTTGTATTTTTAGTAGGGATGGGGTTTCTCTGCATTGGGCAGGCTGGTCTCGAACTCTGACCTCAGGTGATCCACCTGTCTTGGCCTCCCACAATGCTGGGATTACAGGTGTGAGCCACCACCACGCCTGGCTCGTATGCTACAGTTTCTTTATCCATTTGTCTGTTGATGTATAACTTAGGTTGCTAAGTTGAAGCAACTTAGGTTACTTCCAAATCTTGGCTATTGTGAATAGTGCTGCAATAAACATGGGAGTGTCTGTATTTCTTTGATGTACTGATTTCCTTTCTGTTTGGTATGTATCTATCACAGTGGGATTGCTGGATTGTATGGTAGTTCTGTTTTTAATTTTTTGAGGAACCTCTATACTATTCTCCATAGTAACCATACTAATTTACGTTCCCACTAACAGTGTATGAGGGTTCCCTTTTCTCCATATCCTTGCCAGCGTTTGTTATTGCCTGTCTTTTGGACATAAGCCGTTTTAATTGGCGTGAGATGTTTTATCTCATTGTAGTTTTGATCAGATAAATTTTGATGCATTTCTCTGATGATCAGTGATGTTGAGCACCTTTTCATATACCTGTTTGACATTTGTATGTCTTCTTTTGAGAAAAGCGTATTCAGATATTTTGCCTATTTTTAAAACTGGATTATTAGATTTTTCCCTGTAGAGTTGTTTGAGGTCCTTATATGTTCTATTTTATTTTATTTTATTTTATTTTATTTTATTCTTTTCTTTTTTCTTTTTTTTTTTCTTTTCTTTTCTTTTATTTATTTTATATTTTGACAGAATCTTGCTCTGTCACCCAGGCTGGAGTGCAGTGGCGTGATCTCGGCTTGATGCAACCTCCGCCTCCTGGGTTCAAGCAGTTCTCCTGCCTCAGCCTCCCGAGTAGTTGGGACTACAGGTGTGTGCCATCACGCCCAGCTAATTTTTGTATTTTTAGTAGAGACAGGGTTTCACTGTGTTGACCAGGCTGATCTTGAACTCCTGACCTAGGTGATCCACCCGCCTCGGCCTCCCAAAATGCTGTGATTATAGGTGTGAGCCACCATGCTCGAACCATGTTCTGGTTATTAATACCTTGTCAAATGGATAGTTTGCAAATATTTTCTCCCATCTGTAGGTTGTCTCTTCACTTTTTTGTTGTTTCCTTTGCTGTGCAGAAGCATTTTAACTTGATGTGATCCCATTTGCCTATTTTTGGTTTTGTTACCTATGCTTTTGGGGTAGTAATCAAGAAATCCTAGCTGGGCGCGGTGGCTCATGCCTGTAATCCCAGCACTTTGGGAGGCCGAGGTGGGTGGATCATTTGAGGTCAGGAGTTCGAGACCAGCCTGGCCAACACAGTGAAACGCTCTCCATACTAAAAATACAAAAATTAGCCAGGCCTGGCCGGGCGCGGTGGCTCAAGCCTGTAATCCCAGCACTTTGGGAGGCCGAGATGGGCGGATCACGAGGTCAGATCGAGACCATCCTGGCTAACACGGTGAAACCCCGTCTCTACTAAAAAAAAAAACACAAAAAACTAGCCGGGCGCGGTGGCGGGCGCCTGTAGTCCCAGCTACTCCGGAGGCTGAGGCAGGAGAATGGCGGGAACCCGGGAGGCGGAGCTTGCAGTGAGCTGAGATCCGGCCACTGCACTCCAGCCTGGGCGGCAGAGCGAGACTCCGTCTCAAAAAAAAAAAAAAAAAAAAAAAAAAAAAAAATTAGCCAGGCCATGGTGGCCCACACCTGTAATCCCAGCTAATCACAAGGGAGAAGAATCACTTGAGCCAGGGAGGCAGAGGCTGCAGTGAGCCGAGATCACCCTACTGCACTCCATTCTGGACGACAGAGTGAGACCCTGTCTCAAAAAGAAAAAAGAAGGAAATCTTTTCCCGGACCAGTGTCCTGGAGAATATCCCCAGTGTTTTCTTGTAGTAGTTTCATAGTTTGAGGTTTTTGACTGAAGTATTTGTCTTGATTTCATTTTTGTAAATGGTGAGAAATAGGGATTATAGGGATCTAGTTTCCTTCTTCTGCATATAGATATCTAGTTTTCCCAGCAATATTTGTTGAAGAGACTGTCCTTTCCTCAGTGTCTGTTCCTACCACCTTTGTCGAAAATAAGTTCATTGTAGATATATGGATTTATTTCTGGGTTCTCTATTGTGTTCCATTGGTCTATGTGTCTATTTTAATGCTGCTAACATGCTGTTTGGCTACTATGGCACTAGTATAATTTGAAGTCAGATAATGTGATTCTTCCAGTTTTGTTGTTTTTGCTCAGAATAGCTTTGGCTATTCTGGGTCTTTTGAGGCTCCATGTAAATTTTAGGATTTATTTTTCTATTTCTTTGGAAAATATCATTGGTATTTTGATAGGGATTGCATTTAATCTGTAGATTGTGTAGTATGGATTTTTTTTAAAACAATTTTGATTCTTTCAATTCATAAACATGGAATATCTTTGTCTTTTTTCTGGAGACCGGGTCTCATACTATTGTCCAGGCTGGAGTGCAGTGGCATAGTCACGGCTCACTGCAGTCTTGACCATCTAGGCTCACGAGATCTTCCTGCCTCAGTCTCCTTAGTGCCTGAGGACTGCAGATGAATGCCACCAGGCCTGGCTATTTTTTTTTTTTTTTTCTCTTGTAGAGACAACTTTTTGCTATGTTGCCCAGCCTGGTTTTGGACCCATTGGCTCACTGAAGCAGTCTTCCTACCTTGGCCTTCCAACGTGCTGGGATTACATACATGAGACACCATGCCTGGCCTCTTTCCATTTGTGTGTGTGTGTGTGTTCTCTTTAATTTCTTGCATCAGTGATCTATAGTTTTCGTTGTAGCGATTTTTTACTCCTTTGGTTAAGTTTATTAGGTTAACCTTAGGTTAACTTATTAAGTACTTTATTTTATTTGTAGATATTATAAATGGGAGTACTTTTTTCATTTCTTTTTCAGATAGGTCATTGTTGTCATATGGAAATGCTACTGATTTTGTATATGGATTTTATATCCTAAAACTGTAGTGAATTTATTAGTCCTTTTTTTTTTTTTTTTTTTTTGTCTGAGACAAGTCTTGCTCTGTAGCCCAGGCTGGAGTGCAGTGGTGTGATCTCAGCTTACTGCAACCTCCACCTCCTGAGTTCAGGCGATTCTCCCACCTCAGCCACCTGAGTAGTTGGCACTACAGGCGTGCGCCACCAGGCCTGGCTAATTTTTGTATTTGTAGTAGAGACGGGGGTTTTACCACGTTGACAGGGCTGGTCTCGAACTCCTGACCTCAGGTGATCCACCCACCTCAGCCTCCCGAAGTGCTGGGATTATAGGCGTAAGCCTGTGTGCCTGGCCGAATGTATTTTCATAGTTTTAGGTGGAGTTTTTACATTTTTCCAAATATATCATATCTTTTTTTTTTTTTTTTTTCCGAGACAGTCCAGGCTGGAGTGCAGTGGTGCGATCTTGGCTCTCTGCAGCCTCCGCCTCCCAGGTTCACATGATTCTCATGCCTCAGCCTCCCAAGTAGCTGGGACTACAGGTGAGCACTCCCACACCCAGCTAATTTTTGTATTTTTAGTAGAGATGGGGTTTTGCCATATTGGCCAGACTAGTCTTTAATTCCTGGCCTCAAGTGATCCATCTGCCTCGGCCTCCCAGAGTGCTGGGATTACAGGTGTGAGCCATCACTCCTGGCTTCATTTTGTATTTTTTGGTAGAGATGAGGTTTCACCATGTTGGCCAGGCTGGTCTTGAACTCCTGACCTCAAGTGATCCACCTACCTTGGCCTCCCAAAGTGCTGGGATTACAGGCGTGAGCCACCATGCCCGGCCTCATATCATTTGTAAATAAGAGTAATTTGACTAGTTTATTTCCAATTTGGATGCCTTTATTTCTTCGTTATGTAATTGCTATAGCTAGGACTTCTGGTACTATGTTGAATAACAGTATTGAAAGTGGGCATTCTTGCTGTGTTTCATATCTTAGAGGAAGCCTTTTAATGTAATACTAAATGGGGAAAACACTCTGTTATGGCTCTGTTGTATAAAGCACTTTTTGTGTTGAGGTATGTTTCTTCTATAACCAATTTTTTGAGAGTTTTTTTTTTTATCATGAAAGGATACTGAGTTTTATCAAATGCTTTTTCAACATCAATTGAAATGATCATATGGTTTTTGTCTTTTATTCTGTTGATAGGCTGTATCACATTGATTGATTTGTTGTTTTGAAACTGTCCTTGTCTCCGTGGGTGGTATAAATCCCACATGGTCATGTTGAATAATCTTTTTAATGTGTTGTTGAATTCGTTTTTTTTGTTTGTTTGTTTGTTTTGAGACAGAATTTCACTCTCGTCGCCCAAGCTGGAGTGCAGTGGCATGATCTCGGCTCACTGCAACCTCTGCCTGCTGGGTTCAAGCAATTTTCCTGCCTCAGCCTCCCAAGGAGCTGGGATTACAGGTGTGCGCCACCATGCCCTGCTAATTTTTTTGTATTTTTAGTAGAGACAAGGCTTCACCCTGTTGGCCAGGCTGGTCTTGAATTCATTTTGCTAGTGTTTTGTTGAGGAATTTTGCATCAGTGTTCATCAGAGATAGTGGCCTGTAATTTTCTTCCTTTTTTTCTTTTAGATTGTCTTGCTCCTGTCACCCAGGCTGAAGTGCAGTGGCGTGATCTCGGCTCACTGCAACCTCTGCCTCCCTGGTTCAAGCGATTCTCCTGTCTCAGCCTCCTGAGTAGCTGGGGACTACAGGCGCCCACCACCACTAATTAGCCCACCCGGCTAATTTTTTTTTTCTATTTTTAGTAGGAACAGGGTTTCACCATGTTGGCCAGGCTGGTCTTGAACTCCTGACCTCAGGTGATCCACCCGCCTCAGCCTCCCAAAGTGCTGGAGTGCTGGGATTACAGGCATGAGCCACTGCGCCTGGCCAGTTTTCTTTCTTTGATGTGTCTTTGTCTGGTTTTGGTATCACGTTCATACTGGCCTTATAGAATGAGTTTGGAAGTATTCTGTTCTATTTTTTCAGAATAATTTGAGTAGGAATGGTATTAGCTCTTTAAATCTTTGGTAAAATTCAGCAGTGAAGCCATTAGGTCCTGGGCTTTTCTTGGCTTGGAGACTTCTTACTACTGTTTCAGTCTTGTTACTTGCTGTTGGTCTATTCAGGTTTTGGATGTCACTATGGTTTGGGTTTGGTAGGTTGTGTGTTTCTAGGAATTGAGCGGTTTCTTCTAGGTTTCCCAGTTTATTGTTTTTTTTTTTTTTTTTTGAGAGGGAGTCTGGCTCTGTCGCCCAGGCTGGAGTTCAGTGGCCGGATCTCAGCTCACTGCAAGCTCCGCCTCCCGGGTTTACGCCATTCTCCTGCCTCAGCCTCCCGAGTAGCTGGGACTACAGGCGCCCGCCACCTCGCCCGGCTAGTTTTTTTTTGTATTTTTTAGTAGAGATGGGGTTTCACCGTGTTATCCAGGATGGTCTTGATCTCCTGACCTCGTGATCCGCCCGTCTCGGCCTCCCAAAGTGCTGGGATTACAGGCTTGAGCCACCGCGCCCGGCCCCCAGTTTATTGTTATATAGTTGCTCATAGTAGTTCCTTTTTTCTTTTTTTTTTTTTTGAGACAGAGTCTCACCCTGTCATCCAGCAGGCTAGAGTGCAGAGTGCAATGGTGCAATTTCGGCTCACTGCAACCTCCGCCTCCCAGGTTCAAGTGATTCTCCTGCCTCAGCCTCTTCAATAGCTGGGATTACAGGCACCTGCCACCATGCCTGGCTAATTTTTGTATTGTTTTATTTTGTATTTTTAGTGGAGATGGGGTTTCACTATGTTGGCCAGACTTGTCTTGAACTCCTGACCTCAAGTGATCCGCCTGCCTCGACCTCTCAAAGTGCTGAGATTACAGGCATGAGCCACCATGCCTGGCTAGTAGTTTCTAATGATCCTTTGAATTTCTGTGGTATTGCTTGTAATGTCTCTTTTGTTTTCATCTCTGATCTTATTTATTTGAGATTTCTCTCTTTTTTTCTTAGTCTGGCTAAAGGTTTGTCCATTTTGTTTATCTTTTCAAAAAACCAAATTTTTTTTTCCTTTCATCTTTTGTGTGTTTTCTGTTTCAATTTAATTTATTTCTGCCGTGATCTTTTTCTTCTACTAATTTTGGGTTTGGTTTGGTTTTGCTTTTCTAGTTCTTTAAGATTCATTGTTGGGTTGTTTATTTGAAGTTTTTCTACTTTCTTGATGTAGGCACATTTGCTGTAAACTTTCTTCATAGTACAGTTTTTGCCGTATCCTGTAGGTTTTAGTATGTTGTGTTTCCATTTTCATTTGTTTCAAGAAATTTTAAAATTTTCTTTGTTTTTTTTGAGACAAGGTCTCACTGTCTTACCCAGGTTGGAGTGCAGTGGCACAATTATAGCCTACTGCCACCTTGACCTCCTGGGCTCAGGAGATTCTCCCACCTCAGCCTCCTGAGTACCTGGAACTACAGGTTTGTACCACCAGACCTGGCTAACTTACCGCATTTTTTTTTTTTTAGAGATGAGGTTTTACCACGTTGCCCAGGCTGGTCTTGCACTCTGGGGCTCAAGCAGTCTGTTCCCCTTGCTCTCCCAAAATGGCTGGGATTACAGGTGTAAGCCACTGTGCTCGGCCACATTTTTTTTTTTTTTTTTTTTTTTTTGAGATGGAGTTTCACTCTATCACCCAGGCTGGAGTGCAGTGGTATGGCCTCAGCTCACTGCAACCTCTGCCTCCTGGGTTCAAGCGGTTCTCCTACCTCAGCCTCCCAAGTAGCTGGGACTACAGGTGCCTGCCACCACACCTGGCTAATTTTTGTATTTTTAGTAGAGACGGGGTTTCGCTATGTTGGCCAGGCTGGTCTTGAACTCCTGACCTTGTGATCCACCTGCCTCGGCCTCCCAAAGTGCTGGGAATACAGGTGCGAGCCACCGCGCCCAGTCTTAAATTTTAAAATTTTCTTTCTTAATCTCTTCATTGACCCTCTGGTCATTTAGGAACATATTCTTTAATTTCCACGTATTTATGTAGTTCCCAAAGTTCCTCTTGTTACTGATTTTTTTTCATTTTATTTATTTACTTATTTTTATTATACTTTAAGTTCTAGGGCACATGTGCACAACGTGCAGGTTTGTTACATATGTATACATGTGCCATGTTGGTGTGCTGCACCCATTAACTCGTCATTTACATTAGGTATATCTCATAATGCTATTCTTCCCCCCTCCCCCCCACCCCACAACAGGCCCTGGTGTGTGATGTTCCCCACCCTGTGTCCAAGTGATCTCATTGTTCAATTCCCACCTATGAGTGAGAACATGCAGTGTTTGGTTTTCTGTCCTTGTGATAGTTTGCTCAGAATGATGGTTTCCAGCTTCATCCATGTCTCTACAAAGGACTTCAACTCAACCTCTTTTATGGCTGCATAGTATTCCATGGTGTATATGTGCCACATTTTCTTAATCCAGTCTATCATTAATGGACATTTGGATTGGTTCCAAGTCTTAGCTATTGTGAATTGTGCCGCAATAAACATACATGAGCATGTGTCTTTATAGCAGCATGATTTATAATCCTTTGGGTATATACCCATTGCTGGGTCAAACGGTATTTCTAGTTCTAGATCCTTGAGGAATTGCCACACTGTCTTCCACAATGGTTGAACTAGTTTACAGTCCCACCAGCAGTGTAAAAGTGTTCCTATTTCTCCACATCCTCTCCAACACCTGTTGTTTCCTTACTTCTTAATGATTGCTATTCTAACTGGTGTGAGATGGTATCTCATTGTGGTTTTGATTTGCATTTCTTTGATGGCCAGTGATGATGAGCATTTTTTCATGTGTTTGTTGGTTGCATAAATATCTTCTTTTGAGAGGTGTCTGTTCATATCCTTCGGCCACTTTTTGATGGGGTTGTTTGATTTTTTTCTTGTAAATTTGTTTAAGTTTTTTGTCGATTCTGGATATTAGCCCTTTGTCAGATGGGTAGATTGTAAAAATTTTCTCCCATTCTGTAGGTTGCCTGTTCACTCTGCTGGTAGTTTCTTTTGCTGTGCAGAAGCTCTTTAGTTTAATTAGATCCCATTTGTCAATTTTGGCTTTTGTTGCAAAAAAGAGCCCACAATGCCAAGACAATCCTAAGCCAAAAGAACAAAGCTGGAGGCATCACGCTACCTGACTTCAAACTATACTACAAGGCTACAGTAACCAAAACAGCCTGGTACTGGTACCAAAACAGAGCCCTCAGAAATAATACCACACATCTACAACCATCTGATCTTTGACAAACCTGACAAAAACAAGAAATGGGGAAAGGATTCCTTATTTAATAAATGGTGCTGGGAAAACTGCCTAGCCATATGTAGAAAGCTGAAACTGGATCCCTTCCTTATACCTTATACAAAAATTAATTCAAGATGGATTAAAGACTTAAATGTTAGACCTAAAACCATAGAAACCCTAGAAAAAAACCTAGGCAATACCATTCAGGACGTAGGCATGGCCAAGGACTTCATAACTAAAACTGATTTCTTTTTTATCACATTGTGGTCAGAGACCTATTTGACGTACTTTCAATTTTTTAAAAAAAATTTTAAGACTTTTTTTGTGGCCTAATAGATGCTGTGTTCTTGAGGATGTTATATGTGCTGAGGAGAAGAATGTGTATATTCTGCAGCCGTTAGATGAAATATTCTGTAAGTATCTGTTTGGTCCATTTAGTCTATAGTGGAGATTAAGTCAAATGTTTCTTAGTTTTATGTCTGGAAGATCTGTCCAGTGCTGAAAGTGAGATGTTGAGGTTTCCAGCAGTTATTGTACTGGAGTCCATCTCTCTTTAGCTCCAATAATGTTTACTTTATATATCTGGGTTCTCCAGTGTTGGGTGCGTGTGTATTTATAATTGTTATATCTTCTTGTTGAATTGACACCCTTATCATTATCTAATGACATTCTTTGTCTTTTTTTTATGGTTTTTATCTTGAAATCTGTTTTATCTGATACAAGTATAGCTACTCCTGTTCTTTTGGTTTCCATTTGCCTGGAATGTCTTTTTCCATCCCTTTATTTTTTTATTTTATTTACTTTATTTATTTATTTTTGAGACGGAGTTTTGTTCTTGTTACCCAGGCCAGAGTGCAATGGCACAATCTCAGCTCACCGCAACCTCCACCTCCTACATTCACGCAAATCTCCTGCCTCAACCTCCTTAGTAGCTGGGATCACAGGCATGTGCTACCACACCCGGCTAATTTTATATTTTTAGTAGAGACAGGGTTTCTCCATGTTGGTCAGGCTGGTCTCAAACTCCTGACCTCAGGTGATCCGCCCGCCTCAGCCTCCCAAAGTGCTGGGATTACAGGCATGAGCCAGCATGCCCGGTGACCCCTTTATTTTTAGTCTGTGTGTATCTTTCTAGGTGAAGTGTGTTTCTTTTTAAAAATTTTCTATTTAAAGTTTTTTTCTTTTTTCTTTTTTTTTTTTAAGAGACGGGGTCTCACTTTGTCCCCTAGGCTGGAGTGCAGTGGTGTGATCATGGATTACTATGACCAAAACTCTTCAGCTCAGGGGATCTTCCCACCTCAGCTTCCCAAGTAGCTAGGACTACAGACACATGACGCTGCACCTGGCTAATTTTTCTTTATTTTTTATGGAGACAGGGTCTCACCATCTTGCCAAGACTAGTCTCAAATTCCTGGGGTCTAGCAATTCTCCTGCGTCAGCCTCCCAAAGTGCTGAGATTATAGGCATCAGCCACTGTGCCCAACCTGTTTCTTGTAGGCCGCAGATGGTTGAACTGTGCTTGTTTAAATCCGTTCAGCCTCTCTATGTCTTGATTGGAGAATTTAGTCTGTTTACATTCAGTGTCATTATTGATAAGGACTTTCTATTACCATTTTGTTATTTGTTTTCTCATCCTTCCTTCCCTCCCTCCCTCCCTTCCTTCCTTCCTTCCTTCCATCTTCCTATCTTCCTTTATGGGAAACTGATTATTTTCTGGTGGTATGTTTTAATGTCTTGCCTTTTGTTTTCTGTGTGTCTGTTGTAGGCTTTTGGGTGTTTTGTTTTGTTTTGTTTTTCCAGACAGAGTCTTGCTCTGTCACCCAGGCTGGAGTGTAGTGGCATAATCTCAACTCACTGTAGCCTCGACCTCTCCGGCTCAAGCTATCCTTGCAACTCAGCCTCCTGAGTAGCTGGGATCCCAGGTGTGCACCACTATACCTGGCTAATTTTTGTATTTTTTGTAGAGCCGGGGTTTTGCCATGTTGCCCAGGCTGGTCTTGAATTCCTGAACTCAAGCCGTCTGCCTACTCCCACCTCCCAGAGTTCTGGGAGTACAGGCGTGAGCCACTGCACCTGGTTGTAGTTATTATTTTTGATAGGTTCATCTTTTATTCTTCCTATTCAAGATATGAGTAGTTTACACACCAGAATTATGGTGTTAATATTCTGTATTTGTCTATGTATTTGCTATTACCAGGGAGTTTTGTATCTTTAGGTAATTTCTTATTGCTCATTAATGTTCTTTTCTTTCAGATTGAAGAACTCCATTTAGTATTTCTTGTAGGACAGGTCTGGTGTTGACAAAATCCCTCAGCTTTTATTTGTTTGGAAAAGTCTATTTCTCCTTCATGTTTGAAGGATATTTTCAGTGGATATAATATTTTCAGTGGATATACTGAAAATAATAGGATAAAAGTGTTTTTTTTTTCTTCAGTACTTTAAATATGTCATACACTGTCTCCTAGCCTGTAAAGTTTCTGCTGAGAAGTGTGCTGCCAGACACATTGGAGCTCCTTTGTATGCTATGTGTTTTTCTCTTGCTGCTTTTAGAATCCTTTCTTTATTCTTGACCTTTGGGAGTTTGATGGTTAAATGTCCAGAGATAATTTTATTTGAGTTAAATTTCTTTGCTGTTCTATAACCTTTTTGTACTTGAATATTGATATCTTTCTCTAGGTTTAGGAAGTTCTCTGTAGTATATCTCTTTAAATAAACTTGGTACCCACTTCTCTCTCCTCTACCTTTTTGGTAAGGCCCATAACTCTTAGATTTTCCCTTTTGAGGCTATTTTCTAGTTTTTGTAGGTGTGCTTCATTCTTTTTTATTCTTTACTATTTTGTCTCCTCTGACTGTTTTCTCTTTTTTCTTTCTTTCTTTTTTTTTTTTTTTTTTTTGTTGTTTTTTATTTTTTGTTTTGAGGTGGAGTTTTGCTTTTGTCACCGAGGCTGGAGTGCAACGGTGTGATCTCGGTTCACTGCAACCTCCGCCTTCCAGGTTCAAGCAATTCCCCTGCCTAGCCTCCCGAGTAGCTGGAATTATAGGCGCTTGCTACCATGCCTGGCTAATTTGTATTTTTAGTAGAGACAGGGTTTCACCATGTTGGCCAGGCTGGTCTCGAATTCCTGACCTTAGGTGATCTGCCCATCTCGGCCTCCCAAAGTGCTGGGATTACAGGCCTGAGCCACCGTGTCCGGTCCTCTGACTGTATTTTCAAATAGTGTGTCTTCAAGCTCACGATTTCTTTATTCTGCTGAGTCAGTTATGCTATTGAAAGACTCTGATGCATTTTTGTTTATCAGTTGAATTTTTCAGCTCCAGAATTTCTGCTTGATCTTAAAAAATTATTTCAATCTCTTTTTAAAATTTATCTGATAGGATTCTGAATTCCTTCTCTGTATTATCTTGAATTTGAGTGAGCTTCTTCAAAACAGCTATTTTGACTTGTCTGTCCGAAAGGTCACATATCTCTGTCATTCCAGGATTGGTCACTGGTGCCTTATTTAGTTTGTTTGGTGAGGTCATGTTTTCCTGGATGGTCTTGATGCTTGTGATGTTTGTTGATGTCTGGGCATTGAAGAGTTAGGTATTTATGGTAGTCTTACAGTCTGGGCTTGTTTGTACCTATCCTTCTAGAAAAAGCTTTCTAAGTATTCAAAGGTAATTGATTGTTTTGATCTAAGTCCTTGGTCTCTATAGCCATATCTACATTAGGGAGCACCCTAAGCCCAGTAATGCCGTGACTCTTGTAGACTTATAGCTGTATGACCTTAGTGGTCTTGGATAATAGCCAGAATTGCCTGGATTACCAGCACAGTCTCTTGTTCTCTTTCCTTATTTTCCCCCAAACAAATGGCATCTCTCTCCATGCTGAGCTAGCTGCCTGGAGTTGAGGGGAGGAGTGACACAAGCACCCCTGCAACCACCACCACTGGGACTGTGCTGGGTTAGACCTGAAACCAGCACAGTACTGGGTCTTGCCAGTACAGTGTATTGCCTGGCTGCCACTGATGTTATTCAAGTCCCAAGGGCTCTTTATTCAGCGGGTTGTGAATGTAGCTGGCTTGTGTTTTTCCCTTCAGGGTGGAGGGTTCCCTTTTGGCCTAGGATGGGTCTAGAAATGCTGTCCAGAAGCTGGGGCCTGGAGTTGGAAACTTTAGGAATCTACTTGGTGCTTTATTTTACTGTGGATGAGCTCATACCCAAGTTGCAAGACAAAGCAAGGTTTTTCTATTTTGTCCATATGTCGGCATTACATTCTTTTTGATGGGTGAATAATACTCCATTGTATGTTTATATCACATTTTTTTTTATCCATTCATCTCTTGATGGTTACTTGGGTTGTTTTCACCTTTTGGCTATTGCAAATAGTGCTGCTGTGACCAGTGATAAGCATATTTGTCTATTGATCATTTGGGTATCTTTGGTTACCATTTATCTTAACATTGTACTGGCCAGTGCAATAAGGCAAGAAAAAGAAATAAAAGGCAGCTACAGTGGAAGGAAAGAAGAAAAAATTGTCTTTTTTCACAGATACATTATGTGGAAAGTCCGATGGAACCTACAAAATTGCTCTAAACTAATAAGTGATTTTAGCAGGATTGCATTATATAAGATCAATATGTAAAAATCAGTTGTATTTCTATTCATTGCTATTACATAGAAATACAACTAGAAGTTGATATGACTACATACTGATTAGAATGTCTGAATTAAAAAGACTGATCTTACAATGTGTTTAAGAGGATGTAGAACAATTGGAACTCTCAAAGCTGACAAGAGTGAAAAAAATGGTACACTCCCTTTATAAAACTATTTGGCAGTTTTTTAGAACTATATACACCTAATCCAGCCATCCTGTTTTAGGAATTTACCCAAGATAAATGAAAGCATTATGTCCATAAGATTTGTACATGGATATTCATGGCAGCTTTATTTGTGATGGTTTCACATGGGAAATAACTCAAATGTCTATTAATATGGATGAATGGATAAACATTGTGGTATATTCATACAGTAGAATACCACTCAATAATAAAAGGATATAAGCAACAACGTGGATGTATCACAAAATAATTATGATGAGTAAAGAAGCCAGAGAAAAAAGAATACATACTGTATGAGTCTGCTTATTATATAAATTCTAGAAACTTATCTATATTGATAGGAAGCAGATAACTTGTTGCCTGAGGAGGAGAGATAATGAAGGAGGAACAAGAAAATTTTGGTGTCGATGGATATGTTTTCTTTCATTTTTTTTTTTTGAGATGGAATTTTGCTGTTGTCGCCCAGGCTGGAGTGCAGTGGTATGATCTCGGCTCACTGCAACCTCCGCCTCCTGGGTTGAAGCGATTCTCCTGCCTCAGCCTCCCGAGTAGCTGGGATCGCGGGCATGCACCACCACACCTGGCTAGTTTTGTATTTTTAGTAGAGAAGGGATTTCTCCATGTTGGTCAGGCTGGTCTTGAACTCCCAACCTCAGGTGTTCTGCACGCCTCAGCCTTCCGAAGTGCTCGGATTACAGGCATGAGCCACTGTGCCCGACCTGGATATGTTTCACTATCTTGATTGTGGTTTCTGGTAATGGTTTTACTGGTTGTTGTTTCTTACGCTCTATCTGGCATTTTTAGATATAAAATATTTAATGATTCCTAAGCTTACTTATTTTACATAGTGTTTATGGAAAGTTTAATTCTTATAAAGCACAAGAGTTCTAACTGGATTGTTGAGAACTGCTTTAATGATATTTATTACTGTTACCTTAATATTTCTGATCTTAGATCTTGACTAATGATGCGCTCAATTTATTTAAATGTGGAGTTTAGCTCTAAGACTTCTGTAACTTAGAATGATATTTTGAATGATCTGAATATTGTTCATTAAGTACATTTTGCTCAAAGGAAAATATTGTAGTCCAAAGGAAAATATTGTAGTCCACCTCTGACAGTTTAGTATTATTTTTTTGAGATGGAGTCTTGCTCTGTTGCCCAGGCTGGAGTGCAGTGGCGCGATCTCGGCTCACTGCAAACCTCTGCCCACCAGATTCAAGCAATTCTCCTGAGTAGCTGGGATTACAGGCACCCGCCACCACACCTGGCTAATTTTTGTATTTTTAGTAGAGACGAGATTTCACCATGTTAGCCAGGCTGGTGTCGAATTCCTGACCTCAAGTGATCCACCCACCTCGGCCTCCCAAAGTGCTGGGATTATAGGCGTGAGCCACTGGGCCCCGCCTTTTTTTTTTTTTTGGAAACAGAGTCTCACTGTGTCGTCCAGGCCGGAGTGCAGTGGTGCAATTTGGACTCACTGAAACCTCTGCCTTCTAGATTCAAGTGATTCTCATGCCTCAGCCTCCCGAGTAGCTGGGACTAACAGGTGCACACCATCACACCTGGCTAATATTTATTTTTATTTTTATTTATTTTTTGAGATGGAGTTTCTTTCTTTCACCCAGACTGGAGTGAAGTGAGCAGTCTGCACTCACTGCAGCTTCTGCCCCTTGGGTTCAAGTGATTATCCTGCCTCAGCCTCCCGAGTAGCTGGGATTATAGGCACCTTCCACTATGCTCAGCTAATTTTTGTATTTTTGTAGAGATGGGGTTTTGCCATGGTGGCCAGTCTGGTCTCAAACTCCTGACCTCAGGTGATCCACCCACTTCTACCTCCCAGAGTGCTGAGATTATAGGTGTGAGCCACCGTGCCCAGCCCAATTTTTATATTTTTAGTAGAGACAGGGTTTCACCATGTTGGGCAGACTGGTCTCGAACTTAGGACCTCAGGTGATCTGCTTACCTTGTCCCCTCAAAGTGCTAGGATTATAGGCATGAGCCATCGTGCCTGGCCCCAGTTTAATTATTCTTAATAGAATATGAAAAGATTATAGTTGTGTTACAAATGAATTGATGCTGTTAACTTGTACTTTCACTTTTACTAGCTGACAAGATGATAAAAGCAGCCTTCTTCTCAGAAAGACAGTTTGATTATAAATCCAGCTGGGAAGTGTGCTAGTTGATGATTATTAACTCAAGGATATATTAATTTTTGTCAGGATAAAGCATTTTATTTTATTGATATCTTTCCCCTCCCTCTTCTAGGAAATACAGTAGCAGCCATGATGGAAGACAAAGGACCAAGAGTGACAGACTACTTTGTTGTAGCTGGTCTCACTGACACATCTACTCTTTTGGATCAAGAAATAAATCGTTTAGATACTAAGTCAACTGGACCTAAAGCTCCAATTACAGACATTGCCATTATTATCAAATCAGCTGGAGAAACAGTACCTGAAGGTTACACCTGTGTAGAAGCCACTCCATCAGCTCTTCAAGCAAACTTGAACTATGGAAGTCTGAAAAGCCCAGAACTTTTCCTCTGTTATAAGAGAGGGAGAGATAAACCACCCCTTACAGATATTGGGTATGGTGACTTATTTTCTTTGCTATAGTGAAGGAATAAAATTTATTTAAGGGCCATGGAAGTAGGAATTTGAAATCCTTGATAGTTTTATTATTACTGATAGTTTATTATTATTGATAGTTTTATGGTTACTTCAGGATTCATTATAGTAATATATTACATGCCAGTATCCACCCTTATTGAATTTCTCTGCATTGCACTTGAATTGTTAGATCATTTGCTTTCAAAATAATATTGAAATGAAGACATTAGACCTTAAAGTGTCATTTTGTTTCTGTTGTACTTATCAAATAAGATTATTAATTAAACACAATAAAACGAGAAGCTATAATAAATACACTATCATTTTAAGGAGCTGCTTGGGTTATGCAGTGAGTTTTTGTGAAGACCTGTACTTGTTTAACTAAAGAGCAGTCCTATTTTAAATACAATTGTACTGTGTGGCTTTTAATGCTGGGAGGAGGGTGTTTACAGATAAGTGCTATAGTTTTCATGAAGTGTCTAGTATCTAGTCTACCAATGAAGGACATTCTTTTTTGTAAATGCCTACAAAGGTCCACCCTTTCTCCAAATGGCTACCTTGACTCTTCTGTAAAAAGGATGTGCTCTTAGAATACCTATAAAACTTTACCATATATACATGTGATGTATTGGGGTGTTTATTATCATTACCATTACTAAAATATATTATAGATATTTGGGAACATCCTGGCAAGTATTTTAGGATCAGCTTGTCTATTTATACAAAATGTGTAGTAGGAATTTTGATAGAGATTACATTAAACTTTAGATTAATCTGCAGAGTATTGTCATCTTTCCAATATTAAATAATTTAGCTTGTGAACGTGGAATGTTTTCCATTCGTTTAGGTCTTCTTTAATTTCTTTAAGCAACATTGTGTGTTTTTTAACTCTGATTAATTTTATTTTTAGGTATTTTATTCTTTTGGATTCTGTTATAAATAGTGTTGTTTTCTTAATTTTTGGATTGTTTGTTGCTGGTGTATAGAAACAGCTGATTTTTGTGTGCTAATCTTGCACTTTGCAACTTTGCGAATTTATTAGTTCTAATAACTTGTGGGTTCTTTGGGACTTTTAAAATATATATATAAGATCATGTCATCTGCAAATAGAAATGGTTTTACTTCTTCCTTTGCAGTTTGGATACTTTTTGTGTGTGCATGTAATTACTCTGACTAGAACTTTTAATATGTTGAATAGCAGTGGTGAAAGCAGGCATCTTGTCTCATTCCTGATTTTAGTTAAATTTCAGTGAAAGCTTTAGGTCTTTTACTGTTGAGTATGAGGTTAACTAACTTTTCTTTAAATACCATTTATCATGTTGAAGAAATGTTCTTCTAGTCCTAGTTTTCTGAGAGATTTTATCATGAAATTGTGTTAAATTTTATCAGATGCCTTTTGTCAATTGAGATGGTCATGTATTTTTTCTTCCTGTGTTCTCTTATGTATTACATTGATTTTCTTTTGTTGAATCTTTCTTTTGATGTAAGTATGATACCATACCTTAAAAATGATTAGTTCCTTAGTATCATCACATATCCAAATTTTTCTGATTCATGAAGCCTTTTTTTTTTATTTTTATTTTTTATTTATTTTTTATTTTTTTATTTTTATTTTTTTTATTTTTTATTTTTTTGAGACGGAGTCTCGCTCTGTCACCCAGGCTGGAGTGCAGTGGCCGGATCTCAGCTCACTGCAAGCTCCGCCTCCCGGGTTTACGCCATTCTCCTGCCTCAGCCTCCCGAGTAGCTGGGATTACAGGCGTGCACCACTATGCCCGGGTAATTTTTGTATTTTTAGTAGCGGAGATAGGATTTCACCATATTGGCAAGGCTGGTCCTGAACTCCTGACCTTAGGGGATCAGCCTCCCAAAGTGCTGGGGTTACAAGCGTGAGTTACCACACCTGTCCGCTGATTATTCTCTTTATAGTTGTTCAGGTATTAAGGGGTAGCCATTTGACCACCACTTGTTAAGCTCATCTCCCACTATTGTTGCATTAGAGCTGTAGTGAAATTGTTATAAAGATACTCATATTCCATGGAAGTTGACAACTTAGGCTGAAAAAGAGAAAAAAAAAGAAGTTTAAGAAGTCCTCATTTTTTTCAAATTTTCAAAACCAAAGGATAATTTGTCTTTATATTATCTTACTTGACCTTTATGCAGCATTTGTTTAACTCCGTTAGTATTGTCCATCCTGTTTAGCTACTGTAGTTTTCCTTCAAGTCAGTATAGTTAGGATGGTGATCTTTCAGCTTTATAGGGTCATTGAGCATATGAGCCAGATTAGAAAGACAGGGTTTAGAAATGATTGGGAATTGGAGTAATAAAAGCTTTTTTTTTTTTTTCCCCTAGAAGCTTGACTTTAAGGGAAGGGGCAGATAGTTAAGGGCCTAACTATTCAAATTGTAGCACATGGACCAGTATTATCCAAAAGACCTGGAAGCTTGTTAGAAACTCAGAAACTTAGGCACTATTCCAGACCTACTGAATCAGAATCTGTATTTTGGTCCAGTGTGGTGGCTTACACCTGTAATCCCAATGCTTTGGGAGGCTGAGGTGGGAGGAGGATTGCTTGAGGCCAGGAGTTCACAAAAAATAAAAATAAAAATAAAAATGAGCAAGGGCCAGGTGTGGTGGTTCACACCTGTAATCCCAGCACTTTGGGAGGCGGAGGCAAACTGATCACTCATGGTCAGGAGTTCAAGACCAGCCTGGCCAACATGGTGAAACCCCCTCTCTACTAAAAAAATACAAAAATTAGTTGGGCATGGTGGCGAGCGCCTGTAGTCTCTGCTACTTGGCTGAGGCAGGAGAATCACTTGAACCCAGGAGGTGGAGGTTGCAGTGAGCCAAGATCGCGCCACTGGGCTCCAGCTTGGGCAACAGAGTGAAACTCCTTCTGAAGACAAAAAAAAAAATAAAAAATTAAAAAAGAATTAGTGAGGTGTGGTGGCATGCACCTGTAGTCCTAGCTACTCAGAAAGCTGAGGTGGGAGGATCAGTGGAGCCCAGGAGTTGGCGGGTACAGTGAGCTCTGATTTTGCCACTGTAGCACTCTAGCATGGACAACAGAGCAAGAGACCCTGTCTCAGAAGAAAAAAAAATATTTTTAACAAACTTTCTAGAAGCAGTGGTTTAAAATACCTAGAGAGTGAAGATATATGAATTCAAGGGTTGTTTTTTAACCTTCCTCCCAGGGAATAACCTAGAACATTCTCATATTGAAGGAAGAAATCAATGGAGAAGGAAGGGTAGGAAATACAGGAAAAAGAGGAGATATTTTATAGAATATTATTATTGAAGGGATGATGTAGACAGCATAGGTGACTGGACTAGCTTTTAGCTTTTAGTGGAAGGGGCCCTTCCTCCCTCCCTCCCTCCCTCCCTCCCTCCCTCCCTTCCTTCCTTCCTTCCTTCCTTCCTTCCTTCCTTCCTTCCCTCCTTCCCTCCTTCCCTCCTTCCCTCCTTCCTTCCCTTCCCTCTTTCTTTTCTTTCTTGTCTCTCCCTCTCCCTCTCCTGCTTTCTTTCCTTCTTTCCTCCTCTCCTCCTCTCCTCCTCTCCTCTCCCCTCCCCTGCCCTCCCCTCCCCTCTCCTCGACAGAGTCTCACTCTGTCCAGGCTGGAGTGCAGTGGTGCAATCTTGGCTCACTGCAACCTCCACCTCTCGGGTTCAAGCAGTTCTCTGCCTTAGCCTCCTGAGTAGCTGGGATTACGGGCACCCACCACCACGCCCAGCTAGCTTTTGTATTTTTAGTACAGATGGGGTTTCACCATCTTGGCCGGGCTGGTCTTGAACTCCTGACCTCGTGATCCACCTGCCTCTGCCTCCCAAAGTGTTGAGGTTACTGGCGTGAGCCACTGTGCCCTGCTGGAAGGGGCTTTTTCTTTGACAAGAAGAAAGTAAGTTAAAATGGGTGTAAACACAGAGTATTGGTTGCAGTGGAGTGACCTTAATGATTTTATTGTTCTGTTTTTCTTTTTTCTGTACGGTTTCCTTAAGAAGATAAGTAATATCCTTAAGGATGTAGGATAAAATTGTGGTAACCTCCATGTCAATTGAAGGGAAACCAGCCAGGTACTTATTTTGTGTTCCAGCATTCACTGTTCCCTCTTTTAGTATCTTTTTTTTTTTAATTAAAAAAATTGTTTTTTTTTTTTTTTTTTATTTTTTTTATTTTTTTTTTATTTTTTTTAATTTTTTTTTTTTTTTGAGACGGAGTCTCGCTCTGTCGCCCAGGCTGGAGTGCAGTGGCCGGATCTCAGCTCACTGCAAGCTCCGCCTCCCGGGTTCACGCCATTCTCCTGCCTCAGCCTCCCGAGTAGCTGGGACTACAGGCGCGCCCGCCACCTCGCCCGGCTAGTTTTTTTTTGTATTTTAGTAGAGACGGGGTTTCACTGTGTTAGCCAGGATGGTCTCGATCTCCTGACCTCATGATCCGCCCATCTCGGCCTCCCAAAGTGCTGGGATTACAGGCTTGAGCCACCGCGCCCGGCCAAAAAAATTGTTTTTTTGATATATAAAAATAAGGAGAATTTTTTTTGAGACAGAGTCTCACTGCAGTTGTTCAGGCTGCAGTGCAATGGTGTGACCACAGCTTACTGCAGCCTCCACCTTCTGGGCTCAGGTGGTTCTCCCACCTCAGCCTCCCAAGTAGCTGGGACTACAGGCGAGTACCACCATACCCGGGTAAGTTTTTGTAGTTTTTGTAGAGGTGGGATTTTGCCATGTTGCCCAGGCTAGTCTTGAGCTCCTGAACTCAAGCAATCTGCTCACCTCGGCCTCCCAAAGTGCTGGGATTATAGGAGTGAGCCAATGTGCCGGGCCAGTTGTCTTTTAGAGTCCATCTTTTGACAGGCCCACCTGCCACCCCTCCCATACAGTCATAACTGAAAGATGTGAATCTCTGAAAGATTGTTGTTGCTTGTGGTTTAGGAGCACAACTTAAAAATAAAATGATGACTTATGTAATTATACTTAGGTGCTTTCAGATTGCAAGTGGCTTTTTCATACACATCTTGTAGTTCCTAAGGCTTCTGATTTCTGTTACACTAGTTTACTGATAAGGTTTGCTAGAGTATTATGGTTGTCCTTAAGCTAATCCTGATGGTTAATATTTCTCTCCAGATCAAATAATTGTTAATGTCTGTTGACTTAAATGTTTTGGCCTCTTCTCCTCACTTTCCCTCCACTTTTTCCCCACTCTAGTGTGAAGGGGTTTGGAAAACCTATTAGCTTCTCTGTTTACAGTAGGAAAGCCTATTAGCTACTGGAAATACAGACACTCATCTCATTAAATTTAATATGAAAAACTGTTGCTAAACTTTTGTCTTTTTTACTGTTTTATAAACCGAGATGAGGCATTTATTAAAATAGTACTTTTCTCTAGAAAATATGTTAAGTTAAAATATGTAAAGTCTGATATTCCCATAGAAATATCATATATACTATAAAGTACAATCATGTATCACTTAATGATGGGAATACGTTCTGAGAAATGTGTGTTCTATGGCGATTTTGTCGTTGTGTGAACATCATAGAGTGTACATATACAAACCTAGGTGGCGTAGCTTACTACATATGCAGCTATAGCCTATTGTTCTTAGGCTACAAACCTGTACAGCATGTTACTGGGGTGATACTGTAGGCAACTTACACAGTGGTGAGTATATGTATATCTAAACATAGAAAAGGTACAGTAAAAATCTGGGATTAAAAAAAAAGTCACACCTGTATAGGGCACTTACCATGAATGGAGCTTGCAGGACTGGAAGTTGCTGTAGGTGAGTCAGTGAGTGAGTGGTGAGTGAATGTGAAGGCCTAGGACATTACTGTACACTACTATAGACTTTAGTAAATTAACTTTAGCTTATTATAGCCTTTTTGCTTTATAAACTTTTAAAGTTTTTAATTTTTTTGATTCTTTTGTAATAATACTTAGTTTAAAACACAAATACCATACAGCTGTACAAAAATATTTTGCTTTCTTTAAATTGTCATTTTATTAAGTTTTTTTCTATTTTAACATTTTATTTAAAAAATTTATTCTTTTATTTTTTATTTTTTGAGACAGGGTCTCACTTTGTTGCCCAAGCTGGAGTACAGTGGCACAATCTAGACCCACTGCAGCCTCTACTTCCTGGGCTCAGGCGATAATCCTTTCACCTCAGTTTCCTCAGTAGCTGACCTACAAGTGCGTGCCACCATTCCTGGCTAATTTTTTTTTTTTTTTTTGTAGAGATGGGGTTTCGCCATGTTGCCCAGGCTGGTCTTGAACTCCTGAGCTCAAGTGATCTGCTTGCCTCGGCCTCGCAAAGTGCTGAGATTATAGGCATGTGCCACCACGCCTGGCAAAAATTAAAAGAAAAGTTTTTTTAATGGGGTCTTGCCTTGTTGCCCAGGCTGGCATTGCACTCCTGGGCTCGTGATCCTTCTCCTGCCTTGGCCTGTTGAATAGCTGGGACTGGCTTGGTTTTTAAACTTTATTTTTGGTTTTTCTTTTCTTTTCTTTTTTTCTTCTCTTTTTGAGACAGAGTCTTACTCTGTTTTCCAGGCTGGAGTGTAGTGGCATGATTGGGGCTCACTGCAACCTCTGCTTCCTGGGTTCAGGTGATTCTCCTGCCTCAGCCTCCTGAGTAGCTGGGATTACAGGCATATGCCACCACATCTAGCTTTTAAAAAAATTTTTTTTTATTTTTAGTAGAAACAGGGTTTCACCATATTGGACAGGCTGGTTTTGAACTCCTGACCTCAAGTGATCCACCCACCTTGGCCTCCCAAAGTGCTAGGATTACAGGCGTCAGCCACCGCCTCTGGCCAGTTTTTATTTTCTTATTTTGAAATTGTTTGCAAAGATGAGGTCCTCCTATGTTGCCCAGGCTGTTCTTGAACTCCTGGTCTCAAGCAATCCTGCGTTGGTCCCCCAAAGTGCTGGAATTATAGATATGAACTACTGTGCCTGGATTTTTTTTTTTTTTTAACTATTTAAACTCTTTTGTTAAAAATTAAGAAAAAAGGATACATGTTAGCCTAGCCCTACAGAGTCAGGATCATCACTATCTCTGCTTTCCGCCGCCACTTCTTGTCCCGCTGGAAGGTCTTCAGGGGCAGTAACCCACATAGAGCTGTCTCCTATGATAAGAATGCCTTCTGGAATACCTCCTGAAAGACCTGCCTGGGCTGTTTTACAGTTAACTTTTTTTGTAAGTAGGAGTATACTCTAAAGTAATCATAAAAGGTATAGTATTGTAAATACTAGGTGATAAGAATTTCTCAGCTCCATTATAATCTGTGGTACCACCATAGTATATGCAGTCTGTGCTTGAAGCATCATTATGTGGTGCGTGACTGTATAATTTAAACAGGGCAGTATGTTATCTTATATATCAGATGCATTTCTTTTTGTTTGTTTGTTTGTTTTTTTGAGACGGAGTTTCATTCTTGTTGCTCAGGCCTGAGTGCAGTGGTGAGATCTTGGCTAACTGCAACTTCTGCGCCCCCCTCCCCCAACCAGTAGCTGGGACTACAGGCATCTGCCACCATGCCCGGCTAATTTTTATTTTTAGTAGAGATGGGGTTTTTCCACGTTGGTCAGGCTGGTCGGGAACTCCAAACCTCAGGTGATCCGCTCACCTTGGCCTCCCAAAGTGCTGGGATTACAGGTGTGAGCCACCGTGCCCACCCAGATGCAGTTCTTGAGATACAGAATCATAGACCATATGAAGTTCTTATTTTCTTCCCTTTGTCAGATTCATTGGCTTTCAACTGATTTGTTTCTCCAGCTCTTTTGTTTTTTGAGAAATTTCAAATATATGAAAAGTTAACAAATTGTTATAATAAACACAAGTATTCTTTTCTCCTAGATGATAGACTGTGGAATAATGAGCAATATACTTGTCACCTACAAATTGACATTTTTTTCATTTGTCTGCTAAGCTAATTGAAAGGAAGCAGGAGCCACTGTGCCCAGCCTATTTCTTTCTCTTAAACAAAATGTATGTACTCTATACCATATTTTGTACTTTGCCTTTTTTACCTAAGAGTATATACTGGGAATCATTCTATATCTGAATATAAGATCTTTCTCATTTTTTGTGTGTGACTGTATAATACTTACTTGTGCGGATGTATTTACTTTATTCAATGAAACCTCTACTGATGGGTATTTGGGTTGTTGTCAGTTTTGTGTTATTAAAAGAATGCTTTGATGAATAACTGTGGATTTATTGTTATGTATTTCTGGAGGTATGTTTTCAGGTAGATCCTAGAAAAAATTGCTGGATTAAAAGATAAATGTGTAAATAATTTTGTTAAATGTTACTAAATTTTTCTCTGTAGTGTTTGTGCCATTTTACATTCTGCCATGTGTGTTTTTTTTTAATCCACATCCCATCAACAAAATATGTGGTCTTTTATATTTTTTGTCAATCTCACAGATATTAATGGTATATCAGAGTAATTTCATTGAGGTAATCATTGCTCCATAGGTTTAAGGGCCGATTTTCTCTTTTCTTTTGCTTATACTATAAACAGATTTTTAATCTTTACCTTGATTTTTTTAAAGGATATTTTTTATGTATTAGGAAGATGAGCTTTTAGTGAAATAAGTTGTCAAGTATTTTCTTCAGTCAACTTGTCTTTTATCTTTGCTTATGGTGTTCGTTGTCATATAATGTTTATTTTATGTAGTTTATTTTTCTATTCCCATGTTTTATTGCTACTGGATTTTGAGTCATAGTCTTTTCCCACTGCTAGTTATACTTTTAGCATTAGTATGATTTAATTCCTTATGTTTAGATCTGTGATCC
This sequence comes from Macaca thibetana thibetana, assembly GCF_024542745.1. Taxonomy (NCBI): domain Eukaryota; kingdom Metazoa; phylum Chordata; class Mammalia; order Primates; family Cercopithecidae; genus Macaca; species Macaca thibetana. The sequence goes on along the minus strand of NC_065592.1, from coordinate 61,322,569 downwards.
GCTGGGGGATCCCCTTCTGGTGTATAGTGTGAAGTTTAGACAGAATTTTATTTTTTTTCCAAATGACAATCCAGTTATTTAAGTCCTGCTTATTAAATTTAAAAATCCATTCTTCCCTTAGTATATTGACATATTACCTTCATCATATACTAGATTTTTCTTCGGTTTCATTGTCTTTCTGTTCACTTACTTGCTAATACTCTCCTGATTTAAATATAGAGGCTTTATAGTATATTTTAATGTTAGTTGGGCTTTAACAGCTTTATGGAGATACAGTTCACATGTCTCATGGTTTACTTACTTAAAGTGTACAATTCAGTAGTTTTTAGTATTATTTACAGAGTTGTGCAGCTGCCACCACAATTAATTTTAGAACATTTTCATCACCCTAAAAAGAAACCCCATACCCATTAGCAGTTACTGTTTAGTATTCTTTCCCATCTTCTACCCCTAGGTAACTATTAATCTACTTTCTGTCTGTATGGATTTGCCTATTCTAGACATTTCTTAAAAACTGAATCACTGTATGTGGTCTTTGTGACTGTTTTTTTTTTTAATTTTAATTTTTATTTTTTCACTTAGCATGTTTAGTTGCTTGTGCTTTTGGTGTTATATCTAAGAAGGCTTTTTCTAACCTAAGGTCACAAAGATTTATTCCTGTTTTTTCAAAGAGTGTTACAGTTTCAGTTCTTACATTGATTTTGATCCATTTTTAGTTTTTTGATGAGTAGTATAAGGAAGGGGTCCAGCTTCATGCTTTTGCATGTGGATATCCAGTTATTCCAACACTACTTGTTGAAAAGACTGTTCCTTCCTGATTGCATTGTCTTGGCACTCTTGTTGAAATCAATTGACTGCAAATATAAGGGCTTAATTTTGGACTCTCCATTTTATTCTGTTGATCTATATGTTTATTCTTATGCCAGTACATTGCACTGATTACTGTAGATGTGTGGTAGTTTTGAAGTAGGGAAGTGTGAGTCCTCCAGCTTTCTTTTTTTTCCAGATTGCTTTGACAAGAAAAAACAAAGGCAGCTGGGATTTAGATAGGAATTGCACTGACTTTATTAATCTTTTTGAGGGTATTGCCATCTTGTCAATTTTCATTAATTTTTCAGTTTTCATTAATCAAATTGAAAATTGAATTAAATTAATTCAGTTTTTATTAATCTATTTGAGTGTATTGCCATCATTGTCTTTTTGTCCATAAGCATGAGATGTCCTATTTATTTAGCTCTTTAATTTCTTTTTTTTATTTAAAAAGAAATTTTATTTCCAAGCTCTTCAAAGACTGTTACAAACATGAATAATGTATCCATCTAAAAAAGTGTTCCAAATTAAATCAAAGGCACATCAAAGTAAAACAATTGTGACGTTAAGAATTATTTTAGGTTGTAATATTTTCATGTTAGTTTTTAACCATTTACAATGTTCTGTGGGTCACATTTTAAACATTTTTAAATATATGAAATTCTGTATTTCTTTACAGCCACAACTACAAAGTAGAGGAACTTAAGAATACAAAGATCGAATCTGCTTCATTTATATACACGATGGGGCAGCCTAATGCACTTCATAACGTTAACTTTTCCAAAAAAGTTTGCTAAGAAACTGCTCCTATATTTAGTGTTAAAAATAAAACAATCTTCCCATGTAGAAAAATCAAGACATCAGTCAATTAGTAAAGCCTATTCTTCCTCCCAGCAATTTGTACTTTCTTGTATTCATTTAGGAATTGTGAATTCATGAGAAAAGAACACATTTTTTATGGTAAAAATATCTTCCAGGAACAACAGTTTACAAGTTTAAATAAACACAACTATTTTCCTTCTTAAAATGTAAACATCCAGTAAATAAAACATACATGATATTCCAGGTATAGAAATATTAGTAACTCACTTACGAAACAGGTGCATTTTGGTATATTTGGTGGTAAGGTTTTTGTTTGTCTTATGTATAAAAGTACTTGCACAAAAAAACAGGCTATTACTATTTAAAACTCTATTCCTTCACCCAGTTTCCTCACTCAAGTAGAAACTCATGAATTTCTGTGATTTTCGCTATAGGGCCAGGCCACAGGAAAGGGCTAAAACATCTCTAATTAGAGTTAGGGAAAAGTGTTTTCCTGAAACTTAAAGGCAGTCGTTAGTCACTTTGTGCTTGAAGGCGTTCCTCAGCGTACTTCTCTCGAGTCTTCAGAGTAAAGCACAGGATCTGGGCTCCCGGAAGGGATTACTTCCAGTCTGTAACACCCACCAGCAGGGCATCCTTGCAGGCATTCTGCATACAGTACTGTTGAAGCTCTGCAGCTGCCTGAGAGACCTTGATTTTCTCCACGCCAGCCTCCAACTCGAGCTGCTCCACCAGGCGCTGCACGGCGCTCGCGCTGGCCCCGGAGGACATGGCGGCGGCGCTGGGCTCCGAGGGCCTAGCTCTTTAATTTCTTTAAATAATGTTTTATAGTGTTCAGAGGATTTTTAAAGCTAAAAAATTGACAAATTATGAAGCGAATTTTTATGAAAACATCTGAATACTTAGTGAAACTTCTAGGAATTGACCTGAAGATGTTTGTGGTGTTGCCGCTTTCTTTTTTCATGTTTCTTGTAATAAGTAATACAAAATCAAGTTGTTCAATCCTGTTTACACTTCTTTTTTTTTTTTTTTTTTTTTGAGACGGAGTCTTGCTCTGTCGCCCAGGCTGGAGTGCAGTGGCCGGATCTCAGCTCACTGCAAGCTCCGCCTCCCGGGTTCACGCCATTCTCCTGCCTCAGCCTTCGGAGTAGCTGGGACTACAGGCGCCCGCCACCTCGCCCGGCTAGTTTTTTTTTTGTATTTTTTAGTAGAGACGGGGTTTCACCGTGTTAGCCAGGATGGTCTTGATCTTGTGACCTCGTGATCCGCCCGTCTCGGCCTCCCAAAGTGCTGGGATTACAGGCTTGAGCCACCGCGCCCGGCCCTGTTTACACTTCTTAAATTATGCCTTGGCTTTTGAAAAATAGTTTAGAGACTTACAGTTCCCAAAGGAATAATTTTAATTTTGGTTTGTAGTGAAGATTTGGGAAACATTAGGAGAGATGAAAAAAATTTTATTTGGTTTCAAGAAGAAAACCAGCATTAACCTGAAATGCATGTACTATATATATGTACATATATGTGTATGTATGTATCTATATCTATTTCTTCCCCTTCCTGCCATGCAGAGTTCTATATGAAGGGAAAGAACGGCTTATTCCAGGATGTGAAGTGATCCTAGCCACACCCTATGGTCGCTGTGCCAATGTCAACAATAGTTCAACTACTTCACAAAGAATCTTTATCACTTATCGAAGGGCTTCTCCAGTTCGACCCCAGAATTCCTTGGCTGTAACTGATATCTGTGTTATTGTAACCAGCAAAGGAGAAACTCCTCCTCATACCTTCTGCAAAGTTGACAAAAACTTAAATTGTGGAATGGTAAGAATAAAGTTTTCATCTTCAAAGTTTCATATGAAAACGAAAAGGGATATGTTTTGGATTCCTGTTTACTGTTGGGTATATACTTTACTCACATTTTATATATTCATGATGCTTGTTTTTATTATTTCCTAATTTTTATGATTTATAATAATTTTTAAAATCCTATCCCATGATTTATAATAATTTCATCTTTAAGTCAGGGATATTTGGGGGGGAATAAATCCTAATATTGTCTATATTACATTAACAAAGGTTTTATTCACTTTTGAATTTCAGTGGTGTCTTTGGGGACAACTGCGGGGTTAGAGTGGGTAGAAGCTCTCCTTATATTCATTCATTCATTCATTCATTGATGTTTTTGCTTTTTTATTTTTTTGAGACAGGGTCTTGCTTTGTTGCCCAGGCTGGAGTACAGTGGTGCGATCACAGCTCACTGCAGCCTTGACCCCCCACCAGGCTCACGTGGTCTTCCCACCTTAGCATTCCGAGTAGCTGGGACTACAGGCTAGTAGAGACAGGGTTTCATCATGTTGGCCAGTCTGGTCTTGAACCCCTGACCTTAAGTGATCCGCCTCCCTTGACCTCCCAAAATGTTGGAATTACAGGCGTGAGCCACCGTGCCTGGCCTGTTTTTGTTTTTGAGACAGGGACTCCTTAAGTTTCCTAGGATGCTCCTGAACTCTTGGGCTCAAGAGAAAATATTGCAGTTTTGCAAACTTATTTTTTTTTTTAGATGGAGCCTCACTCTGTCGCCCAGGCTGGAGTGCAGTGGCGCGATCTTGGCTTGCCTCAACCTCTGCCTCCTGGGTTCAAGTGATTCTCCTGCCTCAGCCTTCCAGGTAGCTGGGGCTACAGGCGTGTGCCACTGTCCCCAGCTAATTTTGTAGTTTTAGTAGAGATGGGGTTTCACCATGTTGGTTGGCCAGGATGGTCTCGATCTCTTGACCTTGTGATCCACCTGTCTTGGCCTCCCAAAGTGCTGGGATTACAGGCGTGAACCACTGCACCCAACCCATGCATACTTACTCTTTAAAAGGACTCTAGTAAAGAAGAAAATGAACATAAATGTTCGACTCATAGTTTTTAAAGACTACAGCTTACTTTTGGTTCAGATTTACTTTGAAAAATATCTTGAGGTCAAACTAATATTAGCTTAATGTTGTATAGGCAGAGGTGACAAATGCACCCAGAACAATTAGTGAGGACAGGGTTGCCTCTGGAGGTGATGACCTCATAGCACTCCAGTGACCCCAGTCTTCCCCAGTTTGGGCTCCAGTGCACACTTCGCTTTGTGCTGTGTCTTACAAGAAGGGGCAATCTCTGAGTGATTGTGAAATTCTAAATCTTTTGAAATGGCCTTCATATCAGTTTGATTTTTGTAGCAGTTTGATTTTCTTACTCTCTTCTTTTATTTTAGTGTTCTGAACTTCATGCTTTGCTGTATTTTATGCTACATAGTTCATTATATAAACATGTGTTTTAAATACTCTTCTGAGTAAATAATAGGAATCTTTAGTTTATACCCAACAAAATCAATTTCTTTTCACTCTTTTGTCTTTTTATAAACCTAATTTATGTTTTACAGTGGGGTTCCAGCGTGTTTCTGTGTTATAAGAAGTCTGTACCTGCTTCAAATGCAATAGCATATAAGGCTGGTAAGTGAGTTAAAAAAAATTGTCTCAATTGCTGTAGTTATTGGTGCATATTAACATTTGGCTAAAAGAGACTATGCTCCCTTATGTAGTTTGTAGATTTGATCTATTCATAAAATTGTCTATAATTTTAGCATATAAAGATATGTGTTTTCTTAAATATATTACATATACAAGATATATTAATACCCCCACCAAACATGCTGTTAATTTAATTTAAACATTTATCCAAAGCAAACATATGGGGAATAATCATTCAAGCTTTTAGTCTACGTTTATAGACTTAACAGTATAATGGAAAGTTGCTTACTCTCTGACCTTTTATATTTTGGCAATCAGAAAGGTGTCAAACTGCATCTTTACTTCTTATATTTCCTTCTCTTATCTCTTTGTGTCTGATTTGAAACCACATGTTACTTGCCATGAAAGGTGGACTTGCTTCCTTTCTCCTTTGTTGCAAAGAATCAGCTATATGGAGGAGAGGAGGGCCTGAGAAACTTTTCTGCCATGAAGTGTTTGAGAAATCTATCGCCACATTCTTACTGCACATTAAAGTGTCAAGGGCTGTAAAGATTTAAGTGTCACCTCTTCATTCCACTGGTATGGTGGGATAAAAACTGAAAATACAGGTATGCTCCAGTTGTAAATAGAAAAGATACTGGAATACTTCTTTGTGAAAAGAAGCAGTGCTAATTACTTTTTGATTATGCACAGTTCTTGAAATAAAGTTTTACTTCAGGGAAGTCAGGTGAATTCATATCCAAAAAATCGTGATTTTCATAAAAACATTCATACTAATGAACCAAACCATTTAATTTATAATATAAGAATAATGGCAATAACTAACATATAAAATTCAGTATCATTTTAAAATCTGATACCGTAGGCTGGGCATGGTGGCTCACACCTGTAATCCCAGCACTTTGGGAGATTGAGGCGGGCAGATTGCTTGAGGCCAGGAGTTCGAGACCAGCCTGGCCAACATGGTGAAACCCTGTCTCCACTAAAAACACAAAAATTAGCCGATCATGGTGGCACGCACCTGTAGTCCCAGCTACTTGGGAGGCTGAGGCACGAGAATTGCTTGAACCCAGGAAGCGGAGGTTGCAGTGAGCTGAGATCGTGCCACTGCACTCCAGCATGGGTCTGTGACAGAGCAAGATTGTGTCTCCAAAAAAAAAAAAAAAAGTGATACTATTAATACTGCTGTAACATGTTGTTTATGTGTGATTTCCTATTTTTTGTTGTTGGTGGTGGTGGAGAAAAGGTATCACTTAAAAAACTTATAGAAAGAAGCTGGACCAAAGTATTCAGTTATTTGATATGAGACACTTATTTTAGAATAGAGAGTTTTGGATACTGAATTTGGGCTCAAAATTCTACTGATTTTGAAGTTTTTCACTTAGAGATGGTCTATATATTGATGACCTCAGAGGCTAATGAACTGATGCCATGTAGCTAATTTATTCTGAGGGGGCTTTATTGTGGTTTTCAGAGTATCCGTTGCTCCTACTTTCCGGGTCTCACGTATTCTGTACTTAGTCACAGTGTTTCTGTCTCGTTAGTTTTCATGTTGCATGCCTTTTACACTGCTTCTCTCTCAAGATGAGTATAGGTGCTGTGATAATTTCTGTTGCCTCAGCATTATTTCGTAACACTTGTCTCTTCCCTGAATTTTTCACAGAAGACTAACTGAAATAGTTGGTAAATTTTTCTGTATGTTTCTTACCATTTTCCACAAGGTGTTGGCGTGTGTAGAAGAAAATACATTAAGATTGGTGATCAAGATTGAATGGAATCTCAACTAGTATATTAATACATTTTTATGTTACAATGAACTATAAATCAATGGGTAAAATATCAGGGGTAAACGTGTTTATATTAGTTTCTGTTATAGCAAGAGAGAAATCAATTTTAAAATACCACACAAGTATTGGCTTGAAATTTGGCATTAAAATATTCCATTAATATCTATCATATGCAATTTATGGAAAAGTAAATATTAAAAAAATTTATTGTTGTCTCATTCTTCAAAAGGTTTAATTTTTAGATATCCGGAAGAGGACTATGAGTCGTTTCCACTCTCGGAATCAGATGTACCTCTCTTCTGCCTTCCCATGGGAGCTACTATTGAGTGCTGGGATCCTGAAACCAAATATCCACTTCCAGTTTTTTCAACTTTTGTCTTGACAGGTTCTTCAGCCAAAAAGGTATGTTTTTGCCTCAGCGATTAAATGCATTTTGTCCATGTTTTTATTTCATAAAAAGGTTAAGTTTTATTTGAATGTTAGGATTATTTGGACATGATACATTTTGGTTTAAATTTACACTGTCATCTCCAAGATGAGAAATCAACATGAAAATTGCTATCAGGGATATTGATACCTCTGGAACTTCTACAGAAGCAAAGATAAAGTCTTTCTGGATAGACACCTTCAAAACCCAGGTGTCAAGATGAGATGATTATGACAGATGGAGGACATAGGTACCGTAGAAAGAATCAACAGACACAATTAAAAAGCTGGGTTAGACCCTCACGACATTGAAATGACAGAATGACAATATAAAGGATGTTATAAGTTAAAATATCATTCAGATGACTTACGAACTAATGGAGGGGCTCAAAATACCAAGGAAGGAACAGGATATTTTGAAAAATGAATAGATTGGGAAAAGAATCGAGTGTTTAGAAATGAAAAATATGGTCCTTAAAATTAAAAATTCAGTGAGTGGGTTAAACAGCAGAGATAAGGCCAGGTGCGGTGGCTCACGCCTGCAATTCCAGCACTTTGGGAGGCTGAGACAGGTGGATCACTGCAGACCAGGAGTTCAAGGCCAGCCTGGACAACATAGCATAACTCCGTCTCTACTGAAAATACAAAAAATTAGCCAGGCTTGGTGGTATACACCTGTAATCCCGGCTACTCAGGAAGGTGAGGCATGAGAATTGCTTGAACCCAGGAGACAGAGGTTGCAATGAGCTGAGACTGCACTGTTGCACTCCAGCCTGGGCTCTAGAGCGATACTCTTTGTTAAAAAAAAAAAAGAAAAGAAAAAGCAGAGATAAGACATACATGAAGGGATAATTAATGAAGTGGAAGATAGGTTACCTTAAATGTGGTACATACAAATGTAAAACATAAAAGGAGTTTAAAAATGTAGCAGATATAACTAGAAGGTCTAACAGATATTTAATGAGTTACAGAAGGAGAGACTAGAAAAGGATCCTAAGAGCTAATGGTTGAGAGTTTTCCACGGTTGATGAAAAAATTGAGTCTCCAGATTAAAGATGTACTCTGAATCTTTCAACAGAGAAAAATAAACAAACAAATAAGTAAATAGTAATCCCACCTCTTTTTGGGGGGGGGGGGCGGGATAGAGTTTCACTCTTGTTGCCTAGGCTGGAGGGCAGTGGCGCGATCTCGGCTCATTGAAACCTCCGCCTGCCAGGTTTGAGTGATTCTCCTGCCTCAGTCTCCTAAGCAGTGGGATTACAGGCATGTGCCACCACGCCCAGCTAATTTTGTATTTTTTTTTTTTTTTAGTAGAGACAGGGTTTCACCCTGTTGGTCAGGCTGGTCTTGAACTCCTGACCTAAAGTGATCCACCCACCTCAGCCTCCCAAAGTGCTGGGATTATACAGGTGTGAGGCACCATGCCTGGCCTGTCCCACCTCTTTTTATATCATAGTGCTATCATGGAATAGCAGAGACAAAACAGCTAGAGAGAAAAGACATTTATTGTTTTATGTAAAACATATATTGTATATAACAGTAATAATGACATAAGCTGATTTATAAATAAGGCAAAAATAAACAATATTCAGAATAAAAAGCTGATAGCAGTAGAAATTTAAAAATTGAAAACTTTCTTTTTTTTGAGACAAAGTCTCATTCTTGTCCCCCAGGCTAGAGTGCAATGGCACAATCTCGGCTCACTGCAACCTCTGCCTCCTGGGTTCAAGTGATTCTCCTGCCTTGACCCCCCAAGTAGCTGGGATTACAGGCACCTGCCACCATGCCCGGCTAATTTTTGTATTTTTAGTTGAGATGGGGTTTCACCATGTTGGCCAGGCTGGTCTTGAACTCCTGACCTCAGGTGATCCACCCGCCTCAGCCTCCCAAAGTGCTGGGATTGCAGGCGTGAGCCACCGCGCCCAGCAAAAATTGAAAATGTTCTAAAGAAATTTAATAAAACAGGTGATTTTATTGAAAAAATATATAATCTGAACTGACTCATGCGGATGAGACAAAATACATCTGTGACCTCATTCTACAGGTACAGGCTACACCTTTACAACCACTGTGTTAAAGATAATACATGTAAAGTATCCAGCATAGTGCCTGGAACACAGAAAATACTGAGTGAAGGTCAATATTAACTTGATTGCCCACTGCTAACTTGTTAGCTTAATAATCGTTTACAATTTATCCTGCTGAAAGTAGTAAATATAACTGAAAATTTTAAGATCTTCAAACATTAGTTACCTAATATACTTTGGCAGTAGAGAACAATAAAGTCTCATTTGAGATGTGAGTACTGGGTGATCTGCTTGGCTTATTCATTGTTTAGGGGATATTGACATGTAAGCATTGAGGTGTGTAAAATGTATGTTTATACATTTGTCATTGCTTGTTAAAAGCTTTGAGATCACTTTGAAATAATTGTATCTGGGAATGTTGTGTGTATAAAGGTAAGGGTTACTGTGATATATATAATGAATAAACAGTTGGCAAGATCTATAAAATACAGAAGTAAGGATTGATTGTTGGGAGAAGGGGATGGGTTAAAACCTTTGAGATCACTTTGAAATAATTGTATCTGGGAATGTTGTGTGTGTAAAGGTAAGGGTTACTGTTATATATGTATATAATGAATAAACAGTTGGCAAGATTTATAAAATACAGAAATAAGGATTGATTGTTGGGAGAAGGTGGTGGGTTAAAACCTTTGAGATCACTTTGAAATAATTGTATCTGGGAATGTTGTGTGTGTAAAGGCAAGGGTTCCTGTGATATATATAATGACTAAACAGTTGGCAAGATTTATAAAATACAGAAGTAAGGATTGATTGTTGGGAGAAGGGATGGGTATTAAGGAATGGGCAGATCAGAGGAAGTACCAAGGCTAAACAAAATATACAAAGGCACAAAATTATGAACTAGTCTGTGTGCCTGGTAGCTCTGTATTGTTGAACAACAACAGCAGGTACTATTAGGAATTGAGAGCATCTTGCCACTTATATGGACTGTGGCATTTTACCTGTAATGAGGAACTTTTGAAGGATCAGATGTTGCCTCTGAAGGACTGTTTCTTCAGTGTACTTTTCACTAAAATACTTTCTCTTCTGACTTGAGACCAGTTAGGGCTTCAGTAGTTGCTTTGATATGTGGTAAGTGGAAGTGGAATTGAGCATGACTTCGAAGTTTCTAGCTTGGGAATTGTGTAGCGTAACTGAGTAAGATCAGGAATATTGGATGAAGTATTTAGATAATGAGTTCACTTTTGAAAATATTGGTTTGGGATGCCTGTACGACATCCAAGTGGAGATTATTGAGTAGTCATTTTGAAAATAGGAGTCTGAGGTTCAGGGGAGAGATCAGGTAGACCTAGAGATAAAGATTTGTGTTCTGTTAGTATAATGATTATAGTTAAAACCGTGAGAGAATGAAATTTTCCAAATAGAAGTGTGAAGCTAGAACCTTAGGGAATGCTAGTATTTAAATGATGGGGGGTGACATAATTGGATCTAGTATAGGAAAGAGAGAAGTAGCCATGAAACAAAGAGAAATTTGTACTGTCAAAGACAGCAAAGGAATAAAGAATTTCAGAGGAGTGTCAGCTCTGTCTTGTGTCATATGAGGTGAGGGTGGGGAGGAATTGAACCTGTGAACATTGCTGATGAGAAAGTCAAATGCTGCTGCTGCAACTCCTCCAAAAGTTAAACACAGAATTACCATACGATCCAGCAGTTTCATGCCTAGGCATGTACCCAGAATAATTGAAAGCAGAGACTCAAACAGATACTTGTATGCCAATGTTTTAGCAGGGTTATTCACAATAGGCAAAAGGTGGAAACAACCCAAACGTGCATCAACGTATGAATGGATACACAAAATATGGTATATAGATATGATGGAATTATGATTTATTCCTTAACAAGGAATGAAAATCAGGTATGTGCTACAATATAGGTGAATCTTAAAAACATTATTCTAAGTGAAATAAGCCAGACACAAAAGAATAAATTTTGTATGATTCCACTTATAGGAGGTACCTAGAATAGCTACCCTTATAGAGACAGGAAGTGCAATAGAGATTACAAAGGGACTTGGATTGAGGGCCAGAGAATGGGAAGTTACCATTTAAGGGTTACAGAGCTTTTGTTTGGGGGGCAGGTAATGAAAAAGTTCTGGAAATGAATAGTGATAACTGGTTGCACTCCAGTGTGAAGGTACTTAATACCAGTGAATTGTACACTTGAAAATGGTTAAGGTTTTATGTTATGTATATTTTACCCCAATTTAAAAAAATCACAGGCCAGGCGCAGTGGCTCACGCCTCTAATCCCAGCACTTTGGGAGGCCGAGGCGGGTGGATCACCAGATCAGGAGATCAAGACCATCCTGGCTAACACGGTGAAACCCCATCTCTACTAAAAATACAAAAAGTTAGGTCGGGTGCAGTGGCTCACGCCTGTAATCCGAGCACTTTGGAAGGCTGAGGTGGGTGGATCATGAGGTCAGGAGATCAAGACCATCCTGGCTAACATGGTGAAAGCCTGTCTCTACTAACAATACAAAAAATTAGCTGGGCGTGGTGGCGGGCACCTGTAGTCCCAGTTACTTGGGAGGCTGAGGCAGGAGAATGGCGTGAACCCAGGATACGAAACTTGCAGTGAGCTGAGATCGCGCCACTGCACTCCAGTGTGGGTGACACAGCAAGACTCCGTCTCAAAAAAAAGGAAAAAAAAAAATTAGCTGGGTGTGGTGGCATTCGCCTGTAGTCCCAGCTACTCGGGAGGCTGAGGCAGGAGAATCACTTGAACCTGGGAGGTGGAGGTTGAAGTGAGCTGAGATTACGCTGCTGTACTCCAGCCTGGGTGACAGAGTGAGACTCTATCTCAAAAAAAAAAAAAAAAGAAAGAAAGAAAGAAAAAAGAAAAATCACACAAAAAACTAAGTTGAGTGAGGCCATTAGAGTTCATTCTCTAATGCTTTCATTTTAAAAATGAAAGCAAGTTATAAGAGGTTACCGTCCCTTTTTGTATAAGATTTATAGTTGAATGTATAAAATTCTGTGGAAAAAATCTTGAGGGATTTATATCAAAATCTGGTTATCTCTGGGGTAGAAATTTGGGTGAGTTTTTTTTTTTTTCCCGTAATTTATCTGTATAAGTATACTCCAAGCAAATATTTCTTGTGTAATAAGAGAAAAAGAGAAGCTATTTTTTTTTCAAACAAACTCAAATCTTATAACAGAATTCTCTTACTCTTTAGGTATATGGAGCTGCCATTCAGTTTTATGAACCTTACTCTCGGGAACTTCTATCAGAGAAACAGCTTATGCAACTGGGCCTATTGACGCCTGTGGAGAGAAAAATGGTCTCCAAATCCATCAATACAAACAAATGCATTTGTTTACTCTCACACTGGCCTTTTTTTGAAGCTTTTAGGAAATTTCTTATGTTTATCTACAAACTTTCTGTGTCTGGACCACATCCTCTTCCCATTGAAAAGTATGTATATGATTAGAAAGATGGCTGGTGGAAAACTGGGTATATAAATATATATGTTTGATTGTTTGTGTAACTTTTAGCAGCAAAGTTGGAAGGGAAGGAAGGCTACGTTTACCCAACTTTTTTTTTTTGAGACATCACCCAGGCTGGAGTACAGTGGCACCATCTCGGCTCACTGCAACCTCCACCTCCTGGGTTCAAGCAATTCTCTTTGTCAGCCTCCCGAGTAACTGGGATTACAGACACCCGCCACCACGCCTGGCTAATTTTTGTAGAGACGGAGTTTCACCATCTTGGCTAGGCTGGTCTTGAACTCCTGACCTCATGATCCACCTGCGTCAGCCTCCCAAAGTGCTGGGATTACAGGCATGAGCCACCAACTTTTTACTTACTCCCTTCTTCACCTCAATCATTGACTGTGAGCTTAAAATTGGATAGTAGTGGCAAGGATGGCCAAATAATAATCTTTTGAGAATTCACCTGAAGAAGTAACTTACATAAATTATATTGTGAGTGTTCTTCTTCCTATTTATTCTCTAATAACTGAGAGACAAATAGTTATTGCTGCACACACACCCACCCACCCACCCACCCATACAAGTGGCCATTCCAAAATCTTTTTTTTTTTTTTTTTTTTTTTTGAGACAGAGTCTCGCTCTGTCGCCCAGGCTGGAGTGCAGTGGCCGGATCTCAGCTCACTGCAAGCTCCACCTCCCGGGTCCACGCCATTCTCCTGTCTCAGCCTCCCAAGTAGCTGGGACTACAGGCGCCCGCCATCTTGCCCGGCTATTTTTTTGTATTTTTTAGTAGAGACGGGGTTTCACCGTGTTAGCCAGGATGGTCTCGATCTCCTGACCTCGTGATCCACCTGTCTCGGCCTCCCAAAGTGCTGGGATTACAGGCTTGAGCCACCGCGCCCGGCCATGCCATTCCAAAATCTAACCATAATACCTCTCTAAAGTGATGTCGAAATTAGTAAGAATAAGTTAATTGATGTTAAAAGTGAAGTTTTTGTTTTAGCAATGACAGAAATTCTTTGAGCTTTCTCTTTAGTTTGTAATTCTTTTTGTCATGCAATCTTTCCTAAGCAAGAAAATTGTATGTTGAGCTACTCTTTTTTAAATGATCTTTTCTGATTTCTAGTGGCACACTGACTTCTGTTTATGATAGTTTATAATTTGTGTATCCTGCTGACAAACCAAAAAGTGTCAAGAGCTTTCTGTAATGCATTAAAGTATGTGTAAACGTAGATGTTTCTTACAATTTCAGAACTTTTACATTATAGCAGAAAGAATATCAGTGAAACATACTAGTTTAGTGGATAAGGTAGGGGTAATTATGCACAGGTTTAAAAATAATGCTGTCCAAAAATCACCTTTTAAAAGAGTAAAGTACTGTGCATAAACTCATCATAATTTGATATTGAAATATGGTTGCAACTTTCATTTTGCACTCTCGAAATGGCAATTTAATGATTTATAGTTCTGGGTTTAACATTCAGCTGTCAGATTAATTTGAAGTTTTTTGAAGTAAAATGTAATGTTAGTGACAAGTTAGCAACCTTTTGAAAAATTAAGATTCTATGGATAGCTTGTGAAAATAAAATCAATGTATATAATCAATATCTTTTTCAGTTGAAGTAATATGTTGCATTTTTGTGGCTCCTAAGAAGCTCTAAACTTTGGAGAAACTTAAGAAGTAATTATTATAGGTGCAGAAATAGAATGGGTAGGTGGTTCATCCAATGTTAGAGTAGTAAATCTGGGATTAAATTCAGTTTTAGTGTAAATTCGTTATAGCACAGTTAGTTGCTCCCTGTACTGGCACGGATAACCAGGGCTATAAAAATTCACTCCTTTCATGAAAACTGTTTTTATGTTATTTTTATTCATCTGGTAATGATAGGGGATGGGAATAGAAGTCAGGAAATACATTGTGTATTTCAGAAGTTTGATGGACATGGATAAATTCGTTTACACTAAGCAAATTTACTTACTTAGCCTACATTTTAGATAAATGGCCATGTCATATCTGGGATGATATATAGTGATATTTAAGATTTGTTAAAACCTGTGATGCGTTTTAGAAAAGTAATTATGATATTTATTTCAAATTTTTTTTCTAGGCACATTTCACATTTTATGCAAAACATCCCTTTTCCTTCACCACAAAGACCGAGAATCCTTGTCCAGGTAACCAAAAGAGAGTATATTTGGGGAGAACTTTGCATATGCTCACCCCAGTCATTGCAGAGTGGATTCTATATACCTTTGGGTTTGAGGTGGAGCAATATGCATTCGTAAAATCCTTGGATTTTCTGTGCTTTGTAGCTTTACTGAACATCCTTTCTTACTGGGTTTTGGATTTGAATGTACAGAATTGGAATAATTATGACCCTTGGTTCATAACATTTTCATTTTTGGCCCATGCATGGCCTTTGTGTAGCTAATTTTAATAATGTAAAACCCAGGATTATGTTTGAGCATGTTCTTAATATCAGATTCTCTAATAAATATTAAATATGAAATGAGCAATGGTTGGAGGGGGTTAACTTAAACAAGGTCTATAATAGTACTATGCTAAAGGACCAGTTTTTTATTTTCAGTAAGTAGCAGACGTAGGTAGTTATACAGCTTGTGACATATGCAACACGAACAGGTCTTTACCCTCTCTATAATAATAGTTCCACTGATTACGTGCTTGGATATGGGAGAGAGGTCAGATTGTCATAAAAGTTGCTTAGTGGTTTGCTCTTCATTTGTATACTATATCTTTCTGGACCATAGCAATTAACATACTGGCATACTTAACATACTTTGAGTAGCACTGATCTATAGAAGGAAGCCATTTAAAAGTTTTTCTAAGACATTCTTAACATTATGTATGGTGGGATTAAGTCAGATATTGTTGATATTGAATGTTATTTCAGTTCTGCAAGTATTAATGTGTGAAGCAACTGCCAAGTGCCTACAGTCTGTTGAGTAAATGAATTTGAAGCTTTTCTGAAGCAGTAATTCCATAAATTTTAAATAATTGTACTTTAACCAATTAAGTGAATCAAAATTCAAATTAACCATTTATTGAAAAAGAACTAATGTAACACTTCTGAGTAAATACAGCTATCATTTTATATTTTAGTACGTTTCAAAAAGCATGTTTGCATATTAAATTATTGTTTTCAGTATTACCTTTGATCTAAATATATAGATTTCACAAGTAGTTTTGAAACTTATATCTTGTTTTGGTTAATTTATCTTTTTTTTTTTTTTTAAGCTGTCAGTCCATGATGCATTAATATTATCACAGCCAGTTTCTACACCTTTACCACTAAGGTAATTACTGGTATTTAGAATGATATATGTATTCACTTGGAGCAGAATGCTTTAAAATATTTTAGTGATTAGTATAATAAAGTTAATTGTAAAATAACAATTAACTTTATTAACAATTAACTTTATTAATTGTTATTTTACAATTAACTTTATTAGTTAAAACTAGGCAAAAACAGCCTTAATGTTTCTGACTTTGATAGCTAGATGGATGGTGGGGCTGTTTTATAAATGTGAACAATTCAGAGAGTTATAGTTGCAAGATTGGATGTAGAGGACACTTCCCTTTTCTTCTCATCTCCCCTTCCCATATCCAGTTCATAACTAAAGGTTTAAGGTGAGCTGATTTTTGCTTTCTAAATATCTCGAATCCATTTACTACTTTTCATCTGCATCATAGTGGACTTCCATGATGTCTTACCAGACTACCTCACTACTAGCCTCTTAACTGGTACCTTTTTACTCATCTTCCTTCAGTTCTTTATCCACCCTGTAGCCAGTGTGTCCTTTTGAAAATGCAAATATAATAGTATATTTCAATTTCAGCCTAATCTGTTGCTGTTTTCATCCTTTCCCTTACTACGCTTTAGTCACAATAGATTTATTTCAATTTCTTGGCTATGACAACAGCTTTTTCTTGCCCCGGGTCCCTTTCATATATTGTCTGTCACCCCTTCACTCCTATCCTTGTCTCCTTTCTTCTGAGTTCAACTCAAATGGCTGTTCAGGAAAATCTTTCTTGATAAATTCCTTTTATTACCAGAGGATGAATTTAAATCTCCCAGTTATCTATCTTATTAAATTTGCTACTTTTCATTGATAAACAAGTAAAGACTTGAAATTAACACTAGACTCTCAATCTGTTAATACTTAAGAAATAATTTAATAAGCAAATCTTAACATGTCTTAGCAAAATAGTTCACAGTGATCTATTTTTCTCTTTTTTTTCCTAGTGGAGCCAACTTTAGCACCTTGCTAATGAATCTGGGTCCTGAGAATTGTGCAACACTGCTGCTCTTTGTTTTACTTGAGAGTAAAATTCTGCTGCATTCTCTTAGGCCAGCTGTCTTGACTGGGGTAGCTGAAGCTGTTGTAGCTGTAAGTATAGAATTTTCCTTTTAGTACAAAATTACTGACAGATAATTTTTACTCCAAAGGGAAATTTCCTTCAAAAACAGCAACTTTGAAAGCAACAACAAATTTTCAAAAAGTAACTTTGAAAAATTACCCGCCCGGTAAAAGTTGAATATAATCTGCTGGCAAAGAGAAGTAGGAAGTATAAAGAAAACAAAGGTGATATCTATTTTAGGAAAAATGTCAATTTCCAATTTTTCATATTTTAGAGTTCTTCCCAGAGTAAAAACTATATGATTGTATAATAAAACCTGAGAATGAAGCTGATTGTATTGAGAGGCTCTGGCCAATTTCAGCTGTTCTAAAATTATGCAAATGATTACATGGTTAATTTCTCCCTATTTCAACTTTTAATAATTGTGAATCAGGAATATATAGGAAATTCTAAGTGATTGTGAAATAGGATAATATACAGAGGCTAAGCTCTTGTGTAAAGTGTAAGTAAAATTAAATTGTTAAATTGTTATTAACGTTGTTCCCTGCTTAAAACCCTTTGGCTTCCCATTGCACTTAGAATGAAGTCTGATTGACAGGCACAGTGGCTCACGCCTGTAATCCCAGCAATTTGGGAAGCCGAGGTAGGCGGATCACCTGAGATCAGGAGTTCGAGACGAGCCTGACCAATATGGAGAAACCCCTCTCTACTGAAAATACAAAGTTAGCTGGGTATGGTGGCACACGCCTGTAATCCCAGCTACTTGGGAGGCTGAGGCAGGAGAATTGCTTGAACCCAGGAGGCGGAGGTTGCGGTGAGCTGAGATGACACCATTGCACTCTAGCCTGGGCAACAAGAGTGAGGCTCCGTCTCAAAAAAAAAAAAAAAAAAAATGAAGTCTGATTGTATAGGGCTTTATAGGCCATTGTGTAGAACTTTAGATATTCCACTTCTCCAACCCTATCACCCATTAGTTGTTTAATTTAAAATAGCTGACTCTCCTCTTTTCCCTTCCCCATTTTAAGAATGTAAGTCTCCTGGGAGTAAGGACCTAATCTCTTATTTACTCCTGTATTTTCAGCACTTGTTACAGTTGCCTAGCACAGAGTAGGCCCTCAATAAATACTTGTTAAAACAGCAAATAGGGTATGTCTCCAAGATCTTAATCTGGTTGGAGAAGTGCTGTTGGACTGAAAACAATAGTAACCATATGAGACAGCTTCTAGGAGGATCCTCATTAAGTATTACTTTTCCAAGTTATCACAGTTGTGTGTGAAGGCAAAAGTTGTTAGAATATGAAAATATTTGTTAATGAACTGACCAGTTTTAGAAAGTTCCCACCCAGGCCAGGCGCAGTGGCTCACGCCTGTAATCCCAGCCTTTGGGAGGCCAAGGCAGGTGGATCACGAGGTCAAGAGATCGAGACCATCCTGGCCAACATGGTGAAACCCTATCTCTACTAAAAATACAAAAATTAGCTGGATGTGGTGGCTCATGCCTGTAGTCCCAGCTACTCGGGAGGCTGAGGCAGGAGAATCGCTTAAACCCGGGAGGTGGAGGTTGCTATGAGCTGAGGTTGCACCACTGCACTCCAGCCTAGCGACAGAGCAAGACTCCGTCTCAAAAAAAAAAAAAAGTTCCCACCCAAATATTCCTTACTAAAACATTAGTGTTTATTCAATCCTGTTTGTCAGAATCGTGGTGGCCAAGTCTCTTGATGGATTTCAGTAATATGGTGCAAGAACAGTTGAAAAAAGTGCTCATGGAATTGGTAATCATATGAAAAATGCCAGAGTATATGAGGTTTATGCAACTGATGTTGGAGAGCTGTCTGAATTGCATGCAAAATTATTTATAAGTCATGATTTGGTAGTTATGCCAATTACCATTTGAAGAAGAGAACATGGAAAAGAATGGTCACAAAACAAATGCTTCAAAAGGAGAATGATTTAAATATCAAAGAATATCAAAGAATTAATGGAGACCCATAGCAAAGATTGATGAAATGTACAAGTACTTTATAAAAAGTGACCCTATAGTGTTGCAAAAGGCAAAAGTGAAGAGAAGGATATCATGTTTTGCTAGCACATAGCTTTTTTTCTAAGATTTCTTAGATAGTTGCAGTTGTAACACACCTTTTGTTGAATAGAAGATAATTGTCACTCAAGAAATCTGAAGTCCTTGCAGGGTCCTTTGTGAGTGGCTTTGCCCCTCAGCAATCTGATCTTATTTTCCACTACTCTTACTCTTGCTCATTCTTCTCCAGCATTTTGGCCTTACCTTCCTGGGAGCATTAGGCATTCCCCATGCCTTAAGGCCTTTGCCCTAGCTGTTCCTTCTCATTGAAGCACTCTTCTCTTATATATCCCGTTGGCTAAATCTCTCACCTTCTTCAGGTTTCAGCTCTGTTGTCACTTTATTAATGAGGCCTGTCCTGTTTGTCCTAATACAACCTGCTTTTCCTCTCTCCTGCTCTGAACTCTAATGTCCTTCACTTGGCTTTACTTTTCCTTTTTTTTTTTTTTTTTTTTTTTTTCCCCGTAGCACTTATTACTTCCTGACATACAGGTTGAGTATCCCTTGTCTAAAATGCTTGGAAAGAAGTGCTTTGGATTTAGGATTGTTTGGATTTTGGCATGTTTGCAGAATACACGCTGGTTGAACATCCCTAATCTAAAAATCCGAAGTCCTAAATGCTTCTATGAGCAATTTATTTTCTGTGTCATGTTGGTGCTCAAAAAGTTTTGGATTTTGCAGCACTTTGGATTTTGGATTTTCAGGTTAGGGATGTTCAACCTATAACATAATATTTTATTTATTATGTCTTTCATTTATTTTCTCTCTTTCTGCTAGACAAGGTGTTTGCAAATGATGGCTGAATCCTGCCTGCCAAATCCTGCCTGCCACTTGTTTCTATAAAGTTTTATTGGAACATAGGCCATTTATTCATATATTGCCTATGACTGCTTTCATGCATGACAGCAGAGTTAAATGGTTGTGACAGAGACAATGTGGCTCACAAGGCCTAAAATATTTACTGTCTTTCACAGAAAAAGTTGCTGACTCTTAAACTATTAACCTCATGAGGAGAGTGATCTCTTTCATTTATTGTTAAGATCTCATTATGTAGAACAGTAATTGGTACATAGCAAGTGCTCAAATATTAACTAAATAAATGTTTGAAGACAAAATTCCAATCCTGAATAACCCTTTGTAATAGCTGGCAGAGGTAGTAAGTGTTATAGGCATTTCTTTGGGGTGAATGATGACAGATAAGGGTGATAATTGAACTCGACCTTAAAAGATAACAGGGATTTTTATAGTAGAAGAAAAAAATTATCATCAGTAAAATTTTAGTACTAGCTAATTATTAAATTTTTTTTAAATTTATTCATTTACTTATTTATTTTTTATGGAGATGAGGGTCTCACTCTGTTGTCCAGGCTGGCCTTGAACTCCTGGCCTCAAGCAGTCCTCCTGCCTCCGCCTCCCAAAGTGTTGAGAGTCACTGCATTAGGCCTTAACATGTTTTAGTCTTTTTTTAAAAAACATCAAAACTTTTTTTTTTTTTTTTTTAAGAAAAGCACAAATGATACAATTGAAGTAAATCTTTGTAAAGGAAAACAGGTAAAGATTCTTGAGAAATGTTTTTTTCTCTTTTTTTTCTGTCTCATGTCTAGATAGAGGAATATCTTATATATTGACTGTTTCTTTTTTTTTTTGAAACAGAGTCTTGCTCTGTTGCCCAGGCTGGAGTGTAGTGGTGCAAACTCCGCTCACTGCAACCTCCGCCTCCCAGGTTCAAGCGATTCTCCTGCCTCTGCCTCCAGGATAACTGGGATTACAGGCATGCACCACCACACTCAGCTAATTTTTGTGTTTTAGTAGAAACTCTAAAATTGGCCAGGCTGGTCGCAAACTCCTGACCACAAGTGATCCACCTGCCTCAGCCTCCCAAAGTGCTGGGATTACAGGCGTGAGCCGCCGTGCCCAGCCTATTGACAGTATTTTTAAGATGCCAGACATCACTGATGTTTATTTGAACAGTTAAGAATTTTTTTTTGTTGAGCTCTTTAATTAACTATTAGCATTCCCTAGACAGTAATTAGTTTTTTTTTAAATTCTTGATGCTTTTAGTTGGATTTTGATCTGAGGTAATTTTGAGAATTAATAGGTGAATGAAATGTGTAAGAGTTAAAGGTAATAAGTTTGTTTTATGATATTTTGGGCCATTTTATCTTATTTTGACTCCATAAAATTGGAATGTGGGCTTTGTATAGATACTAGAAGAATTAATATGCAAAAAGCTGTTAGTATTTTTGTTGTGTTTAATGATCATCATCATGACTTGAAAATTTTAATTGCATTTGTTCATAGTATTGCTTAGTAATATTTTATAGTCATTTAGTTTTGGAATGAAGTTTAAGGTAAACAAAACAGTGATATTAACTGCTTTTCAGTGATCCCTTTTCAGTAATACTAGTTACTTATATAATTTTTACTGCAAATTTAAAATTTGGTTAATTTTTTAAAACTTTTTTCCCAGATGATCTTTCCATTTCAGTGGCAGTGCCCATATATTCCCCTTTGTCCTCTTTCACTGGCTGCAGTGCTTAGTGCACCTTTACCGTTTATAGTTGGAGTTGACTCAAGGTATTTTGATCTTCATGACCCACCACAAGATGTTGTTTGCATTGACTTGGATACGAACATGTTATATGTGTAAGTTGATTCATTTTATATTATCTCCCATTTATGTTTTTCACTATAAAGAGTTATAGTTCTTTGAAAGCATCTAGAAATATGCTATTTTTGGTAGTTGTTAAATCTTCCTCTTAAATACAGTGGCTCTCAACCAGGACAAGTATCAGAATTTGGGAACGCTGTGTGATTTGGAAAAAAAAAAATGTTCAATATTATGATAGTTTATATCTGGATAACAATGTTAAATGTAAGCAGGAGATGTTTAGGTTTATCAGAAGAGACTATGAGTTTGAAAAGTAATGGTTAAACACTGCTTTCAGAGCTCGAGAGACGATATGCTTTCTAGGTTTAATTCAAAATCCGTATGTAAGTAAAATGGGTTTACCCATTGGAGATTAAAGTTTAGTTACAGTATAGGGTGATAGTATACCATTTGTTTAGTTGTCAGGATTTGAATTTTATAAGGATCTGTTCTTTACTGCATAGAAATTTATATTAAAAATCAGTTATAGTTTGTGTTTGCTGAAGGTGATAAGTACAGCAGTGGTACAGCTGAGGGTTCAGAGAGTAGCAAACTACATTAATAAAAGGAATAGTTCTGGATGGATGTTTAAGGGTTACCCCTTCCCCCACCAAAAGTGGGAAAGGACAGTAAGTATTACAAATTTTCTTTTGTTGATGCCAACTTCCAGGCTGTGGAACACTTATTCTTTACTGTTTGAGATTGGTAGAAAATGAAGAGAGAAATATTTTGGGTGAGGCCTAAATAGTTCCAACAGTAGAATTCGTTGGGAAAATATTTTTATGTGAACCAAAAAAATAGCCTAAGGAAGGAAGAAAACATTTGCTGTAACTTAAAATATAATTTTGACATGGATGTACCATTGTATTTTGAAACTGTGTAACTGTAGTAGCTCCTTATGTATATTTAGATCTACTTATAGCTTGAAAGTAATGAACAACTTGAATGAATTAAATAGTTTTTTGTGGCACACATTTTATTGTTTATAGGTTACTCTCCCTGAAAAACAATTATTTCAGGAATGTATTCGTGGTGTTGCTTTTATATATGATTATTTGTGAAGTTAATACTCAGATTTTTTACCTTGTTTTATTTATTATTCCGAATAAAATAATATGGAGAGTCTTAATTTTGCCCAGTTTTGAGTAACTTTTATAAAACTTCTGGTAATCAAAACATTGTTTTCTAAAACAAATGTGAAGTGTTTGCTCAATTGTATTTATTTATTTATTTATTTTGAGACAGAGTCTCACTCTGTTGCCCAGGCAACAGAGTTGCAGTTGTGCAATCTTGGCTCACTGCGGTCTCCGCCTTCCGGGATCAAGTGATTCTCCTGCCTCAGCCTCCTGAGCAGCGGAATTACAGGTGCGTGCCACCACACCTGGCTAATTTTTTTGTATTTTTAGTAGAGATGAGGCTTCACTGTGTTGGCCAGGCTGGTCTTAAACTGCTGACCTCAGGTGATCCACCTTGGCCTCCCAAAGTGCTGGGATTACGGGCATGAGCCACCATGCCTGGCCTGCTCAGTTGTGTTTAAATAATTATAAAATGTGCCCAGGTGTAGTGTTTCACACCTGTAATCTCAGTACGTTCGGAGGCTGAGGCTGGAGAATCGCTTGAGCCCAGGAGTTTAAGACCAGCCTGGGCAACATGGTGAGACTCCATCTATATAAAATAAAAAATTAGCCAGGAGTGGTAGTGCGTGCCCATAGTGCACAGGCAGCTGAGGAGGAAAGATCACTTTAGTCCAGGAGGTCGAGGCTGCAGTGAGCTATGTTCACCCCACTGTACTGCAGCCTGGGTAACAGCAAGACTCTCTGTCTCAAAAAAAAAAAAAGCCTCCAAATTGTACAGAATAATGTAAATAACTTGTATCTATTCACCACAACTTTATTAATAGGCCGGGCACGGTGGCTCATACCTGTAATCCCAGCACTTTGGGAGGCCGAGGCAGACGAATCACCTGAGGTCAGGAGTTCGAGACCACCCTGGCCAACATGGTGAAACTCCATCTGTACTACAAAAATTAGCCAGGCATGGTGGTGGGCAGCTGTAATCCCCACTACTTGGGAGTCTGAGGCAAGAGAATTGCTTGAACCCAGGAGGCAGAGGTTGCAGTGAGCGGAGATCATGCCACTGCACTCCAGCCTGGGTGACAGAGGGAGACTCTGTCTCAAAAAAAAAAAAAAAAAAAGAAAATATTAGCAATAAATTTGAAATCTCTAGATAGTCCTCCATAACCATATTTTGTTCCTGTCTCCCAGAGAGGAGCTCCAGATCCAACCATCATCTGGGATAAATTCCAAATCCAACCATCATCTTAGATTTGGAGTTTATCATGCACATGTATTTTTAAAACATTTATTATATATGTATTAATCTAAATAAAATGTTGTTTTGCATACTTACACATTTTTTTCTACTTGAATAGTTTTCTGTGAATTGCTTTTTTGCTTACCATTCTTTGTGAGGTTCATCCAGTTCATTTTCAATGGTGATCAATGTCGATGGACATTTAGGTTGTATCTAGATCTTTGATGTTAGAAACAAGGCTGTTCTGATCATCATTGTATATATTTCCTTGAGTATATGCTCAGGAATTCCTCTGAAGCATATACCTGGAAGCGCTAATGTTGCTTGGTAGGGAATGAGCATTTTCAACTTAATAACTAATACCAGATTACTCTCCCAAGTTTGCTCTGTCCTCAGCAGATGAAAGTTCTTTTTGTTTCATATCCTTGCCAACACTTGCGGTCAGACTTTTACATTTTTTACCAATTTGATGGTAATGGTATTTCACTGTGGCTTTAATTCACATTTCCTTAATTAGTAGCAAATGCAGCATTTGCATACCTTTGTGCTCCTTGGTTTTCCTCTCCTGTGAATTGGATGTTCCTTTTGTTGGTGCGTTTTGCTGTTAGATTGTCTTTTTCTTTTGATTTGTAGAAATTGTATATATAATCAGGAATTAATTATTGGTCTGCTGTATGCATTCCAAATAGCTTCTCCCACATTGTGACCTGTCATTCCATTCTGTTTTTGGTGTCTTTTGATAAACAGAGATTTATTTTAATTTATCAAATTTTAAATTTCTCTTTATGGAGTACTGTTTTTGATTCTTATATATGAAATATTTCACCTTGAGGCCATGAAATACTATCATGGTTATTTTTTAAGTTGTGAGGTTTACCTGTCTCATTTAGTTATTTAATTCAGCTAAACTTGATGTGACATATCACTTTCTATATTTGTATAGATATGTATCCGGGCTTATTCTTTTCCTTTGATTTTTTTCAATCTCTTGCCAGTAGTATACTATCTTAATGGCTTTAAAATTAAGTTGTCTACAACATGAATGAACCTTGAAAACATTATGTTAAAAGACCTTATATTATGATTTAATTTATATGAAATGTCCAAAGCAGGCAAATCTTTAGAGGCAGAAAGTAGATTGATTAGTGATTGCCTTGGAATGGAGAGGATGGGAGTATTGGAAACTAAGTGACTATGGGATTTCTTTTTGAGGTGATGAAAATATTCTAATATTGCTTGTAGGCTGGGAGCAGTGGCTCATGCCTATAATCTCAGTACTTTGGGAGGCTGAGGCGGGTGGATCTTCTGAGATCGGGAGTTTGAGACCAGCTTGACCAACATGGAGAAACCCCGTCTCTACTAAAATAACAAAGCTAGCCAGGCGTGGTGGCGCATGCCTGTAATCCCAGCTACTCGGGAGGCTGAGGCAGGAGAATTGCTTGAACCTGGGAGGCAGAGGTCGCAGTGATATGAGATCGCATCATTGCACTCCAGCCTGGGGAACAAGAGCAAAACTCCTTCTCAAAAAAAAAAAAAAAAAAAAAAAAAATTGATTGTAGTGGTGGTTACACAATTCCGTGAATATAATAAAAACCATTGAATTGCACATGTCACGTGGGTGAATTGTATGGCATATGACTTTATATCTTAATAAAACTGTTTTAAAAAGTCATGGTATGAGACCTTTTGGCAGTGTCCGTGGCGAATCCCCTTACTCCTGTTCTTTTTGAAAATTGTTTTCACTCCATTTGGTCTTTTGTTTTTCCATATAAATTTTAATACCATCTTGTTAAGCTCTACACAAAATTACATTGGGATTTTTGTTAGAATTTTATTGTATTTATAGATTCGTTTGGAGGCAGATGATACCTTTTTGACATACATTGAAAATATGCACAAGAAATATGACCCATGAATGTGGTATTTCATTTCATTGATCTTTCAAAATTTTTCAGTAAACTTTGTGTTTTCTCCAGAAAGATAATTCACATCTTTTGTTAGACTTATTTGTTCCTAAGTATCTTTCAGTTTTTATTGCTACTGTAAATGGTATTTTTAATTAGACTTTCTACTTGTTGCTGGGAAATGTAGTTGGTTTTTATATAGCGGCCTTATATCTAACAACTTAGTTGAATTCTCTTAATTTGTATATTGTCTTCAATTTTCTGCCTATAAACATCACATTTCTCTACTTACACTATCCTAATGTATTTTAAATTTTTTTGTCTTAATTCTCCAGCTAGGATCACTAGTGTAATGTTGAATATAAGTAGTTATAGTTGGTATCTTGTCTTGTTTCTAATTTCAAAGGGGATGCTTTGAGCAGTTTATCATAAATTATGATTATTGGTATACAGCAGGGATTGACATCTGGCCCAAAGCTTGTTTTTGTAAATAAAGTTTTATTGGAACAGAGCCATGCTCATTCATTTACATATGGTCCATGCCTGCTTTCATGATGCAACAGCACATTTGAGTAGTTATGACAGAGATGAGGTTTCGCCATGTTGGCCCGGCTGGTTTCAAACTCCTGGCCTAAAGTGATATGCCTACATCAGCCTCCCAAAGTGCTGGGATTACAGGTGTGAGCCACCCTGCCTGGCTACAAAAGATACATTATTAAATGAAAAAAATCAAGGTGGTAATTGTGTATTGCAGTGTGCTGCTACTTGCGCAAAAGAAAAGGCAGGGAATAGTTGTATTTACTTGTATCTGCTAGTTTTGGAATAAAGACACATTAAAATATGCTCAAGAAACTAGTGATTATGTATTATGGGGGTGAGGGAACTGATCAGACGTGGAACAAGGGTGTGTGTATGTGTGTAAGTTATTTTTGAGCTGTGTGATCATATTAAAGTTTTAAAACTCCCAGTGTGATGGTGGATTTGTCAAATGCATTTTATAGTTATTTGGACATTTGCTTTATGTACTTAATTAAGGCTGTGTTATGAGGGACACTCAAGTTCAAAATGGTTCTGCAGTTAAATGAATACTTTTATCTTGTAGCTACTTTAAAAAAAATCACTGATGCTCTTGTTGTTAGTTTGTGCTTTTCTTCTCATTAATACATTATGTTAGATATATTATCTTTGGTATATCTTTTCCCATCCTTTTAATTTCAGATATTCTGTGTATAGTATATAACTGGCATTAGAAATCCAATCTAACATTTGTCTTTTTGTTGAAGAATCCATTAATTTACATGTATTGTTATATATTTGAATATTTCTGTCTCATTTTGTCCTTTTTGTTTTGCTGTTATTCTTTTCTCTCTTTCAGATTGAATGAATTATTGTTTTTTTCCCGTCTGCTTACCTAAATGTTATATTATATGTGTGTGTGTGTGTGTATATATATGTATAATTTCATATTTATGTTCCTTTAATGATTGCTCTTAATTTTTTAATATGGGTGCTTAGAACTTGAAATTAATATTTTACTCTTTTTTCAAGCAGTTAAGTAGACTTTAAAATACTTTAATTGGCAACATCCTCTTTTACTGGTACAAAAACAATAAATTTTACAATTAATGGCCCTTTAGGTTAAATGAGATGCATTTCATCTACCTACAGCAGCCCTGTGTATTAGGTACATTATCAGTCCTCATTTTGTAGATCAGAAAATTGAGTAACAGACGAGTTGAGTGATTTATACAAAGTCACACAGTAAATGTCAGAGCCAGATTACAAATGGATGATAATCCAGACAATAATGACAATATTTTATTTGGGGGAGGGGGTTAAAAGATAGCACTAAAATATTAGACAGCGATGACATAAAATAAGAGAAATTGATCAGAGTTAAACTTGACATGCCATCACTTTTAAGACACAGTTTCAAGAGATGTTAAAATATGTCTTTTAACAGTACCAGGCACAAAGGAAGTGTTAGCTCTTTTATTAGACATTTATTCTTAACAGAGAGGATATTATGTTTGCTTCCATTCTGGTGGCATTAAGCCAGGGAGCACTTGAAGTTAGTTATTTTGACTTACAGTTTCTTGTGCCATGCCAGTAGCATGCAGTCAAACTCATAACCCATTAGTTGGCAGGCATACAGTAATGAATTCTCAGGGGAGATCCCTCCCCTAATCAAAATCCAAGCTGAGGGAGCTACGCTATGAGGACACAAGGCATAAGAATGATGCAATGATTAGCCGGGTGTGGTGGCATGTGCCTGTAATGCCAACTACTTGGGAGGCCGAGGCAGGAAAATCGCTTGAACCTGGAAGGAAGAGGTTGCAATGAGCTGAGATTGTGCCACTGTACTATAGCCTGGGCAACAGAGTGAGACTTCCCCTCGGGGTGGGGGCAGGGGGGCGAAGAATGATACAATGGACTTTGGGGACTTGGGGGAAAGGGTGGGAGGGAGTTGAGGAATAAAAGACTACATAGGAGGCCAGGCACGGTGGCTCATGCCTGTAGCCCCAGCAGAGGATCACGAGGTCAGGAGATCGAGACCATCCTGGCTAACACGGTGAAACTCTGTCTCTACTAAAAATACAAAAAATTAACTGGGTATGGTGCCACACGCCTGTAGTCCCAGCTACTTGGGAGCCTGAGGCAGGAGAATCGCTTGAACCCGGGAGGCGGAGGTCACAGTGAGCCAAGATCGCACCTCTGCACTCCAGTCTGGGCGACAGAGCAAAGACTACACATGGGGTACAGTGTATACTACTTGGGTGATGGGTGCACCTAAATCTCAGAAATCATCACTAAAGAACTAATTCATGTAACCAGATACCACCTGTTCCCCCAAAACCTATTGAAATTTAAAAACATATTGACATATTTTGTTAAAAGATTTAAAGTATGCAAAAAAAGATTCCAAAATGCAATCACTTGCTTAGAAAAAAAACTACATGTGAACTGCACTGAGTACTAAAGAACAATACTATAAAATAGAACCTGATTAAAATAAAAAATAATTTAATTTTTTATTAAAAATTAAATTTTTATTAAATTTATTAATTTCATTAATCAGCTAATATAAAGGTACAACCAGGATTCCAGGTTGATCCTAAAGCTGGAATCTCTGCCCTTTTCATTATGCCATGCTACATTTAGAGAAACCTAAGCAATTCACTGACTTAGGGAAAGGGCTTAGAATTGTAGCATTTTGGGTTAAAAAAAGAATCAGGCTGGGTGCGGTGGCTCATGCCTGTAATCCCAGCACTTCGGGAGGCCAAGGTGGGGGGATCACATGAGGTCAGGAGTTCGAGACCAACCTGACCAACATGATGAAACCCTGTCTTTACTAAAATAAAAAATTAGCTGGGCGTGGTGGCACTCTCCTGTAATCCTAGCTACTTAGGAGACTGAGGCCAGAGAATTGCTTGAACCTGGAAGGCGGAGGTTGCAGTGAGCTGAGATCGTACCACTGCACTCCAGCCTAGATGACAGAGTGAGACTGTCTAAAAAAAAAAAAAAAAAAAAAAAAAAAAGAAAAAGCAGAGTCAGCCTTTCAAGCGTACCAGTTTTATTTGGAAGTTTCAGTTCTAACATACTTCTTGGTGAGACTGAAACTTGGTCTCCTGTTCTGTGAGAAGCCTTTAAAATCCAAGGCTGTCTGTTAATCCTCAGGGCAGATGTGGCCTTGGTGTTACTCTGGGTTTTCAACCCCTGAAGATTTCCCTGATTTTCTTGCCAGCTTAGCCATGAATTTTAAAGAACATTTGTTATATTTATGTTAACTTTTGTAAAAAGAGGGCTTTTTAGGCAGTTCTGTCTGTTGCATTTTATATTCTTATATTCTTGGAATATATATACACACACACACACACAGAGATATATATATTTTGTATTTTTGGAATATAAAGTTTTGGAAACAGAAGCTTTTAGTAATACCTTTAAAAATGGTCATCTCTATGGCTTTGGGTTTTTTTTGTTTTGTTTTGTTTTGTTTTGTTTTTGAGGCAGAGTCTTGCTCTGTTGTCCAAGCTGAAGTGCAGTAGTGCAATCTCGGCTCACTGCAAGCTCCGCCTCCTAGGCTCAAGTGATTCTTCTGCCTCAGCCTCCTGAGTAGCTGGGATTACAGGCACACACCACCACACCCGGCTGATTTTTGTGCTTTTAGTAGAGAGGGTGTTTCACCATGTTGGCCAGGGTGGTCTGGCTTTGGTTTTTGTTGTTTCATGATCATAGATTATATTGAATAATGGTGTTATGATTAATTTATTTTTAACTGTGAGGGCTGGATGAACTACATATACTTTTAATCCTTACTTAAATTCCAATTCTTCTCTTTGGGCACACAGCATTTTAGAAGCCTGCCAGTAGGTAGTTTGAAGTCTCAAGTCAACTAGATTTGACTCTTAGAATATTATAATTCTAAAATGTAGTTTTTGAAGCTAGACTTCAGTGTTGTATTCCTGACTCCAGCATTGAAAATACGTGTTGGAAGGTTAGAATGAGATGGCTAAATCTGACAGACGTTGGTTGAATGAAAAGAGAACTTCCTTGAAATTCACTTATTCAAACTGTTTGCATCAGTTGTGACTGCAGTAAAAATACATCTTTTCCATTTTCTAGTTTTAGGTTGATGCAAGAATTTTGTTTAGTAAAAGCAGATTATGAATAACACATTTTATGAATTTTGTTCTGATTTAATAGATCAGATGAAAAGAAGAACATGAACTGGAAGCAACTTCCCAAAAAGCCATGCAAAAATCTACTTAGCACCTTAAAGAAATTGTATCCCCAGCTGTCTTCAGGTAATGTGAGGGAAAAGGAATACTATTAATGAAGGAATGTATATGAGAAAATTCTTCTTAAATTTAACATAATACCATTTTCTGTTTTTCTTTCCTTTGTTAGTTCACCGAAAAACTCAAGAAGGCTCAGCGATTGACATGACTCCAATTGAAGCAGATTTCTCCTGGCAAAAGAAGATGACACAGCTTGAGATGGAAATTCAAGAGGCATTTTTGCGCTTTATGGCGTCTATTTTAAAAGGATATAGAACATTTCTCAGACCAATCACAGAGGCTCCTTCAAATAAAGCCACAGCTGCTGATTCATTGTTTGACCGACAGGGTGGGTAGCACTGAAAGTACAATTCCTTTTATTGAAGTGAAAATATTTTATATTTGATGTTGTTGCCAAGAAATACTTACTGTATAAATTATTACAAATTCACATTCAAATATAATGAACTTCCATGTATTTGTAACCGAACTTTATGACTAGAATTTCTTGTAATTTTTATAGCCCATTTTTTTCCTGAGAAATCTGAAACTAGGCATATTTAATTATGAAAAGTCAAAGGTGTTACCTATATTTACAATACCTTGTCAGTTATCTTAGTAGAACATAACTGGAGATTTGCCTTCAGGTATTTAGGTATTTCCTCAATTTTGCATAGTTCTTGGATTTGTACACTTTTTTTTTCTTCTTTTTTTTTTTTAATAGAGTGGAGTCTTGCTATATTGGCCAGGCTGGACTTGAACTCCTGGCCTCAAGTGATCCTCCTCCTCAGCTTCCCAAAATGCTGGGATTACAGGTGTGAGCCACTGCACTTGGCGAGATGTATACACTTTTGGCTTTACAATTAGTTTGTGCAATGAGGGCACCACATTTTAAACATTTTTGACTAATGTAGCTTTGTTCCAGGGAAAAACATATACTCATTATTTTTAGTATGTTTTGTTTTAGGGAATTATAGATAGAGATTTTTGTTGTTATTCAGCTACTGTTATATATATAGTAGCAATCTTACATCTATATCAATATTTATTTGAAATTATTTTACTTTTCTGTGCTTTTTACCTAGCGATTACAAAAAAAATCTGTATTTTTCCATTAATCCTTTTGTCCTTTATCTTTTCTGCTTTAAGATAACTTACCACTTAAATATTTAGTTACCACTTACTGGCTAGTTATGTAGGAATATAAAGAAGTATAAAACCTAGCTCTATGGGGTCTTAAATGGAAAATAATTAAAATATTTAAAAAATAGAACAAGTAGTCAAGAAAACATATTTTACACAGTTTTAATTTGGAAGTTTTAAGAGTTCAGAAAAAAAAGGGATATTCTTCCAAATATTCCAGTATTTCAAAATGGGTATTTTGGAAGACTTCATGGAAGAAGCATGACTTAGAAGAATGGGTAGAATGGAGATAAATGGAGAAGAACAGGAAAGGCTTTCTGGAAGTCAAGTTTTCTCAACCGGACGCAGTGGCTCATGCCTGTAATCCCACCACTTTGGGAGACTAAGGCAGGTGGATCACCTGAGGTCAGGAGTTCAAGACCAGCCTGGCCAACATGGTGAAACCCTACCTCTACGAAAAATATAAAAATTAGCTGGGTGTGGTGGTGTGTGCCTGTAATGCCA
The DNA here is from genome assembly GCF_024542745.1 of Macaca thibetana thibetana. NCBI lineage: Eukaryota > Metazoa > Chordata > Mammalia > Primates > Cercopithecidae > Macaca > Macaca thibetana. Next base: position 61,289,955 of record NC_065592.1, on the reverse strand, counting down.
GCTATTCAGGAGGCTGAGGGAGGAGAATCACTTGAACTTGGGAGACAGAGGTTGCAGAGAGCCAAGATTGTGCCATTGCACTCCAGCCTGGGTGACAAGAGTGAAACTCCGTCTCAAAAAAATTAAAAAAAAAAAAAAAAAAAAAAAAAAAGTGTTCTCCTTAATAAAATGGGGGCTATATCTACTTCATTGTTGTGAAGATTAAATGAGAAAATATATGTGAAGCAACTAGTACAAGTACTTTAAAATACTCATGATTCATAACAGCTATTATCATTCATGGTAATAAAATGGAAGTAGCATCAAGATCTAAAGCACAAGGCCTGCAGATTAGTTTGCTGGGTCTACCATAACAAAATACCGCAGACTAGGTGGCTTAAACAACAGAAATTATTTTCTCGTGGTTTTGGAGGTTTAACTGAGATGAAGGTAGTTAGCAGGTTTGGTTTCTTCTGAAGCCTCTTCCCTTGGCTTGTAGATAGCTGTTTTTTCCATGTGGTCTTCCTTCAGTGTTTGTCTTATGTCCAAATATCCTCCTCTTACAAGGCTACCAGTCTTACTGAACTAGGGTCTACCCCATAATCCTCATTTTAGCTTAATTACTTCTTTAAAGACCCTATCTCCAAATAGTTACATTCCGAGGTACTAGGGGCTAGGAACTTAATATATAAATTTTGGGCCAGGCACAGTGGCTCATGCCTGTAATCCCAGCACTTTGGGAGGCCAAGGCAAGCTGATCACCTGAGGTCAGGAGTTTGAGACCAGTCTGGCCAACATGGCGAAACCCTGTCTCTACTAAAAATACAAAAGTTAGCCAGGCGTGGTGGCACATGCCTGTAATCCCAGCCACTCAGAAGACTGAGGCAGGAGAATCTCTTCAACCCAGGAGGCAGAGGTTGTGGTGAGCCGAGATCACTGTACTCCAGCCTGGGCAACAAGACTGAAATTTCATCTCAAAAAAAAAAAAAACATATATATATATGTATGTATACATTTTGAGGGGGACACAGTTTCACTCATGACAGCACATTTGGGAAAAAAGATTACATGGTACAATTTGACCAGAGTGATGAGCTTTAGAGGTGATGTGGAAGATAAGGCTGAAAATAAGATTAGGGCTCAGATTGTGGGTAGTTGTAAATGCCAGATGAAGAATATGGATTGTACGGGAGTGACATCACTAAAGGAATTTGAAAAGATACTTACTCAGTTTTCAGGCCCTAAGGTTTTATTGTAAACAGTTCAGCATTTGGTCTACTAGGGGACACAGACATTAGACAAGAAAAAAATGTAAATACTAACTATCTTAAGAAGTGTGTTTTGAAGGAAAGTATTGATCACAGTGTTAGTGCTAGTTAGGTCAGAGAAATATTCCTTGAAGAAATAACAAGGAATATTAGTGTCCTAAGGTATCCCTTGGTGTGCTACTTTTAAGTTTGGGTCTAAAAAGCAATAGTAATTAACTAGGAATTTTGTATATGTGGTTTTGGCTTATTTTACCTTATGTTGTTATTTACCATTTCTTCTACCACTTGTATTGCCTGTAAACTTGTGGTAGGTTCAAGAGCTGCAGTGTCCAGTAGAAACACAATGTAAGCCACATATAAAATTTAAAATTATTTTAGTAGCCACAATAAAAAAGTGAAAAATAGGGGGAAAATAGTAGCATTTCAGCATGTAATCTGATTTTTAAAATTATTGATGAAATCGTTTACATTTTTTTCACAAACATCTTTTTTCTTTTTTTTTTTTTTTTTTTTTTTAATAAAGACGGTCTTGCTCTGTTGCCCAGGTGGAATGCAGTGATGCAATCTTGGCTCACTGCAACCTCTGCCTCCCAGGCTCAAGTGATTCTCCCGCCTCAGCCTCCCGAGTATCTGGGATTACAGGCGTGCACCACCATGCCTGGCTAATTTTTGTATTTTAAGTGGAGACGGGGTTTAGCCATGTTGGCCAGACTGGTCTCAATCTGCTGACCTCAGGTGATCCGCCTGCCTTGGCCTTCCAAAATGCTGGGATTACAGGCGTGAGCCTCTGCGCTAGGCCCACATCTTTCAGTTCTGGCATGTATTTTTTACTTACAGTGTGTCTTAATTTGGATCAGTTACATTTCAAGTGCTAAATTGCCATATGAAGATAGTGACTACTGAATTAAACAGTGCAGATCTAGTGGCTTGGTTAGATTCAGGTTTAATTATCTTGGCAAGACGTGCCAAAATACATGGTGCTCACTTCTTCCTATTGCATCATCTTGAGAGGCACATACATGTCTGGCTGTCCTACTTTTAGTGTTTCTAATAGGTTTAAGGTGTTGTCAGCCTCATTCATTCATTGTAGGTCACCCGTTAGCCTTTGACTTATTTGGTTTAGCAGCCTTTGCTATCATTGCCTGGATCCACTAGAAGGAAAGAAAGCCTTTTCATTATAACTTGGGGAGAATAATTTATTTCTATTTTATTTAAGCTTTTCTCTACTAATTAGTATATAAAAGGGATGGGAATCAGGACCACAGCATCAAAGAAAGAAAGGCTGCAGAGAAAACCATGTTTGAAATGTTGGCATTAACTAGGTTATGCAGGATGTTTTAGGATTAGTGCTGGTTTCAGTTTTTATCCTAAGAGTAATTGGAAGCCTGTAAAGGATATTTCATTAGGTAATAGGATCAGATTTGCATTTTTTAAAAAAATCACTCTTTGAAATGTTAAAAAGAAGAATCTCCTTGGCTTCCATACAGAGATTGCACTGGAGGCATTGAAGCATGGATCTTCTATTTAAGAAGTAGCCACATTGGTTCTAGGGATTATTAGAGGTGACCTGGATTAATTGATGATAGTGTGAATAGAAGAATGATTTTTTTAGGAATTAGATCAAGTAGAACCTGGTAATTGAATATGGAATGTAAGATAGAGTGGGAGATATCAAGAGCAGCTTTGAGGGTTTTGCCTTTAACAACCAAGTGAATGGCCATGCCCTTTATAAAAAGTAAAACAACAGAAAAAAGGGAAAGAGCAGATCGAAGGCTTTTTTTTTTTTTTTTTAAGATAGAAAAAGAGACTTGAGTATGCTGATGAGAAATAGCTAATAGAGGCTGGGCACAGTGGCCCACGCCTGTAATCCCAGCATTTTGGGAGCCCGAGGCAGGCAGATCACTTGAGGTCAGGAGTTTGAGATCAGCCTGGCCAACATGGCAAAACCCCGTCCGTCTCTACTAAAAATACAAACATTAGCCGGGAGTGGTGGCGCATGCCTGTAGTCCCAGTTATTTGGGAGGCTGAGGCAGGAGAATCACTTGAACCTGGGAGGTGGAGGTTGTAGTGAGCCGAGATTACACCACTGAACTCCATTCTGGGTAATAGAGCAAGACTCCATCTCAAAAAAGAAAAAAAAAAAGAGAGAAGTAGTTAATAGAGAGGGAGATTTATCCCGAGAACACTGGAAGGGGCTGGAATCCTGAAGTCATGTGATGGTTTGTCCTTAGATAGGAGGAGGGACATATCCACTGTAAAAAGACAGAAGGAATGAATGATAACTGTTAAAGAGTCGTAAGTTATGTAGTGAGATAGTATACATAGTTTCTATTTAATGATCTGCATTTTCATTGCAATATAAAGTATGCTCATTTCGGGGTACGGAGGGGGCACAAAAACATGAAGGGAGAGCATATACAAATAGGAAATAGTTGTGGAAACATGTGAAAAGGAAAATTAAATTGATTCTAGAAATGTAGTAGGATTGCTGGTCAGGGATGAAGGTATAAGTGCTTCTAATCTGCCTAGTTGTGGAACTTTTTTCCCCTTAACTTATGCTTAGTCACCCTAATGCAGATCCAGAGAAGGCAAGCAGTACATTCTTAGAGCTGGGTTATGCTAGGTAGGTTTAACCAAAAAGACAAAAGAGCAAAAGGGTTGAGAGTATTGACAAAACAGTAATTGAAATGATGGATATAGCATGGAATCAGTATTAGATAGAGAAAGAAGTGAAGATGGGAGGATGTACGTGGAGGTAAAAGGGCCAGTGGATTGGAGATTTCAATGAGCCTTCCCTCTCTGCTCCCCCAATAGAAAACGCTAAAACACTTAGTAGAAATACTTAATTAAAGAGACCAGATAGGCAGAGGTGATGGGCTGGGAGTGATGTGAAAATGAGAGATTTGGAAGGCAGTGCTGCTTTGAATGCTAGCAAGTAAAGTCAAGGGACTGTGACTGTGTGTTGAAGTTGGTGATTGAGGTAGGATGGAGCATAGGATCATTGAAAATCAAGGAATGAAGGCTGGGCATGGTGGCTCATGCTTATAATTCTAGCAGTTTGGGAGGCTGAGATGGGAGGATCACTTGAGGCCAGGAGTTCGAGACCAGCCTTGTTAACATAGCAAGACACCCATCTCTTAAAAGAAAAGAGGCCAGGTGCAGTGGCTTACGCCTGTAATGCCGGAACTTTGGGAGGCCGAGGCGGGCTGATCACCTGAGGTCAGAAGTTCGAGACCAGCCTGACCAACTTGGTAAAACCCTGTCTCTACGAAAAATACAAAAGTTAGCCAGGTATGGTGATGGGCACCTCTAATCCCAGCTACTCAGGAGGCTGAGGCAGAGAATCACTTGAACCTGGGAGGCGGAGGTTGCAATGAGCCAAGATCACGCCGCTGCACTCCAGCCTGGGGGACAAGAGCTAGACTCTGTCTCAAAAAAAAAAAGGAATGAAGACGAACCTGAAGTGTTTTCATGATTTGTGCTTCTGGGTGTGGAAGAATGATGGTGGTAGGGATTAGAAAGGAGGAGACTTTGAATCAAATGTCCTGGTCTTCAGTGAATGAAGGAGTGTCCCTGCAATTAATAGAGGACTATGATTAATAGAGGAAATGGTGGAATAGCCAGATGCTTGAAACTTTAATAAGCAGAAATTTGAAAAACAATACAGAAATAATGGTCTTGTGACATTAAAGAGGAAGGACATTGGCTCTTTGGAAATTGACTATGGACTCAAGAGTATGCAGAGTATCAGAGAAATTTCTACTTAAAAGTTGTAGAGCTGGAGGTTCCTTATAGGGGATTCAGATTTCAGTGAAGGGGTTGATAGAAGTTAAGTATTTTTCATGGTTTAATTAGGCAGAAGGAGCTATATATGTAGTTACTACAGGTTGAGCTTCCCTAATCTGAAAATCCAAAACCTGGAATACCCAGAATCTGAAACTTTCTGAGTGCTGACATGATGCCACAAGTGGAAAATTCCACACGTAAGTACTTAACACACACTTTGTTTCATGCACAAGATCATTGAAAGTATTGTATAACATTCCCTTCAGACTGTGTGTATAATGTATATATGAAACATAAATGAATTTCCTGTTTACTTGGGTCTCATCCCCAAGATATCTGATTGTGCGCATGCAAATATTTCAAAATCTTAAAAAGAAAATTCGAAATCTGAAACACTTTTGGTCCCAAGCATTTCAGATAAGGGATACTCAATTTGTAGAAGCTTCTCTTTAAATGTCGATATATACACATATAGATAAAGAGAATGTAATATAGATAAGTACAAGTTTAATGTTTACTATAATATCGAATTCCAGTTTAAAATTTGAATTTAATTATAATTTTGTTTTCCTCAGGGTTTTTAAAAAGTCGAGATCGTGCCTATGCAAAATTCTATACCCTTTTATCCAAAACACAGATTTTTATTCGTTTCATTGAAGAATGCAGTTTTGTAAGTGATAAAGATACTGGATTAGCATTTTTTGATGATTGCATAGAAAAGGTAAAAGTTTGTACTTATACTAGTGTTTAGAAAAAAAAGTTTGCCTTACCTGTATAATTATCATTGTTATTGTTAGTCTAGAGTGATATAAGGAAGACAGTATAGGGTTGTGTATGTGTGTGTATGTGTTACTGATTCTGGGCTGAATATAAGAATAATTTTCTTTGTGGTATCAAGTTGCTACCACATATAGCCAAGTTTTCTCTTCTTTATTGATTGATCCATTGATTGAAACAGCATCTCATTCTGTCACCCAGGCTGGGTTGCAGTCGCATGATCATAGCTCATTGCAACTTCAAACTTCTTGCCTGAAGTGATTCTCCCACCTTAGCCTTCCGAGTAGCTAGGACTACAGGCATGTGCTACGCCTGGCTAGTTTTTTAAATTTTTAGTAGAGATGAGGTCTCACTGTATTGCCCAGGCTGGTCTCAAACTCCTGGGCTCAAGCGATCCTCCCACCTTGGCCTCACAAATCCTTGGGATTACAGGATGAGCCACCATGTCCAGCCAGTAAATTTTCTCTTTAAGTCTCACTTTCATTTACAACTATTGAGTTGTAAAACTAAGAACATTTCCTTGAGCCTTGTGAGTTTATTTTTTTTTAATTTAAATGAATAAGATTTACTTTAAGATTTAGGTTTTTAAATTAAAAAATGTTTAGTTTTATGGGTAATAGAAGTTGTGTTCTTTTGTTTTAATGTCTTTCCAAATTCTTTTGCCTAGTATGTTTCTTTTGTTCTAATGGAAGATGGAAATGTTAAATTTTAAAGCTTTACCCACCCATCCTAAGGAAGTTAAAATTGATTCTTGACAGCAATGACTTGGTTATAATTTTTCCTAACTTTTAATATAATTCTTATTTTTGCTAAGTAGATCTTGGGGCCAGTTTTTTATGCAAACCGTATATTATATAACATTTGAGATTGTATCCAAAAAAGGTAGAATATTACAACATTAATTTTTTTGGCCCCCTCATGATTCATGTGCCTTAGAAGATTTGAATAATTTTCTCCTATCAGTGTGATCTAAAATTCCAGGTATATAATTAAAACTATTCAACATTTTTGTTTATTTACAAAATTGATATTCCAGTGTCTTCCAGTTATATGAGAAGCTTAATGTCAATCACTAATAAAGGGGCTTAATAGTAATGAAATTTTTTATTTGAGAAGCCAGATAACCTTGTGATTGGTCGTCTTTTGTCTTAAGGTTTACAAAATGACTAATCAAAATAGTTTTCTATCCTAATAGCCACAAGTAAAAAATTATGCTTTAGCCTAAGAGTATGTAGTTAGCCTAAAAATATACTTTGCAATGTTTTGTATCAGCCGGTACTGAAAAGGGGTAGTTTTTTTCTAAATCAGAATGTAAGATAAAAATGTCTATTAAATTCATAGTGGACATTTTCATTAGGAATCTATTTTCTTTTTTTCTAGTTGTTTCCTGATAAAGGCACAGAGAAATCAGATAAGGTATGTTTTTCTTAGACTTTAAGGGTTGAAATTTCAGAATTAGATCCTGTTTGTATGCAAATTAATTGGGGAAAAATAATTATTTTCAGGTTGATTTTGATTCAGCAGAAGATACCAGATTGATAGAACTGGATGATTCACAGAAAAGTGAGCATACTGTATTTATAATGCCACCAGAGCCACCTCCTGATGATGGAAAGGACCTGTCACCAAAGTACAGGTAGTAGGAAGTTTTCAAAGAGCTATTTAGGCACAGCCTATTAGTTTCTTTTAATTTTTATTAGTAGATATGTATATTAGTCTTTTGTGAAACTCATTTTCGTTATTAATTTGGTGAACTAATGTAGATAAATATTTTATGGAAATGCCACTAGGTGTTATAATTTAAAAATTGGATGATATTGTCAGATGTTGATCATTGTTTACCTTAGTGTTTGTATTTTAATCTTTAAAAGTTTCAATTCTGAAGAAGAAAAATGTTACTTTTATGAGGCTTCCCGCTCACTTTGGGAGTTTTATTGTTGATACAAAGACTGTGAAATTCTTATGAATTGGTAATTTTCCGAGAAAACTTAAGGTAGAGGGCCAGGAATTTACTCTTTTTTAAGATAAAAGATAGGATTTGGATGTGACTCTTTTAAGAAATTAGAATGGATTTTGTAGTTTTTTTATTACTATAAATTTAATAAATTTAGAAAATCAAACGAAAATGGAAAACTAATACATCATTCTAGCGCCAGTACTTGTGTCTCTTGACAATTGTGGGCATGTATTTATGTGGATTTATGTGTGTATGTATTGCATGTATGAGTTCATCAGGTAGATTCCCTTTGTAATCTATGTTTGCCTTTAGTGGTCTGAACATTTTCCCATGCCATTAAGTATTTTTGTGCCTTATCATTTGTAATGACCACATTGTATGCATTTATTATGATTTATTTAACTAGCCTCTTACGGATTTGTTTGTAGTTATTTGCTGTCTATATCTTTGTGTACATATACAGTTATTGTCTTAGGCTGTGTTTCTAAAAAAATTTCTAAAATGGAAAGTAAAGTAAGTACCTTCCTAAAATAGAGAATTAATGTATAATATCAAGAGGACTGCATCAGAATGAAGAATATATCTGGGATTGAATGGGTTAATTAAATACTATTTTGATTTCATGTTAACTATAGAATTCTTTTCTACTTTGGCTTAACTGCTAGAAATTGGAATGCAGATACTGACAAACAAGATAAAATCAAATATGGAAAGGCAATATCTCCTGGAAGAAAATTGGCCAAAAGAAATAAGTAGACAATTTCCAAGAAAGCCAAAGTCAATAATATAAAAATATGTTATGGTTTTTTGCATTCAAAGAAATGCAAACCAAATTGATGAACAGAAACTTTTGACATTGAGAATAGGTTATGCTAGTAGTTAGAATGTATGTTTAAGTATAATCTTTTTTGAAATAATTTGATATTAATTATAATAATTTTAATTCTTTTGATAAACATGGACCTAGCAAATTCTATTATTGGATATTCATCCTATGAAATTAAGCAAAAGTATTCACAAAGATATACATATGAAAATATTTAATTGGAGAAATTTAGAAACAATCTACAACCTCATAATGTCCAGCAGTGAAAAACTGCTTAAATTGTGGTACATCCTTAAAATAAAAATTTTATGGATTTTTTTATTTTAAATACCTATGCAAGGTAATTTTATGAAGAAAAACATAAAATTATGAAGTATACTAAAATTTTTTAAAACATAAATTATGGAATACATGGATTCTCTTGAAGGAGTTATTTCTCCCTTTAATCAGAGTTTTCTGTGGTTTAGAGATTGATTGAAAATAACAAGTAGGGTGGGGAAGAGACAAAATTTTCATGAAGGTGGTCTCTGTATGTTTTATCATTTAAAAATTTTAAAAAGTATTTTTTCTATATAAGCATTTAAAATAATGTTGGGTACTATTTGAAGTTTAGAAATATTTGCCTAAACGCTGGAATAATATGAAGAGTTGGTGTGTTTTAAATCAGCAGTTCTATTTTTGCTTTTTATTTTAGTTACAAATACTTTCCAAGACTGGACCTTAAGCTTTTTGACAGACCGCAGGAGTTGAAACTTTGTTTTAGTAGACACCCTACTGGGAGTAGCATTACAAAGAGTCCAGCTCTCATGGCTAAGAGAACTAAACAGGTCAGATATTCTTTACCTAATACATGTTCATTTAATATGTAAAATATGTATATGCGATATGCAGCTCATAGTTTAGAATGATCACCCACAACAACCATTTGAAGACTCACTATGGTTGTTATTGAATTTAACTAGATTTCTTGCAAGCCTACTTAAAATATCAAGTCAGGGCCGAGCATGGTGGCTCATGCCTGTAATCCCAGCACTTTGGGAGGCTGAGGTGAGCAAATCACTTGAGGTCAGGAGTTAGAGACCAGCCTGGCCAACTTGGTGAAACCCCATCTCCATTAAAAATACAAAAATAAGCCGGGTATGGTGGCAGGCGCCTGTGATCCCAGCTACTCGGGAGGCTGAGGCAGGAGAATCGCTTGAACCCGGGAGATGGAGGTTGCAGTGAGCCGAGATTGTGCCACTGCACTCCAGCCTGGGCGACAAGAGTGAAACTCCATCTCAAAAAAGTCTGTCTATCTATTAATCTATCTGTCTGTCTGTCTATCTATCTGTCTGTCTGTCTATCTATCTATCTATCTATCTATCTATCTATCTATCTATCTGTCAATCAGTCAAGGCTGAAGTTTTCGAATGCTTATGTTTATGCTTTAAGACTATCCATAGGAATTGGCCGGGTGCGGTGGCTCATGCCTGTAATCCCAGCACTTTGGGAGGCCGAGGCAGGCGGATCACCTGAGGTGGGGAGTTTGAGACCAACCTGACCAACATGGAGAAACCCCGTCTCTACTAAAAATACAAAATTAGCCAGGCATGGTGGTGCATGCCTATAATCCCAGCTACTCGGGAGGCTGAGGCAGGAGAATTGCTTAAACCTGGGAGACGGAGGTTGTGGTGAGCTGGGATTGAGCTATTGCACTCCAGCCTGCGCAACAGGAGCAAAATCTGTCTCAAGAAAAAAAAAAAAAAAGAGTGTAGGAACCAAATATACTTTTTAGAAAACTTAATTGAAATATAATTCATATACCATACAGCATACCCACTTAAAGTGTATGATTTGGTGGCTTTTAGTATATTTACAGGTTTGTACAACCACCCCCACAATTAATTTTAGAATATTTTCATCAACCCCAAAAGAAAGTTTGCATCCTTTAGCCATTAACCCCAGTTCTCAATCCCCAGCAGCCCTAGGCAACCACAAGTCTGTTTTCTGTCTATAAATTTGTCTATTCTGAGCATTTCACCAGTAGAACTGCATAATATGTATTCTTTTGTTACTGGCTTCTTTCATTTAGTGTAACATTTCAGGATTCATCCATGTTGCAGCATATATCAGTAATAATTTTTATTGCTGAATAATATTCCATTGTATGGATATACCATATTTTATTTGTTCATAAACATGTGGCTGCTTCCTACTTTTTGGCTATTACGAATATTGCAAATGAACATTTGTGTGTAAGTGTTTGTTTGGATGTATGTTTTTATTTTTCTGGGGGTTATATATCTAGGAGTAAATTGCTATGTCAAATGGTTACTCTGTGTTCAACCCTTTGAGGCACTTCCAGGCTGTTTTCCAAAGTGGCTGCACCACTTTCCATTCCCACCAGCAGTGTGTGAGGGTTCCAGTTTTACAACATATCCTTGTCAATTCTTGTTATTGTTTGTCTTTTTGATTATAGCCGTTTAGTGAGTATGAAGTTGTATTTTAAATTTGCATTTCCCTAATGGCTAATGTAAATATACTTTATTCCAAGTATTATAATCCAAAGGGAGTTAACTTAGGACAACTAGACATCTTGCTTTATTACTATATGTGATTTAGGTATAAAGAACTAAGCTGTGGTTACATATGAGTTAAAATTAAACATCCTTTATACATACACTGACATTTTAGGGATCTTCAAAATGTGGAAAATTTCACGATGAAAATCTTAGTTCAGATTTTACTAATTTATGGGATAGCCCCCTAAATCCTAGAGATATCCTGAGGTATTTCCTAATTTCATTCATACAGTTCATATTTCTTTCAGTTTTTCGAAGAGAATACTAAAGAATTTTTTTTTTACTGTTACCAGCTAACAAAAGGCAAATTTCTAAAATGAGAAAATTTTGCTAACTCAGCCTCTAAATCTCATTTATAGCAGAATTTTTTTTTCAGGCTAACAAAAAGAAAAGAACCATAGGATCTTAGAAAAACAGGGGCATATGTTTTTAAATATATACTGAAGTATTGTGGAGATTGAGCTTAAAAGTAAAATATACCAAGTTTTTTTGTTTTTGTTTTTGTTTTGTTTTTTTAGGGTGGAGTCTCGCTGTGTCACCCAGGCTGGAGTGCAGTGGCACGATCTCGGCTCACTGCAACCTCCGTCTCCCAGGCTCAAGCGATTTTCCTGCCTCAGCCTCCTGAGTGGCTGGGATTACAGGCACCCACCACCACACCCAGCTAATTTTTGTATTTTTAGTAGAGACGGGGCTTTACCATGTTGGCCAGGATGATCTCAATATCTTACCTTGTGATCCACCTGCCTCGGCTTCCCAAAGTGCTGGGATTATAGACATGAGCCACCATGCCCGGCCTCCAAATTTTTTTATTTAGAACGTAGACTAGTGGAAGAATCTTTAGTGCAAAGCATAAAATGGCATTCTGATATATGTGATAGGCTCTGTAGTTTCTGGGAATATATATAGTTTGATAAAGCCCAGCAGATGGCTGGGCACGGCAGTTCACTTCTATGATCCCAGCACTTTGGGAGGCTGAGGCGGGCGGATCACCTGAGGTCAGAGTTCGAGACCAGCCTGGCCAATGTGGTGAAACTCTGTCTCTACTAAAAATACACACAAAAAAATTAGCTGGGCATGGTGGTGGGTGCCTGTAATCCCAGCTACTCAGGAGGCTGAGGCAGGAGAATCACTTGAACCCAGGAGGTGGGGGTTGCAGTGAGCTGAGATCACGCCATTGCACTCCAGCCTTGGTGACAAAAGCAAGACTCCATCTAAAAAAAAAAAAAAAAAGCTCAGCAGATGATTTTGATACCCTATTCTCTCTTCTACCTAAATCAGAATGAAAAGCTGAACTAGAAAACACGACTATCAAACTAGGAGGTGGGAAAGTTTATGTTGACTGCAAAGGAGTAGATTTTTTTGTTGTTGTTGTTGTTTTTGAGATGGAGTCTCCCTCTGTTGCCAGAGTGCAGTGATGCAGTCTTGGCTCACTGCAACCTCCGACTCTCTGGTTCAAACAATTCTCCTGCCTCAACCTCCGGAGTAGCTGGGACCACAGGCACACGCCACCACGCCCGGCTAATTTTCGTATTTTAAGTACAGACCGGGTTTCACCATGTTGGCCAGGCTGGTCTTGATCTCCTGACCTTGTAATCCGTCCGCCTTGGCCTCCCAAAGTGCTAGGATTACGGGCATGAGCCACCGTACCTGGCCAGAAATAGGTCTTTTTTAAGGAACATGTCAGTGAGGGAGTTAACATAGACTGTAGCTTGGGAAGACAGAGTGGAAATCTTGGCAGGAGATAGCCTAGAGCATCTCAAACTTTAGCGAAGGGAAGAGTGAGAAGAATATCACTTTTTCACCCATCAAAAATGAGTTCCTTGTTTGTAAAAGACATGTTATGAGCCATTCTAATACAAAAAGATGAATGATATTTGCTCTTAATTTCTACTCTGTTAAGAGACATATGCTTGCTAACAAATAGTTTTGGTATAGTATGAAATATTATTGTAAATGAATGTTCAGGGGAACCGTTAGCACTAATAAGCAGGAAGCTACTCACAAAAGTCAACTTTGAAGTGCTTGATTTTAGGGGTCAAGTTTTACTTAAATTCTCCTCTCCCTTTTCCTTCTCACTTCTTCCCTCACCCTAATGAATTTTAATAAATATCGTAATATTTTATTCTCTTTCTAGGAAATAAAAACAGCTCATAAATTGGCGAAGAGATGTTATACAAATCCATCACAGTGGGCCAAGTGTCTGTTCAGTCATTGTTACAGTTTATGGTTTATTTGTCTTCCGGCCTATGTTAGGGTTTCTCATCCTAAAGTCAGAGCACTTCAGCAGGCATATGATGTACTTATTAAGATGAGGAAAACAGATGTGGATCCCTTAGATGAGGCAAGTATAACAAATTGACATTGTTTCTAAGGTAAATTTTATTTTTGTACTTCTAATAAAATTTGGATCTAAGTTGCTTTAAAGTGTGCTCAAGCATTTTCATTAAGCAGGAAAGATAAAACTATTACTCTGTTACATGGAGCTGATGCTTGTGTTTATTTTTTATTTTACTTATTTATTTGTTTTTGAGACAGAGTCTCACTCTGTCACCCAGGCTGGAGTTCAGTGGTGAGTCCTTGGCTCACTTCAGCCTCTGCCTCCTGTATTCACACAGCTCTTGTGCTTCCCGAGTAGCTGGAATTGTAGGCACATGTCACCATACCTGGCTAATTTTTTTTTTTTTTTTTGTATTTTTGATAGAGATGGGGTCTCACCATGTTGGCCAGGCTGGTCTCAAACTCCTGGCCTCAATGATCTGCCTGCCTCAGCTCTCAGTGCTGGGATTGCAGGCATGCGCCATCATGTCTGGCCATGTTTGTTATTTTTAAAGAGATGGAGTCTTGCTCCTCTCTCGCCCAGGCTGGAGTGCAGTTGAATGGTCATGACTCACTGCAGCTTTGAACTCCTGGGCTCAAGCAATTCTCCCACCTGTCTCCCAAGTAGCTAGGACTTCAGGCATACAGTCCTGTGCCTGGCATATGGTTTTTCTTCTTTTGATTTTTTTTATTTTTAAAGAATGGAGCCTAACTTTTTTGCTCAGGCTGGTATTGAACTCCTGGATCTTGAACCCCCACCTTGGCCTCCCAAAGTGCAGGGACTGCAGGCATGAGCCACTGTGGCTGGCTTCCTTTTGTTCTTTTAACTTTGTTGGGGAGCAGATAGGGAATAGGCTTTTAGTAAGTGGCTTTCCACTAAGGACCTGTGTCCTAAGGTGAGTTATATAATCTATTTAAAGATATATATTAAAAATATATATTTTTATTAAAAAATATTTATACTCAAAAAAAAAAAATATATATATATACTCGTGCCCAAGCTGGAGTGCAGTGGCACTATCACAGCTCACTGCAGCCTAGAACTTCAGGGCTCAAGCAATCTTCCTGCCTCAGCCTCCCAAGTAGCTGGGATTACAGGTGCACACCACCACATCTAATATTTTAGTTTTATTTTTTGTAGAGATGGGGTCTTGATATGTTGCCTGGGCTGGTCTCAAACTCATGGTGTCAAGCCATCCTTCTGCTTGGCCTCCCAAAGTGCCAAGATTATAGATACGAGCCGCTGCACCTGGCCTATGTAACTTGTTTGTATTTTGGATTATCTATTTGAAAATGTAGCTTTGAGCTTCTCAACTTTGGCACTATTGATGTTTTGGCCCACATAATTGTTTATTTTAGGGGCCTGTCTTGTGTCTTGTACATTGTGTAGGATGTTTAGTAGTATCCCTGGCCTCTACCAACTATATGCCTCTGTTTCCCTGAACAGATCATGACAATCAAAAATGTTCCCAGAGAACAAAATTGCTCCTGGAGAACCACCGAGGTAGATAATAATAGTTAGTACCTTAATTGTAGGTTAGTTTGAAGGTTAAATCACTTAATATACTTAAAGTGCCTGGTTCATAGTAAGCACTCAGTGAATGATGTACTAGGCATTTTCATGCATTTTCTCTCTCAAGCCTTAGAAACCATCCTAAGAAGTAGATACTGATACTATCCAGTTAATGGTTGAGGAAACTGAGGCACTTATTTAGCTTTTTCCAATGCTATTTTTCCCTTAAAAATTTTTTTTTGGTGTTGAGATAACTATAAATGATATTTTGAACTAGATTGGAATTAAAAATGAAAAGTCTTTGTTAACAATGTTATAGTATATTTAACTGTCTTCTCATTCTTTTGAAGACAAATCCTATTTGTTCTATAGGCATTTTGGAGATACTGTCTTTAATTCCTTTGGCATTGAATGGAAAGCATAGTGATTGGGGAGAGAGAGACTTTAATTATACTTTATTTTATTTATTTTTATTTATTTGTTTGTTTATTTAGAGACAGTTTTACTCTTTTCCTCCAGTCTAGAGTGCAGTGGTGCAGTCTCGGCTCACTACAATCTCCGACTCCTGGGTTCCAGCAATTCTGCTGCCTCACTCTCCCAAGTAGCTGGGACTATAAGTGCGTGCCACCACGCATGGCTAATTTTTGTATTTTTTTTTTTGTAGCGATGGGGTTTCACTGTGTTGGCCAGGCTGATCTCAAACTCCTGACCTCAGGTGATCTGCCTGCGTGGGCCTGCCAAAATTCTGGGATTACGGGCGTGAGCCATTGCTCCCAGCCTCTATCTTTGATTTTAGAAATGAATTACCTCTCAAATTATGAGGAGTAATAGTTTTTCTCTTTGTGGTGATTTAGTTACTCAAACAAATGGAACATGGACACATATGTCTTATATGAAATAGTTAATAATGATGATACTTGCATTAATGAATAGATTTTTGTTTTGTTTTGTTTTGAGACAGAGTTTCACTCTGTCGCCCACGCTGGAGTGCAGTGGTGTGATCAGGGCTCATTACAAAGTCTGCCCCCTGGGTTCAAGCAATTCTCATGCCTCAGCCTCCCAAGTAGCTGGGATTACAGGTATGCACCACCATGCCCATCTAATTTTTGTACTATTAGTAGATATGGGGTTTCACCATGTTGGCCAGATTGGTCTCAAACTCTTGACCTCAGGTGATGCACCCGCCTCAGCCTCCCTAAGTGCTGTGAGGTGTGAGCCACTGCACCCAGCCTGAATAGGTCTTAAAAATAATTTGCTGAGATGCTCAAAGCAGAACAAAGGAGAAAATACTGCTTTATAGTAACTTCATGGAAAGAATTCAGTAAAATCTCTACAATTCATAGTATACTAATTACTGACACTTCCATTTTTTTTTCTTTTGTTAGGTGTGCTATCGAGTAGTGATGCAGCTTTGTGGACTTTGGGGTCATCCTGTTTTAGCAGTGAGAGTCTTATTTGAAATGAAAACTGCTAGGATAAAGCCTAATGCCATTACTTATGGTTATTATAATAAGGTAAGTAGGATCGACAGTAGGCAAGTTGTGGTGCTTATCGAGAATGATTATTTTGTATAGCTTTTGTTATTCATGAAACTCCTATTAAAGGAGGTTTTGGAATATGTTTATTTTTTAAAAATTGACAAAAAGTATATATATTTTTCATGTACAATATGATGTTTTGAGATATGTATATTGTGGAATGGCTCAATTGAACTGTTAAGTAATTAAAATATGCCTTCACGTACTTACCATTGTTTTGTGGTGAGAACACTTCTAGTCTCAGCAATTTTCAAAATACAATCTGTTGTTATTAACTGTAGTCCCCATGTTGTTTAATAGATCTCTTGAATTTATTTCTCCTATCGAACTGAAATTTTGTATCCTTTGACCAACATCTTCCAATACCCCCTTTCCCCTCACCTCCCAAAGCCCCTGGTAACGATAGTTCTAATCTCTACTTTTATGGGTGTCACTTTCTTGGATCTCATATATATGTGAGATCATGTGGTATTTGTCTTTTTGTGCCTGGCTTATTTCACTTACTATAATGTCCTCTGGGTTCATTCATATTGTCACAAATGACTGGGTTTCCTTTTGTATTTCAGCCTGAATAGTATTTCATTGTGTATATATACCACATTTTCTTCATTCATACATTGATGAACACTTAGGTTGATTTCATATCTTGGTTATTGTGAATAATGCTACAATAAACATGGGAGTACAGATCTGTCTTCAATATACTGATTTCATTTCTTTTGCATATCTATACCCAGTAACAGGATTGTTGGATGGTATGGTAGTTCTAGTTTTAATATTTTTAGGAAACTCTATACTGTTTTTGAGGAATCTTTTTAATGACTGTACTAATTGCATTTCCACCAAGAGTGTGTAGGGGTTCTTTTGTCCACATCCTTAATCAACATCTTTTGTTTTTTTGACAATAGTGATTCTAACAAGTACGAGGTGATAAGATATCTCATTGTAGTCTTACTTTGCATTTCTCTCATGTTTAGTAATGTTTAGCATTTTTTTATATACCTCTTGGCCAGTATAACTGTTTATATTTGTGTGTATATATATAAACATATACACACACATATGTATGAATTTTTAAAATCAGATATTGCTAATTAACATTATTTTTACCCTTATTTTACCTTTAGGTAGTTTTGGAGAGCCCGTGGCCTAGCAGTACCCGCAGTGGTATCTTCTTATGGACGAAGGTACGGAATGTGGTACATGGCTTGGCACAGTTTAGGCAGCCGCTTAAAAAGACTGTGCAAAGGTCACAGGTCTCCTCAATATCAGGTAATACATGTGATTAGAAATATACTTCCTTGCTGAACCATGAGCTTTATAGGCATATGAATTTTTAGCTATGTGAAGTAGAAAACTTAAATTCTGGTAGACATTTTCACATACATTTAAAGACAGATTATCTTAGTCCAAAATTGTTTTTGTTTTTTTCCAGAAATTTAGAAAGTGTTCTGCAACTATAAATGAACTGTGGGTCATTCATGTTTAGTGTAAGAGATTATCAATGCATGAGTTATTGAATTGCTATTGTCCTTATCTTTAGCTCTTCAAAATGTCACAGGTGGAAGTGATGGGGACACGGTGAGCCACGGTAGCGTGGATAGTTCTAATGATGCTAACAATGGGGAGCACACAGTCTTCGTCAGAGATTTAATCAGGCTTGAGTCCATTGATAATCACTCTAGCACAGGTACTAAAATCCAGATTTTACTAACCGTTTACTTACTCTCATGTTAAATCTTTCCTTTTTCAAAAAGCTTCTTCCCTTCTTGAGTTTGTGTGATATGACTACTTTGAAAGTACTGTATACTTACAAGAGAAACAATAGAGTCTGCAGATCACTTCTCTTTATTTCCTGTAGTATAAAATTAGTATGGGAGTGCTGTGCACAGTGCTCTAGCGTGATGCTTCTTTGTATTTGCTTATCATTAATTTATGAAAGTGTATGCTATAATTAGGAATCATGAGTTAAGGAACTTGAAAAGTAGTGACAACTTGCAAATCTTTTAAAAAAATTAAATAGAAAATGTATCTTAAGGCCGGGCGCGGTGGCTCAAGCCTGTAATCCCAGCACTTTGGGAGGCCGAGACGGGTGGATCACGAGGTCAGGAGATCGAGACCATCCTGGCTAATACGGTGAAACCCCATCTCTACTAAAAAATACAAAAAAAAAAAACTAGCCGGGTGAAGTGGCGGGTGCCTGTAGTTCCAGCTACTCGGGAGGCTGAGGCAGGAGAATGGCGTGAACCCGAGAGGAGGAGCTTGCAGTGAGCTGAGATCCGGCCACTGCACTCCAGCCTGGGTGACAGAGCAAGACTCCGTCTCAAAAAAAAAAAAGAAAATGTATCTTAAAATTTTAAGAGTATGAATATTAAAGAGGGAAGGAAGTAAGTCACACAATGAGAGAAAGTAATCTCTTTAAGTTACATTTTTTAAGATCTGAGAAGCTGTTGAAGCTGCTTTTATGTACATAGCCATCCCTCTCCTCTGAAGTTAGAAATAAGTGTAACTAAAGTAGCACATTGTGCAGATATATGTGTGTTGCACATCCTTCTTCTTGTGTTGTTTTTTTTGTTGTGGTTGTTTTTAATATCTCAAGCCTTCCTTTAAAAAGAATTCTGGGTCTAATTCCTGTACTTCATCTGATGAACTTGTCTCAATGACTGAAGTTTCCTTTTCTCTGCTCTTTGTTGCTTTGCTTTTTGCTCTGTGCTGTTTCTTGGTGCTGCATTTGTCCTTGGCTGTCATGGTGTGGGGTGCAGACAGACTTGTATGACGTGAAGCTATGGATACACGTGTGCATTAATGCTACCCTTGAATGTTAACCACATCAGGTAATTTCCCATTTATTAGGTTAAATTTTGCTGACATGCAAGGGTGGGGGAAAGACCTTTCATTGTATTTTAAGTATTGTTATTAGTGGTAAACAGTTTTCATTTTCTTGCCTTTTCTCCTTCAGGTAAATGTAATCATATATAGACTCTATTGAAAATATCCAACTAACTTTTCATGGTCAGTTTGCAAAGCATATTTGTTATCTTATTTGAAAATATATTATGCCTTGCTAAAATTCTTATTTTAAGGTTGGTTTGTAGCATCATTGTGACAAATAGTGTTATAGGCATTGAAGAAGTAATTGTTTCAGCTGTTGAGGTGGTGTGGCTATTGCTTTCCAAAACTGATCTTGCGAATTCTTGTGCTAAAAACAACCTTCATATAATTACAGGAGCATGTGTAAATTTGAAAGTCAACATAAAGCTATAGGTTACAATCCTGTTTGTAATTAACTTCCTCAGTTTGCCATCATGTTTGTATATTATATTAACAAATAAGAATTTTTATGAAACTTTTACTTTAAAGCCACCATATTTTATTTCATCTAATATTTTTTCATGATACTTGTAGAAGAAATGGGCTTCATGTATAAAAAACAAAAAACATTTTTTGTATGTAAACGTTTACCAGGAATAGTAATAGATAAACACCTCTCCTCTTATTCCTTCAGAATTTTAAGTTTATCTCATTATAGAGGCAATTTACTCCTTTAATGGAAATACCAGTCTCCTAGTAATCCTGGGTGTTTGGTATAAAGACTTCAGTAGTTGGGCACAAACTTTCAGGTCCCCTTTATTTATATTTTAGCTGCATTTCAAATAACTGAATGCCACATACTGAATTTGCAGTGATGGTGTACTTTTGTAGAACTTCTGACAATGCCATTTCATGCTTTTGGGGTTTTCAGCCCAGATGCTTAAGTTGCTCATTTCATTAAGGATTATCTCGTGGAATCTTTCCACTTGGTACCTGGTACAGAGTGACTTAGCTGTTAGGAGCATGTTTGGTTTTAATCTACCCGGGTCCCAGCCTAGTGTTCATTTCATGGCACCATATTGCTTTACCAGACTTTTTGAGGGAGCTAGTAAAAAAGTGACTGAAGTTAGTCATTTTAAGTAGTAGTATTTAAAGACATTAATTCTTTTGTTGTATGGCAAACCCAGAGTCTGAGTGGCAGTGTAATAAGTGATGGAAAATGGAGGTACTGCATATGTTATTTTATGTGTCCTTTACTGACATCTTTATACTGTTTTCTCTAGTACCTGATCTTAGTTTTGATTTTAAATTATAGAACTTTAAAGTCAAAACAGACTTTTAAAATATTTAAAATAATTTCAAACTTACAGAAAAGTTGCAAGAATAATACAGAAAACTCTCATATCTTTAATCTAGATTCCCTCCTTTTTAGTTTGCCACATTTGCTTTATTATTTTCATTCGGTATGCATACACATACCATTTCTTTTTCCTTTTTTTTTTTTTTTTTTTTTTTTTTGAGACGGAGTCTCGCTCTGTCGCCCAGGCTGGAGTGCAGTGGCCGGATCTCAGCTCACTGCAAGCTCCGCCTCCCGGGTTCACGCCATTCTCCTGCCTCAGCCTCCCAAGTAGCTGGGACTACAGGCGCCTGCCACCTCGCCCGGCTAGTGTTTTGTATTTTTTTTTAGTAGAGACGGGGTTTCACCAGGTTAGCCAGGATGGTCTCGATCTTCTGACCTTGTGATCCGCCCATCTTGGCCTCCCAAAGTGCTGGGATTACAGGCTTGAGCCACCGCGCCCGGCCCCATTTCTTTTTCCTAAATCATGTGAGCAGGTTACATACATCTTGCCCTTTACCTCTTTATTATTTCAGTGGTATTTTCTCTTATATACAACCACACTTTAGTTACCAAATTGAAGAAAACATTGATATACTACTTCATAGTTTATATTCCAAGTTTGTCAGTTATCCCAGTGTTCCTTGTGGTACTTTAACTCCCTTTCTTTAGTCTTCCTTAACCTGGCACAGTTCCTTAGCCTTTTAAAAAATCTTTTATGACCTTGGCCTTTTTGAAGAATTCATAATTATTTTGTGGAATGTTTCTTAACTTGGGTTTGTCTGTTATTTCCTAGCGATTAGGTTATGCATCCATGGGTGTGCTACATAAATGATGTTGAATACTTCTCAAGTTGTCACATCCTACAGGCACACACAGTCTGTCCTTCATCGGTGATATTAATTTGGATCACCTAGTCTCACTATTGTCTGGTTTCTCTGTGCTTAGTTACTATAATCTTTTTCTTCCTCTCAGATAATAAGCTATTTTTGAAAGGACACTCTGAGACAATGTGCTAATATCCTTTCTCATGACACTTTCTCTTTTAAATTTGGCATCCATTGATGATGCTTGCCTGAACCAGTCATTACTGTGATGGCTACAAAGTGGTGATTCTGCCAATTCTATCACTGTTTTCAAATTTAGAAGACGATGTTCTAGTATATGGAAAATTCTCCATTCTCTGTTTTTTTCTTATTTATTATCAGTATGGACTGATGGGTTCCTGTTTTATTCATTGAAGTATAATTCATTACTGCCCTTATTTGGTCCTCAAATTATCCCTGTGTTGGCCAGTGGAAGCTCTTTTAAGCTGTTTTTTATATCCTTTAGATATTCTCCCATTATGTTTCTGAACACTACCTTTTTGGCACAACAAAATGTTCTAGCTCAATCTTATACCTTCTCTGTCTGAGCTCTGGAATCAGCCATTTCTTCAGGGACCCCAGGTTCTTGTTCATGGGGAATAGTTTTTAGAAGCCAAGATTTGGGATCACTGTTACCACAGTGTTACTGCTTCTAAACTTTTTTCCTAAACTAGAAAATATGTGTACTGTACATAAAAAATAATTTCAGAATTGTCACACCCATTTCTCTGTGAAAAACAAACCTACTAAGCAGTTAAGCTTGCAGTGTTTGACTATTACTCTTAGGCTTACGGTGGATATTCAAAATAATGTGTTCAAAGTTACTTGGATTAGTCCTCCCCTGGCCCTTTCAGTGGGGTTATATTATTCATGGGAAATATAGTTGGCTTCATTTGTTTCCATTTGCATTCAGTTGCACCCCCTTTATCTTACTAATTTTTTTTAACATGCAGAAGTGTATTGTATCTCCAGAGATAAAAACAATACCATAAGCTATACATAGAGAAGTTTTATCCCTCTTTATTCATTGCATCTTATTTCCCCCCAACCGTGGTAGGTAACCATCTTTACTGTTTCCTGGTTTATTTTTCCTAAATTTCTTTTTGCAAAAGTAAGCAGATGTATGTGTGTTTTTTTCTTACAGAGAAGGTAGCATTCTGTAGACACTCTTTTCAAAAGACACTTTTCCAAACATCTTGTCTACATCTTTTTAATTTACAGATGAAGAAATTAAGATGTAGTGCTTCCAAATGTGTTTAGTCTTTGATGTTCCTGTTTCTACTGTTCTTTGTGGCTTATCATTATTTTTTAAATGTTCTGTGTTCCTTGTGTGCTTTCTTGTCTTTTGTCTAACCGTCATTGTGTAGGTCAGTGAAATTTTCTTTTGATATTTTACATATGAATTATAAGTATATGAAAACATTTATATGTAAGTCTGCATTCTTTTTAACAGGTGGTCAGTCTGACCAAGGATATGGGTCTAAGGATGAACTTATAAAGGATGATGCAGAAATTCATGTGCCTGAAGAACAAGCAACAAGACAATTGATAACTAAAACAAAAATGCAAACAGAAGGTTAAGTCCTGATATTTACGAACTTTACTTAGAATAATACCTGCATTATTAATAATTAAAAGTTTATCTTAGTTGATAGCTTTGATGATTATTTTCACAAATGTAAGGTCTGGCTCCTAAGATGCTATGTACTTAACAGTACATATAAGGTAGATTTTGGTAGTCTCTGAAGTTTTAAAATTTAAGAGAGTTTTGTTTCTTTTTCTTTTTCTTTTTTTTTTTTTTTTTTGTTTTAGAGACAGAGTCTTGCTCTCTCGCCTAGGCTGAGTGCAGTGGCGAGAACATGTCTTACTGCAGCCCTGGTCTCCTGGCCTCATGATCCTCCTTCCTCAGTCCCCTGTCAGCTGGGACCACAGGCACGTGCCACCATGCCCAGCTAATTTTTTTATGTTTTGTAGAGACAAGGTCTCGCCATGTTGCCCGGCTAGTCTTGACCTCCTGAACTTAAGTGATCTTCCCGCCTCAGCCTCCCAAAGTGCTGGGATTACAGGTGTGAGCCACCACACTCTGTAGGTCAGCCCTTAATTTTGCAGGAAAGTATGACCCATTGAGGTATTTGCCATATTTACATAGCTACTTTTGACAGAACCAGGACTAACCTTTGAGTCATCAAAACTTCTATTTTAGTGCCATTTTTAATTTTGAAAGGCTCTTTCACTAGCAGTCCTTCAAATATCTAGGTGCATAGTTTTCATTGGTAGGTTAAAAATAGTCTATGTGGGCTGGGTGCGGTGGCTCATGCCTGTGATCCCAGCACTTTGGGAGGCTGAGGTGGGTGGATCATGTGGTCAGGAGTTCGAGACCAGCCTGGCCAATGTGGTGAAACCCCGTCTCTACTAAAAATACAAAAATTAGCCAGGCATGGTGGCAGACACCTGTAATCCCAGGTACTGGGGAGGCTGAGGTAGGAGAATCGCTTGAACCTGGGAAGCGGAGGTTGCAGTGAGCCGCTACTGTGCCATTGCACTCCAGCCTGGGTGATAAGAGCAAGACTCCATCTCAAAAAAAAAAAAAAAGTCTATGTGATTTTTCCTGTTTTTTATAGGACTCATTAAGGCAGAGATAATTTGTTGTAATAATTTTATGAAAATATGAAGGAATATTTTGGCTTATGGAATAAGAAAGACACTCTTCCTGTTCTCTTTCACAAAAGTATACTTTCTTTAATGTTACTTATTTTATACTCCAGAGTTTTGGAGAATCAAGCCCCTCTCCTGCTTGCCAAGTGATGAGAAGGAGAACTGAAGACCAGAGAGTTTATTGATTCACTAAAGAACATTTATGTTAGGATTATTGAATGGATAAACAAAGCATTTCAGTTAATGGCAGCATTTATGGCATAAAGTAAACCAGACACAAAGTAAAATAGACACACTGACTGTTGGAGAAAAATACATACAATATGTAAAAGTCAGTATATGGTTTCTGTTTAATATTGGCAAAAGTAGGAATGATAACATCCAAATTTTTTTTTTCCAGAGGTGTGTGATGCCTCTGCTATTGTGGCAAAACATTCACAACCTAGTCCAGAGCCTCACAGTCCTACTGAATCTCCTGCATGGGGCAGCAGTATTGTGAAAGTTCCATCTGGTATATTTGATATCAACAGCAGGAAAAGTAGCACCGGTAAGTCTTTACATTTTGGTTATTAAATATTTAAAATAAACGTCTATAGACACGTATGTGTCTTTAATGACATTAAATTTTTGACTTAATTGTAATGAACATGCTAAAGAGCCAGAAGGGACTTTTGAATTCTCTAAATCAGCTAAAGAAATTGAAAATATTGTTATTTAAAGGTGTTTGATTTTTAAAAGGAGTATTTAGTGTGTTTAATTGTTATTTAGAATATCCTGTTGTGGTGCCTGTTCTCCATTTGGCCACTCTTTCTCATTTTAGATAATGAGAAAGTGTACTTGTAGGGCTTCCTGTATGCATCATGAACAGAGAGGCAGTGATGTGATCAAATTCCAGAGGGCTTATGAGTGGCCGGTTAATTCCTATCACTGAAGGGAAATGGAAGAAAAAGATTCACGTCATTTCCGCTCTACACAGATATGCCAGTGGGTCTTTGATTTTGGCCATTGTTATAGGTACCCCAAGCCACTTTTTATTTGTGATTATTGTACTAAATAACTCTGTGTGTATGACTCCCTTGAATTTGAGTTTTCTACTTTCATTATATATAGGCCTCCCAAGACTCTTCTGGCACACGTCTAAGTATATGATTTTAAAAGACGATGAAATTGGCCTGCATCCTTTGCCCTTCATTAGTGGTGGCTGCAGTTCACTTTTCTAAAGTTGACTGTCTTGTCTGAAGATGTATCTATTGTATGACTTTACTGAAATTAATTTGTTCAGCTTCTTAAACCAATGTAAAAGTACTCCTGTTCTTAAAGTCTTTTCTCTTTGTATTTACCATGACTCTGAGTTTCACTCATTACTTGTTTGGTTAGTGCTCAAGAGGTGGTGGGGCTAAAGGTTTTTTGAGAAAATAATTGATATATACATTGCAGATCCCATTTTCCCAACCTCTTGATAGCAGAGATGCTAGGGAAAAGGAGGGAAGAGTTTTCTTTGTCAGAGGCTTAGCGTCCTCTCAAAATATTGAACTGGACATTGTGGACTGCTGTGTTTCCTTCCCTTTTTAACTTATTTTCATATTAAGAATGAAGGGTGAGGATAATGGGGCTTTTGTCAGTATAGCAATTTTTTTTTTAACATTGAATAAAATGTGCTGTTAAATTCCTGGAAATACTGTGAGAACCAATAATATTTGCAAAGATTTGTTTCTCAAATATTGGGAACAGCTTTCAAAGCAGGTACATATTTTGAGTTGTAAAATAGGCTAGTTTAATTCCCATGAAGGCTTAAAAGAATATCTCTAAATGCTTATTCTGATTAATTTATATAATTATGATTATTAGTACTAACTTGAAAGATTAAAAAGAACCTTGAAATCAATCTTGAAGTTTAAAAGAAAGATCTTTTCTAAGACAGCTTTTTTCCTTGAAGCTCCCAGACATTTTTATGCTTTTTAACAAAACAAATGATGTGACTACAGTAAAAAGCAATGGATAAAAAAGAAAACAAAGGAAAAGAAAAACACAAATGAGAATCCTAAATA
The DNA here is from genome assembly GCF_024542745.1 of Macaca thibetana thibetana. NCBI lineage: Eukaryota > Metazoa > Chordata > Mammalia > Primates > Cercopithecidae > Macaca > Macaca thibetana. Next base: position 61,263,718 of record NC_065592.1, on the reverse strand, counting down.
TGAATAATTCAGGCTGCTATACAATTCCGTAGACTAGATGGCTTATAAACAACAGAAATTTATTTCTGCCAGGCTCAGTGGCTTATGCCTGTAATCCCAGCAATTTGGCAGGCTGGAGGGGAAGATCGCTTGAGGCCATGAGATTGAGGCTGCAGTGAGCCATGATTGCACCACTATACTCCAGCCTAGGTGACAGAGTAAGGCCCTGACTTTATTTGTTTGTTTTTGAGACAGACTCTCACTCTGTCACTTAGGCTGGAGTGTAGTGGCGCAGTCGTGGCTCACTGCAGCCTCAGCTTCCTGGGCTCAAGCAATCGAGGATTCTCCTGCCTCAGTCCCCCAGGTAGGTGGAACTACAGGCAAGCACCACCACGTCTGGCTAATTTTTGTATTTTTTTTCTGGAGACAGGGTTTCTCCATGTTGCCCAGGCTGGTCTCGAGCTCCTGAGCTCAGGTGATCCACCTGCTTCAGCCTCCCAAAGTGCTGGGATTACAGGTGTGAGCCACCGTGCCCAGCCTGACTCTAACTTAAAAAAAAAAAAAGAAAAAAGAAAAGAAAGAAATTTATTTCTTACAGTTCTAGAGTCTGGAAAGTCCAGGATTAGGGTGTTAGCATGGTGAGTTCTGCAGAGGGCCCTCTTCCAGGTTGCAGACTGCTAACTTACTGTATCCTTGTACAGCAGAGAAGGAGAGAGCTCTCCTTCTCTAAGGGCTCTAATCCCATTCATCAGGGTTCCGTTTTCATAATCAAATTATCTTTCAAAGGCCCTGCCTCCTAATACCATCACACTGGGGGTTAGGATTTCAGCATGTGGATTTTGAGGGACACAAACATTCAGTCTGTAACAGGAAGACTTAAGTTCTAATAATGATTCAAATAGGAAATAATAGCTTTTGGAGTGAAACAAATTGCATGGTAGCAAAGAGTAAAAGACTGCTTTCTTCTTCCAAAGCTGGGGGAAGCTGCTGTGGCCATTAGCATATTTTTTTTCTACCTGATCAAATAAGACTGACTTCTGTGAAGGCTGGGATTATGTCTGTTTTATTTGCCTTTGTATTCTTAGCACCTCATATAGTGGATACTACTAGACCTTTAGATATTTGTTGAAGAAATGGATATATCTGAGTAATTTTTTAACCACTCAGGTTTTATCAGCCTTCTTAGAATTTTCCAGTGCTAGGCATTCCATTCCGGATTCTTCTACTTTGCAGCAGTAAGACTTTGAGTATAGCAAATATACAATTCCTCTGCGATTACAAATTTGCTTTTTGCAGAGTAGATTCCTGGCAAGTATTTGTTGAATTGGATACAAAACTAAGATGGAAGAGATTCTTTCTTTTTTTGTATTTCAGTGAACAACACAGGTATATCCACCTATCGTATGTTGCATGATTTGTTTTTTTAAATGGGTGTTTATATACATACAGGATGAAAGACTGATTATACATTAAAATGTTATCTCTGGGAGGCAGGTTTAAATAGCTCTTCCAGAGCACTTTTTTAAACACCTTCTTTATGGCCTCTAAATTTTCTGGATCTTTTATTCTGAGTATATGTCACATTCATAATCAGGAAAACAATAAACATTTTAATAAAAGTTAACTTGGAAAATAGATTCATCATTAATATTTTACTTTCCCTTTTAGGTAGTATATCAACTGTGCTGGTTTCTACTCAAGATCCAGTTGAAGATGCAGTCTTTGGCGAAGCTACTAATCTCAAGAAGAATGGTGATAGAGGAGAAAAAAGACAAAAGCATTTTCCTGAGAGAAGTTGTAGTTTTAGTTCTGAAAGTCGAGCAGGAATGTTGCTTAAGAAGAGTAGTTTGGATTCGAATTCAAGTGAAATGGCTATCATGATGGGAGCAGATGCTAAGATTCTCACAGCAGCATTGACATGTCCTAAGACTTCTCCACTTCATATCGCAAGAACCCATACCTTTGAGAATGTTAGCTGTCACCTACCTGATAGTAGGACTTGTGTGTTTGAAAGTACTTGGAATCCTGAGTACAGATCATCTCCGGTGCCAGAGATGCTTGAGGAAAGCCAAGAACTCCTTGAGCCTGTGACTGATGATATACCTAAAACTACTGCAACAGAGGATACATATGAGAGTCTACTAAGTGATAGTAACAGTAATCAGTCCAGAGACTTGAAAACAGGATCCAAAGATCTGAGGAATAAGAGAAGTAGTTTATATGGTATTGCTAAGGAGGTTGAGAGGGAAGATGTTGAAACTGGACTAGATCCTTTGTCTCTTTTAGCCACTGAATGTTCAGGGGGAGAAACTCTTGATTCTGAAGATAAGTTGTTTTCTCCAGTTATTGCACGTAATCTGGCTGATGAAATAGAAAGCTATATGAACCTAAAAAGTCCCCTAGGTAGTAAATCTTCTAGTATGGAATTACATGGAGAGGAAAACAGAGAGTCTGGCATGACTACTGCATTTATTCATGCTCTAGAGAGGAGATCAAGCCTACCTTTAGATCATGGTTCACCAGCACAGGAAAATCCTGAAAGTGAGAAAAGCTCGCCTGCAGTGTCCAGGTCTAAAACTTTTACTGGGCGTTTCAAGCAGCAAACCCCCTCTCGAACTCATAAAGAACGTTCAACTTCTTTGTCAGCACTGATACGTTCTTCGCCACATGGCTCGTTGGGTTCTGTAGTAAATTCTTTGTCAGGAATAAAGCTGGATAATATACTCTCAGGGCCCAAGATAGATGTCCTAAAATCTGGTATGAAACAAGCAGCGACTGTAGCCAGTAAGATGTGGGTAGCTGTTGCATCTGCCTACAGCTACTCAGATGATGAGGTAAGAAAGCTTTATGTGTGTAGTCTGTCTGCTATTGGAATGTTTATAGTATCTTTCTAGAAATATATATATTATTGTTAAGAGATTTCTGTGCCCAGGCTGGAGTGCAGTGGCGTGATCTTGGCTGTCTGCAACCTCTGCCTCCCGGGTTTGAGTCATTCTCTTGCCTCACCCTCCTGAGTAGCTGGGACTATAGGGATATGCCACCATGCCCAGCTAATTTTTGTATTTTTAGTAGAGATGAGGTTTCACCATGTTGGCCAGGCTGGTCTTGAACTCCTGACCTCAGGTGATCCACCTGTATCAGCCTCCCAAAGTGCTGGGATTACAGGCATGAGCCAACGTGCCTGGCTGATTTCTGGTAACTTTGGTTTTTATATTTTGTGTAGTCTGTCTGATATTGGAATGTTTGTATATCTTTTTAAAAATATATGAAGGATTATTAAGAGAGTGCTGGTAACTTTGGTTTTCATATTTAAAAACTATGCATATTTGTTTCTTGAAGTAACTTGAACCATATATGTAAGGAAGTTAATAATATAGAAATAGAATATCAGGACCATTTTATAATTCCATAGACTAGTCTAAACTAAAACATGATTTATTTCTTTGAAAGCTCTAATGATTAGTGTTTGAAGTTAATAAAAATGCCATATTATATTTGTGTAGCATTCACTTTTAAAATAATTTTTACCTATGTAATCTCCTTAATACATATAAAGTCAAGCTGAAGCTTAATCCATAGATTTCATACTACATGGCAAAAATAATTGTCTTTAAAAAACGTTATACACATAGAGTTAATCATTAGATCTTTTGGTAAAAATGAAAGTAAGTTTTGCTTGTTTTACAGAAAAAAATTGAAATTTCACCTTGTATGCAAATAATTGTATAGTATTTGAGGACTTTAGTAGATAAGGCAGATACCTACAATGTTTGCTCTCATTATTTAACAGTATGTCCTAGGTACTGTTATAAGTTGTATGTCTGCTTTTATATATTAATATATACAAACATATGTATTTATTTAATTTTCATAGCAACCCCATGAGGGTGGTACTGTTGTTATCCTGATTTTTTAGATGATATTTGAAACTCAGAGAGGCTAACTAGGGAATAGTAGAACTATGATTTGAAGTCAAAGAGATTGGATCTAGAATCCCTGCTTTTACCTTAGAAGCAATATCTCAGGAGAAGATACCAAAGAGCAATATATGAAAAGAGGTTCAGGTTGGGGGCTATCCGGAAAAAAAGCAAAGCAGGTGATATCTAAGTTAGGATTTGAAGGATAAATTTGACATTTGGGGTTAAAGCTTTGTAAGAAGAGTGTCAGAAGAGTATATCTAAAAGAATAATGTGAAATGGTATGGAAGCTTAAAGCATCATGCACTTTCAAGATAATATAATCAATTTCAGATTGTTAAAGATCTAAATCGGAATTAGACACATGGGAAAAGATGTTAGACATATAAGCTGGGTGCGGTGGCTCACGCCTGTAATCCCAGAACTTTGGGAGGCTGAGGCGGGTAGATCACAAGGTCTGGAGATCGAGACCATCCTGGCTAACACAGTGGAACTCCATCTGTACTAAAAATATAAAAAATTAGCCGAGCGTGGTGGCGGGTGCCTGTAGTCCCAGCTACTCAGGAAGCTGAAGCAGGAGAATGGTGTGAACCCGGGAGGCGGAAGTTGCAGTGAACTGAGATTATGCCACTGCACTCCAGCCTGGGCAACAGAGTGAGACTCTGTCTCAAAAAAAAAAAAAAAAAAAAGAAAAAAGAAATTAGACATATAAGACTTTTATACCATTTGAAGGAATACTTTATAGACAAAATAATAATTGAATTGAAAGTATGGTATTGAACATTATAAATTAGCTATTTCATATTTAAAGAGCTTACAAGGTCAGTCAAGGGAAGGCAAAATAAAAGAGCTTCCAAAGTGTCTTAATCTGGCATTATGATAAAAAAGAAAAAAAAAGAGTGTATCATTTTATTTTATTTTTTGAGACAGGGGCTTGCTCTGTTACCCAAACTGGAATACAGTGGCAAAATCATGGCTTACTGTAGCCTCGACCCCCTGGGCTCAAGCAATCCTCCTGCCTCAGCCTCCTAATTGCTAGGACTACAGGCGTGCACCACCATGACTGCTAATTTTTTATTTTTTGTAGAGATATGGTCTTGCTATGTTGCCCAGGCTGGTCTTGAACTCCTGGGCTCAACTGTTCCTAGGTCTCCCAAAGTGCTGGGATTCCAGCCATGAGCCACTGCACCTGGCCTTTGTTTTATTTTTGAAATTTTATTGAGGTTGGTTATGAGGACTCATGTCTGTAATCCCAGCACTTTTAGAGGTTGAGATGAGCATTTGCTTGAGCCCAGGAGTTTGAGACTAGTCTGGGCAACATGGCGAAACCCCATCTATACAAAAAAATTAGCTGGATGTGGTAGCATGTACCTGTAGTCCCAGGTACTCTGGAAGGTGAGGTGGGAGGATAGCTTGAGCCCGGGAGGCAGAGGTTGCGTTGAGCCGAGATCACACCACTGCACTCCAGCCTGGGCGACAGAGACCCTATCTCCCCTACCCCCCCAAAAAATTATCTAACTGTTAAAAACAGAAGTACATTCCACAGGGATATTTGGACTTGGAATATATGGCACTGTAAATTCCAAGTCACTGTGGATCTTGTCTTGTCTTTTCATTGTTACAGCCCTGGCACCAGTAAGCAGTACCTGGCAAAAGGCAAATAGGATATACCTAATAAATATTTACAAATTAAGGAATAAATTAAAAGTCTATAAAATGTTTTTAACTTTCATCCACAGTTTAATCTAAGGAAGTAATTAGAAGTGTATGTAAAAATAGAGGAATTTTACCAATGTAATTTATATAAGATTGAAGCATTTTGAATGTTTAAGCAACAGGGGGAGTTAGTAAATAATAGTATATCGGTAAAACAGATTAGTTCACAGGGGTTTAAATAATTAGAAAATTTAATGACATTAAAATAATTACATAAGTACAGGTTAAAAACAATATTCTAATTTGTAAAGATTTATTATATGATTTTATATATATGTTCTAAATGACTAGAAAGATATATATCAAGATTTTGATTATATTCTCTGTTGATCATAAGCGTTTTTATTCCTTGTTTTGCTTATCTGTATTTAATTTTTACAAATCATGTAACATGGTTTTATGGCAAGGAACACACAAATCTTTCGTTTTTAAAGCAAAAAAACCTGATTGTTGAAATGTTTTCTACCTCAAGCTTCAACATTCACTTATGTAGTTAAGAGCTACAGCGTTTGAAACTTTGTTTATGTTTCGTGGCTCTAATATTGATATTTGTTATTCTGAACATTCAGATTCCTAGCCAAAATTATCACAGCAGCTTTATTTGAAACAACTCATATTATCCATATTTTAAAATTATGTAATTAAAAGTTAAAGAAGTTTAGTAATTTCTGTAAGATTACATATCTAATAAATGGTGGAGAACAAGGTCACAATCTGGCTGTCTAACTCAAAAACCCCTACTCATACAGGGATTCCTGATTCCATTAGAGACAGTGAGCTCCCTAGAATTCTGTTATTTTATAAGATTCAATATTGAGAGACACCCAGACCTCCCACATATACCTGAGGCACACCACGATCTTTTTTAAAGTATTGTTGCTTATGGCTTGAATGTCTTGGAGGGTGGAAGGGAAATTCCAAATAATAGGAGATTTCATGGTTTTGAAAAATGTGGGGATGATGATTTGTTTAAGGATTATAGAGTTTAATTCTGAAAAGGGTAGAGTGAGTATATTTCAGTGGAGAAGGTATTATTTATGTGTGTGGAATTTTTTTTTTTTTCAATTAAAGGAGGAAACTAATAGAGATTACAGCTTCCCGGCTGGCCTAGAAGACCATATTTTGGGGGAGAATATATTGCCTAACACAAGTATCTCAGGATTGGTCCCCAGTGAACTTACCCAGAGCAACACAAGCCTTGGCAGTAGCAGCAGTAGTGGAGATGTAGGAAAACTGCATTATCCAACAGGTATGGGGAAGGATTATCCTTCCTTCATTTGCTTTATAATAGTTTTTGCTTTTTTTTTAATTTAAGAGATGGGATTTTGTCATGTTGCCCAGGCTGGTCTTGACCTCCTGATCTCAAGCAATCTGCCTGCCTCAGCCTCCCAAAGTGCTGAGATTACAGGCGAGAGCCACAGCGCCTGGCCTGCCTTTGCTTATTTTAATTTAGATGCCTGTAACTCCCCACTCAATAAGCCCCATTTGTTGAGATGATTGAGAGATTTTAAATAGTAGCCGCCTTATGATCTATTCTGGTCTTCTATGATTTATAACTGCTGTGGTCACCTACTGCCTTTGTTTAGTTGTATATATTCGTGGATTATATCATTAGTTCTCAAACTTTGGCATGCATCAGAATAATCTGGGGAATTTGTTTCAAAATATATGCAAATGTCCAAACCTAACGCTAAAACTTCTGAGATTGAATTTGTGAGATGGGGCCTTGGGAATGTGTATTTTTAAGCAGTTCTCTGGGTTAATCAGATGTATACCAGAGTTTGAGAATCTCTAGGAGGTGTCATTGAAGTTTCTTACTCCATGCTACTTTTTAAAATTATGATTCTGTTCTTTTTCTCTGACTTTTTACTATAAAAATTTCAAATGTCCGAGCCAGGAATGGTGGCTCATGCTTGTAATCCTAGCACTTTGGGAGGCCGAGGCGGGTGGATTGCCTGAGTTCAGGAGTTCGAGACCAGCCTGGGCAACACAGTGAAATCCCATCTCTACTAAAATACAAAAAAAATTAGCTGAACGTGGCAGCATGCGCCTGTAATCCCAGCTACTTGGGAGGCGGAGGCAGGAGAATCACTTGAACCCGGAAGGTGGAGGTTGCAGTGAGCCGAGATTGCACCATTGCACTCCAGCCTGGGCAACAGAGTGAGACTCTGTCTTTAAAAAAAAAAAAAAATTTCAAATATCCTGAAAAGTTGAAAGAATTGTATAATGAACAGTTATGTATTTTCCACCTAGATTTAATTAACTATTGTTAACTTTATCTCTTTCTATGTATGCATACATTTTTATACTGAGCCACTTGAAAAACAATTTCAGACTTTATGATATGTTCCCCCTAAATATTTTGGCACGCATTTTCAAAAAACAAGGACATTCCCTACCTAAGGTGTTATGATGTTTATTCCTTTGTAGGTGAAGTTCCATTTCCAAGAGGCATGAAAGGGCAAGACTTTGAAAAATCAGATCATGGTTCTTCTCAAAATACCAGCATGTCTAGCATCTATCAGAATTGTGCAATGGAGGTAAAAGTTCTATATTCAGTTCATGATAAAGTAGCTGTAAGCATATTTTTATTGCAGAATGGCATTTAACAGGATTCTATGACACCCTTGTGGACAGTATAATAAGTCATTTTGTTGAATTTACTTGATGTCTTATGTAAGACAATGAACTGATAGTTTACCTGTGAAATAAAAGAACTGTTATTAATAATTCCAAATTTGATCAATAGAATAAATGAAATCCCATTATCTCAAGAGAATGCCTGTTAAGATTAATTTTTATTAAATGGTCTCAGTATCTGCATTTTTCTGTTTTTAGGTTTTGATGTCCAGTTGTTCACAGTGTAGAGCTTGTGGAACTTTAGTTTATGATGAAGAAATTATGGCTGGATGGACAGCAGATGACTCAAATTTGAATACAGCTTGTCCATTCTGTAAAAGCAACTTCTTGCCTCTTCTCAATATAGAATTCAAAGATTTGAGAGGTTCTGCAAGGTTAGTCTTAAAAAGCTCTCTCAAGAAGTAAGTACCCTCAAAAAACATGAGTTCTGGGAGAAGAGCGAAATATTCATGGTATGCTCCAGGTTTGCCTTCCTGTCTGTCCTTCACCTTCAGTATTTGAGTAGCAAATGTTAGTAATGTGGGAGTCTACTTTACCATGTTATTTAAAGTAGGATTATCAGCTGGGCTCCGTGGCTCATGCTGTAATCTCAACACTTTGTGAGGCCCAGGTGGGAGAATTGCTTGAGGTCAGGAGTTCAAGACCAGCTTGGGCAACATGGCAAGACCCTGTCTCTACAAAAGATTTTTTTTAAATTAGCTGGGCATGGTAGTGTGCACCTGTGGTAGCAGCTACTGGGAAGGCTGACACAGGAGGATCTCTTGAGCCTGGAAGTTTGAAGCTGCAGTGAGTATATATTTTAGAAGAAACAAAGGGGAAAAAAAGGCTTCAATTCTTCTCTTGTCACTTGCACTTCCTAGTAGTATTCTGCGCAGTTAAATGACCAAATTCTAGGCAATAGAAAGGAGACTGGCTGATCTATAGTTATACATTAAATAATTGAGAATTTGGTTAACTCTCTACTGACCTAAGGAATTATACTTAATATTCCGTTCGTTTTATGGAACAAGTTGAACTTTTTATTTCCTGCCTTTAGCTGCTTTATAAAAAATACATTGCCAGGTGTGGTGGCTCACACCTGTAATCCTAGCACTTTGGGAGGACGAGGCGGGTGGATTGCCTGAGCTCAGGAGTTCGAGACCAGCCTGGGCAACATGGTGAAACCCCATCTCTACTAAAATACAAAAAAGTAGTCAGGTGTGGCGGCATGTGCCTATAGTCCCAGCTACTTGGAAGACTGAGGCAGAATTGCTTGAACCTAGGAGGCAGAGGTTGCAGTGAGCTGAGATTGCACCACTGCACTCCAGCCTGGGTGACAGAGCGAGACTCTGTCTAAAAAAAAACCCAAAACATTTAGGCTGGCACAATGGCTCATGCCTGTAATCCCAGCACTTTGAGAGGCTGAGGCAGGTAGATCACTTGAGGTCAGGAGTTTGAGACCAGCCTGGGCAACATGGCAAAACCCCATCTCTACAAAAAAATACAAAAAGTTAGCCTGACACCATGGCACATGCCTGTAGTCCCAGCTACTCAGGAGGCTGAGGCAGGAGAATGGTTTGAACCCGGGAGGCGGAGTTTGCAGTGAGCTGAGATCACACCGTTTCATTGTAGAGGTGTTTCTTCTCTGTTTTTAGTTTTAGCTCCAGGTGTGGAGCTAAGTCAAATCATACTCTTTAATTCCTGACACACTATCATCTTTGACCTGTGCAAAGGCCCTCTTGTATTTATCCTTCTTTCCTCATTCCCACCCTCATTCCCTCATTCTACAATGACACTGACTCGCTAAGTGTCATATATCTAACTTTATCTCTTTTTATTACTCAGTTTAAAATCTGAGTTACTATATGTACATCTAGTTTATTCCTTTTCTCCTACAGAAAGTTAATATATCTTTCTACTTATCCATTATTCTAGTGTTAGATACTTCAGTTGCTTTCAGTTCTCTATTACTACACACACCACTGCAGTAATGCAGTGTACTGCAAAATACATACCCCTTTTGAACTTGTGAAGTAGTTTCTCTAAAAAAACAATAATCCTTGGAGTAAGATCATTTTCATACATGATTTTAGTAAACACAAAATACTGCTTCCTAGATGGCTACACTCCCACAAATAGTACCTAAGAATTCTCATTTCTATATAGCCTTACCAGCATTTGGTATTATCACTTTTTAAATTTTGGCGTTGTTTGAATTTGTCTCAGTACTGACAAATTTGAGTTTCTCTTCATTACTTGTTATTCTAGCCTTTTTTTTTTTTTTTTTTTGGAGACGGAGTTTCACTCTTGTCACCCAGGCTGGAGTCCAATGGCACGATCTCAGCTCACTACAATATCTGCCTCCCAGGTTGAAGCAATTCTCCTGCCTTAGTCTCCCGAGTAGCTGGGATTACAAGTGCCCACCACCATGCCCAGCTAAGTTTGATATTTTTAGTAGAGACGGAGTTTGGCCATGCTAGCCAGGCTGGTCTCGAACTCCTGACCTCAGGTGATCCACCCACCTTGGCCTCCCAAAGTGCTGGGATTACAGGCATGAGCCACTGCATCTGGCCTATTCTAGCATTTTCTGTGAATTGGCTGCTTATGTTCATTGCCTATTTTTCTTTTTCTCTTTTTTGATTTTTTTTTTTTTTTTTTTTTTGAGATGAGTCTCGCTCTGTCGCCCAGTTGGAGTACAGTGGCACGATCTCGGCTCACTGCAAGCTCCACCTCCCGGGTTCACGCCATTCTCCTGCCTCAGCCTCCTGGGTAGCTGGGACTACAGGCACCTACCACCACGCCCGGCTAATTTTTTTGTATTTTTATTAGAGACTGGGTTTCACCATGTTAACCAGAATGGTCTCAATCTCATGACCTCATGATCCACCAACCTCAACCTCCCAAAGTGCTGGGATTACAGGCGTCAGCCACAGGGCCGGCCGTTCATTGCCTATTTTTCTATTGATCTTTCTTTTTCTTGTTGATTTGACTTGAATATTATTGATATTAATTACTTGAAAGCATTAATTTTGATGTCATTATCCATTAATTTTTTACCTTGCAATTTGTACTTTCGGAATCTTGTTTTTAAAGTTGTTCCCTATCCCTAGGACTTGAAATTTTTATCCTTGAACATTTTTGCTTATATTTTACTTTTGATGTTTAGGTCATTAATATATCTTTATTCTGCTTTTTATATATGATGGTAGAGATCCAGCTTTTATTTTTCCCCCATATAACAATCCAGTTATCCCAATATTATCTCCTAAATAACTTATCCTTTCCTCACTGACATGTGGTGTCACCTTTATCATATTTCAGTTCCCATGTATACTTCACTTGGTTCCGCATTTTCTTGCTGTTTTTCTTAATGCCATATTGTTTTCGTCACTTGGTCTTTGTGTTATATCTGGTTAGTAGAGTGAGTTCCCTCTCTTGGATTTTATTGTTATTATTTTTTGTGTGCTTGCTGTTTCCTATGAATTCTTAGAATAAGTTTGAGTTCTTCAAAAAAAAAAAAAATCCAACTAGAGTTTTCTTTGAGATTTATAGATTAATTTGGGGAAAATCGACTTTTCTAAATTATTGTCTTATCTATGAACCGGGTATATCTCTGTATTTTTTTTCAGATCTTCTTTTATGTCCTTTAACGCAGGTTTAAATTATTCTCCATAAGTCCTATACTTTTTTGTTGAGTTAATTGTGTTTTTAAGCTATTGTGACAAGCATTTTATTTTATATTTTTCAAATTGGATATAAAGGAGCATTAGTAAGTCTGTCCCCTGAATATGTTGTTATAGAAAATTTCAAGCTTACAACAAATTTTAAAAAGTTTTTTTTCAATGAACACCCAATATCTACCCCTGCGTCCTTCAATTTACACTTTACTATACTTAAGTCTATCAGCTATCTGTTTCTCCACCAATCTATCTTAAATTTTTATTCATTTGAAGGTAAGATAGATATTAATACATTTCTCCCCCAAAGACTGATATGCGTATCATTAACTAGAGTTCAGTATTTATTGACAGTTTTTTTCTTTTGAGATAAATTGATATACAGCAAAATGTACAAATCTTAAACATACCATTTGAAGAATAAATGCATGCATTTATACAAATTAAACTCTTAGAAAACATTACCATTACCTCAGAAAATTCTCTGAATGTTCCTTGCAAGGCCCTTCCCTCCTTGAGTCCACCCAAAGAGAGAAAGAGATAAGATGTAAATAAAACAATGAACAGAGAAGAAATGACTAGAAACAAGATGGAGATTTATGAATGATAAAAGACATTATAAGTAATTATAGGTTAATACATCTTAAAATGCTGCTACTGCAGCTCTTCTTCTTTTTTTTTTAAACTCAGGAAATTAATAAAATATTTTGCTTCCATTCTTCCTTCATAGTTTTCTTTAGAGGTTCTCAAAAATTGGAATATCATTTATCGGACCATTTCCAACCTTGTATTTGAAAAATTTAGGATAGGAAGGGAAGAGAAAATGAGAGCAGGAATGTGAGAGAGAGAGGTCTGTGTATGTATTGCAAATAGGCAGTGTTTTCCTTCTGGATTATGTATAATAACTGCTTTATCAATAAAATGATTCTAAATATGATAGAATTTTAGAAGACTTGAGGATTTTTAAAGGCTCTTTTTTTCCCCCCTTTTCCATATGTAGCTTTTTCCTGAAACCAAGTACCTCTGGTGACAGTTTACAAAGTGGAAGCATTCCATTGGCAAATGAATCCTTGGAGCACAAACCTGTATCCAGTTTAGCAGAACCTGACTTGATCAACTTTATGGATTCCCCAAAACATAACCAGACCATAACTGAAGAAACAGGCTCTGCAGTTGAACCAAGGTATCAAAGGGTACAGAGACCTCTTTATATAGTAATAAATGGGGTACCCTTGTAAAAATTCTGTCTCTAAAGACAACCTGACTCCTATAGGCATAAGTTCTGGCATTTAAGAGTACATCTTAACTTATTATTACCACATAGTGTTTAAACAGCTAATGAATGACTCTGATGATAAACCATTTTTGAACTAAGTTTAATATTTTACAGGTGTCTTTTACAAAATGAACTTCTCAACAGTAAAATATTTCCCCTTTAAGGTAGTCATTGCCAATTTCCAGAGGCGAAATGTTCTCTTTCTGTGAAATGTACACTTCACCCTTAAATACTAATTGAATCAGACATTTATTGAGACTCTATTGTATGCTAAATATTATGCTAAGCTCTAAAAATAAAAAAGAAAATATGACTGGGTCTCTCTCCTTAGGTGGATCGTGGCCTAGTAGAGATTAAATACTTGTCAGTGTCTTTACTATACTTATTTGCATACAGCGTACTTCTAGGTAATTTTGTTTAAGATGAAATAATATTTGAGTAAAGCAACTGAATGGGTACTTTGTCATTTTAAAATAATACCTGTGTATCTACATACAATATGTCATCTTCCCACTCTCACCAGAACCATCTTCTCCATCCTGTTTTTCTGACCAGTTTTACAAAAATGCTTGAAGGAAATGCAATTTTTACAAGGTGGTGCTGATTCTTCTTAGATATATTTAGTAGACTGAAGGTCCATTGTAGAAAATAGCTCTACAGATTTAGACTGTTTTTCAACATGAACATAGCATTTCTTCTATATTTTTTTAAGTGATGAAATAAAGAGAGCCAGTGGAGATGTCCAAACTATGAAAATTTCATCTGTGCCTAATAGTTTATCAAAGCGAAATGTATCTTTGACTCGAAGTCACAGTGTTGGAGGCCCCTTGCAGAATATTGACTTTACCCAGCGACCGTTTCATGGCATTTCAACAGTTAGTCTTCCAAACAGTCTGCAGGAAGTTGTGGTATGTAACAACAACAACATTGTAATTATACTGCATACATATCTAAGTATATAGTAGAACATTATAAATTCTTCTGTAGTGGACTTATTTTAATTACATGAAAAGTGATAGATTAGAATTTTTCCATAAGCAAATAACTTTTTATTGTGGAGAATTTCAAATATGTGCAAAAAGAAACAGTATAATGAGTCCATCTTCTAGCTTCAATTATTTTCAGATTATGGCCATTCTTCTTTTATGTATATTCTCATTCAGTTCTCTCTTTTTTTGAGATTATTTTGAAGCAAATTTCAAACATCACATATTCTGTTAGTAAATATTTCAGTATGTATCCCTGAATGATGAGGACTTTAGAAAAATATAATCACACTGCTTTTATCATACAAAAAAAAACCTAAATAATAATATCAAGTTATTTAGTCTGTTCAAATTTCTGATTGTCTCAAAAATGTCAAAAGCATATGTGTGCATGTGTATGTGTGGTTGGTAGCTTGAGGAATCAAGATCAAATAAAGTCAGTGTATTGTACTTGGGTTTGTATGGTTTTTAGTCTTTTTGAATCTGTAGACTCTTTTTTCCTCTTGCAATTTATTTGTTGATAAAACTGGTTAGAGTACAGTTTCCCATAATCCAGATTTTGCTGATTGCAACGATAAAAGTCGAAATTTGTGTCCAGAACCTTGATCAGTTTTGGGGTTTTTGTGTTATTGTTCATTTGCTTGTTTATTTTTGTAAGACAATTTCATCAGTGGTGGTATGTTCCTCCCAGTAGGAGACATCAACATTAGTAGCTATTAATGCCTTAATGCCTAAAGTAATTCATCAGGAGCTATAAAATGATAATGGTCTCATTCTGTCATTGCTTCCTTTTAATAAGGAATACATAAACAGAAACTTCCCTGTGTCTTCTGTTAGATTTTCTAAAGATAAAATTTATAGTGGAAAGGCAGGTTAAATGCTTGGTTTTTTGCTTTTATTTACCAATTTTCAAAATGACGAATTGAGTCCCTGTCATTCTCCAAGGTCATCAGTTAATTTGGGGGAATAGGGTATCATTATGAGCTCATTGATTTCAACATTTATGTTTAATGAAGTAATTAATTTTTAGAGATGGGGATCTCGGTTTGTTGCCCAGGCTGTTCTTAAACTCCTGAGCTCAAGTGATCCTCTTGCTTCAGCCTCCCTAGTAACTGGAACTATAGGCACACACTACCTTGCCTTAAACATTTATCTTTATATCTATTGCTGTTTTTATTGTTGTTCATGCTTATATTATTCTCTTTGGTCAGCTAGAAGCCTCTACAAGTTAGCTCATTAGTCCTTTTGACATAACTCTAGTAGCTTTTTTGTAATTTTTAAAAAGCTTTCTGGCTTTCTTATATAACAAGATGTTTTATGCTTATGTTATATACTTTCTTACCCAGACCAGAATCAGCCGTTTCTCTAAGAACTGTGGGTCCCTTTAGAGGAAATGGTTTTGGAGACCACAGTCTAGGCACCAGGGAACCCACTGTTAATGAGAGTGTCTTAAACATTTTATCCTGATTATAATACGCATAACTCGCAAAATCTAGGTTGGGTCTTTTTTCATTTCTTATTTTATTTGAATTATAAAAATGCTCTTTCTTTAATTCCTTCGGTTTTTGTTGCAATCAGTTGTAAAAGTGAGTTAAGTCAACAAAGAATATTAATGCAAAAGATTGCCCCATCAGTTTAGAGTTGTAGGAGGAAGATAATGTCACACAGTTTTTATACACATATATTACTATAAAGCATCTGAAATGCAAATATTTCTTATAAAATTTGAAAAAAACCTAATACATTCAGACCATTGCTCTCAATGTGATAGAGAACATGTTTTAAAGAGTCTGTTGATTAATTTTCTTTTGTAATGATTTAACTTAATAGTATTTAAGATTAAGTGTTTTTTTTCTTTTTTAGGTTTTCATTCATTAGCATATTCTCCTGCATGTAGCAATGGTCCTAAAATAACTGATTTAAAAAGGATAGATAGAGAGGCATTATCTCATTGAGAAGTGCTCTTCAGCATACAGATTTAAACAGATAATACTAATTTCTGTTTGTATTTTTTTAAGGATCCTTTAGGAAAAAGACCCAATCCTCCCCCTGTTTCTGTGCCCTACTTGAGTCCTCTAGTACTCCGTAAAGAACTTGAATCTTTGCTAGAAAATGAAGGTGATCAGGTGATTCATACATCTTCTTTCATCAATCAACATCCAATCATTTTCTGGAACCTCGTTTGGTATTTCAGACGTTTGGACCTTCCTAGTAACTTGCCAGGACTTATCCTCACATCTGAACATTGTAATGAAGGTGTACAGGTAGGGTGCCAACTTTTATACTTACATTAGTATTGGGTAGGATGAGGCTTAACCTCAAGCTCCTGAAAGTATACAACAACAGTTGCTTAACAAGACAAGTTTATTTCTCTCTCAGTTAAAAGTTTGGATAAGCAGTCCTGGAATGGTAAAATGTTAGGAACCTAAGATCCTTCTATATTTTTGTTTAGCTATGCATAACCTCCATTTCCAAGTTCTGCTTCTGGTCCAGGATGGCTGATTACCTCCAAGCTGTCACATCCACCTTCTATCCAGCAGTTAGGAGAAAAATGGATGAGGGAAGAGTATGTCTTTTTTCTTAAGGGATAGCTCCTAGAGTTGTAGATAATATTCCAACATACAGTTTCTTGGCCTGAACTCAGTTATTAGGTCGTATCTGTCTGCGAGGGTAGCTGGAAAATGTTGCCCAGGCTGGAGTGCAATGGTGTGATCTCGACTCACTGCAGCCTCCTTCTTCTGGGTTCAAGTGATTCTCTGGCCTCAGCCTCCCGTGTAGCTGGGATTATAGGCACCCATCACCACATCCAGTTAATTTTTATATTTTTGGTACAGACAGGATTTTACCATGTTGGCCAGGCTGGTTTGAACTCCTGACCTAAGGCAACCCATCTGCCTCGGCCTCCCAAACTGCTGGGATTACAGGCGTGAGCGACCGTGCCTGGCTGGTAGCTATTATTCTTAACTGTTCTGTTCCTAGCTGCAATTCTCGCAACAACCTTATGAAAGGACTCATATTTTCCATATTTTTCAGGTGTTATAATTAAAAGTTGGAGAAATTTAGTAATTTCCGTAAGGTGGCATACCCAATAAGTGATGGAGACCCAAGGTCACATTCTGGCTGTCTGACTTAAAAGCCCCAACTCTACTTATGCTGGGATCCTGATTCCATTGGAGACAGTGAGCTCCTAGAGTGCTTTATTTTATAGTATTAATATTGATAGACACTGAGACCCCAAACATATACATGGGGCAAAATAAAATCTTTCCTTAAAGTACTATAAACTCTAGTTTGATTAGGTAGGTAAAATAAAATTATTTGGTAAGGTAGTAGAAACTCTTGTACTTTGACCTTAAAATTTGCTGTAATGATGGTTAATCTTTCTACAACCATTGTGTCAGTTAGCAAATTGTCATCCTATTCCTTAAAAGTCACAGTGAGAAACCTTTACCTCAGAAAATAATAACAACATTTGTCATCAGACATTAATAAAAATTAATATTTTGGCTCTGAATTTTAGGTCCAGAATTTTAAAAGGACTCATCTGTTATATAATCAAGCTTCATTAGATCCACTGGTAATTATTATTCTTGGGATACTAATACTTTCTTTTGATTTCTTTTAGCTTCCTCTGTCATCTCTGTCCCAGGATAGCAAACTTGTGTATATTCAGCTGTTATGGGATAATATCAACCTTCATCAGGAACCAAGAGAACCTCTGTATGTCTCATGGAGGAATTTTAGTAAGTAAAATAGAATTAAAGACATAACAGCCGGGTCCCGTGGCTCACGCCTATAATGCCAGCACTTTGGGAGGCCTAGGCCAGCGGATCACTTGCGGCCAAGAGTTGGAGACCAGCCTGGCCAACATGGTGAAATCCTATCTCTATTAAAAATACAAAACTTGGCCGGGCACGGTGGCTTACGCCTGTAATCCCAGCACTTTGGGAGGCCGAGGCGGGCGGATCACAAGGTCAGGAGATCGACACCACGGTGAAACCTCGTCTCTACTAAAAATACAAAAAATTAGCCGGGCGCGGTTGTGGGCGCCTGTAGTCCCAGCTACTCGGGAGGCTGAGGCAGGAGAATGGCGGGAACCCGGGAGGCGGAGCTTGCAGTGACCCGAGATCGCGCCACTGCACGTCAGCCTGGGAGACAGAGCGAGACTCCGTCTCAAAAAAAAAAAAAAAAAAAAACATAGCCAGGTGTGGTGGCAGGTGCCTGTAGTCCCAGCTACTCAGGAGGCTGAGGCTCGAAAATCGCTTGAACCCGGGCAGCAAAGGCTGCAGTGAGCTGAGATCATGCCACTGCACTCCAGCCTGGGTGTCAGAACAAGACTGTATCTCAAACAAAACCAAAACAAAACAAAACGGCCGGGCGCGGTGGCTCAAGTCTGTAATCCCAGCACTTTGGGAGGCCGAGGCGGGTGGATCATGAGGTCAGGAGTTCGAGACCATCCTGGCTAACATGGTGAAACCCCGTCTCTACTAAAATTACAAAAAATTAGCAGGGCGTGGTGGCGTGCGCCTGTAGTCCCAGCTACTTGGGAAGCTGAGGCAGGAGAATGGCGTGAACCCGGGAGGCGGAGTGGAGCTTGCAGTGAGCCGAGATTGTGCCACTGCACTCCAGCCTGGGCGACAGAGCGAGACTCCGTCTCAAAAAAAAAAAAAAAAAAAAAAAAAAAACAAAGAAAGACATAAAAGACTCAAAATGGGAACAACTCAAATACGCATCCATAGGTGACTGGATGAGCAGATTGTGGCACAGTCCATCCATACTGTAGGATCCTGTTCTGTAATAAAGAATGGACTGCTGGGGAAAAAAAAAAAAAGAAACAATTAAATTCCCCTAGAGTTAAATAGAGAAAAGCAAATTATTTTGCTTTATTTTTGAAGTTTTAATTAATTCAAAGTGATTTGCTGTTTAAAAAAAAAAGTACACACACATACACACACACAAAAATGAAAAAGTGATTTGCTATTGTACTGACCTGTTTTTAACTGTGACAGGTCTCAACTGAGTTTAGTAATTTTTTTGGTGATTTTGCTATCAAGTAAAAATTTGATTGGGTGTTTTGAGAGTAAATTGTATGTAGCAGAAGAGTAAGTTATATGTATTGGTATAGGATCATAAATTCAGTTGTATTGATGGTTACTGACTGGTCTTAAGGATTGTGGCTTCATTTTTACTCTTTTAGAATATATGTTTTACAAGGTGTTTAAAGGGTTATTATTCATGTATTCAAAAGCCTTATGAGTCAATAAGAAAAATACAATTCAGTAGATAAATGAGCAAATGATATTAATAGGTAATTCATTTTAAAAACATAAAGTGATTTTCAAACTGTATTAGTTTGCCAGGGCCGCCATAATAAAATACCAGAGACTGGGTGGGTTTAACAACAGAAATTTATTTTCTCACAGTTCTGGAGGCTGAAAGTCTAAAATCTAGAAAGATGTCAGCAGGTTTGGTTTCTTCTGAGGCCTCTCTTTGGCTTGTAGATGGCAGCCTTCTTGCTGTACCCTCACATAACCTTTTCGCTGTGTGTTTGCATGCACATGCACACATTCCTGGTGTCTCCTTTTCTTATAAAGACATCAGCCGTATTAGGTTAGGGCCCCACTTGGCCAGGCGCGGTGGTGTATGCCTGTAATCCCAGCACTTTGGGAGGCTGAGGGCAGGTGGATCACAAGGTCAGGAGTTCAAGACCAGCCTGGTCAAGATGGTCTTGGCTCTCTCCACTAAAAATACAAAATTTAGCTGGGCGTGTTGGTGGGCGCCTGTAATCTCAGCTACTCAGGACACTGAGGCAGAGAATTGCTTGAACCCGGGAGGCAGAGGTTGCAGTGAGCCGAGATCGCTCCACTGCACTCCAACCTGGGCGACAGAGCGAGACTCCATCTCAAAAAAAACAAATTAAAAAAACATTAGGGCCCCACTCTTATGTCCTCATGTAACCTTAATTATTTCTTTAAAGGCCTTATCTCCAAATAGAGTCACATTGGCAATTAGGGCCTCAACATACGAATTCGGGGTGACACAACTCAGTCTGTAATATAAACATATTTTAAAAGCTCAGTCATATTAGTATTAAGTGAAATATAACTTTATATTTAAATGTAGGCCTGGCGCGGTGGCTCATGCCTGTAATCCCAGCACTTTGAGAGTTAGAGGCAGGCGGATCACTTGAGGTCAGGAGTTCAAGACCAGCCTAGCCAATATGGTGAAACCCCATCTCTACTAAAAATACAAAAAAAAGTTAGCCAGGCTTGGTGGTCACACCCGTAATCCCAGCTACTCGAGAGGCTGAGGCAGGAGAATTGCTTGAACCCAGAAAGCAGAGGTTGCAGTTAGCCGAGATAGCGCCATTGCACTCCAGCCTGGGCATTGCAGCAAGACTCCATCTCAAAAAAAAAAAAAAAATAGGAAAATGTGGCCAGGTGTGGTGGCTCACGCCTATGACCCCAACACTTTGGGAGTCCAAGGCAGGAGAACCCCTTGAGCCCAGGAGTTCTAGGCAGCAGTTAGCTATGATTGCACCAGTGTATTCCAGCCTGGGTGATAAAGTGAGACCTCCCCGCCCTCCTGTCTCTTAAAAAAAAAAAAGGAAAACATAAACTTGTAACTGTCAGATTGGCAAAAAACTTTAAAGATGAAGATTGTTTAAAAAAAATTTAAAGATTGTTGAAGATGTTTGGGGAACACTTTTCATATACTTTTAGATGTGTAAAATGATACATTTCTGGAGAACAATATGGCAAACATACAGATTTCATATGTAGATACCCTTTAAACTCAGGAATTGTACTTAGAGAACTGTGTTCTATAGAAATACAGTACACAGCTGTTTACACAAGGATACTTACTTTAGGATTTTTTTTTTCTTTTGAGACAGGGTCATGCTCTGTTGCCTTGCTGGTGTGTACTGGTGCACTGTAGTCTCAACCTCTGGGGCTTAAGTCATCCTCCTGCCTCAGCCTCCTGAGTAGCTGGGATCACAGGCATGCATACTTGACTAATCGAACAATCCTCTGGCCTCAGCCTCCCAAAGTGCTGGGATTACAGTTGTGAGCCACTGTTCCCAGCAAGGATTTTTGATAAAAATGAAAAAAATGTAGGCTGGGCACGGTTTCTTATGCCTGTAATCCAAGCACTTGAGGAGGCCGAGGCAGGTGGATCACCTGAGGTCAGGAGTTCGAGATCAGCCTGACCAGCATGGAGAAACCCTGTCTCTACTAAAAATACTAAAAATTAGTGGTGGCGCATGGCTATAATCCCAGCTACTCGGGAGGCTGAGGCAAGAGAATCGCTTGAACCCGGGAGGTGGAGATTGTGGTGAGCTGAGATCATGCCATTGTACTCCAACCTGGGCAACAAGAACAAAACTCCATCTCAAAAAGTAAAAATGTAAATATTCAACAGAATTCTGGTAAATCCATGCTATGAAATATTGGCAGCCAAGAAAAAGAAAGTCAATATAAGGACCTAAAAGGATGGATGCTATTATATACTGAGTGAAAAAATACAAGTTGCAAAAAAGTATACAATTTTTTCCCTTTCTTGTAGAGAAATAAAACAAAAAATGTGTACTTCTGTTTTTAATATATGCAAAGAAATATATCACAAACTGTTAATAGTGGCTGCTTGGAGAAGAAATGGAAAAGTTCCATCTTCATTTTACATACTTTTATACTTTTTTTCCAACAACGTTTCACTACTTTGCAGTTTTCTTAAAACTAGAGTAAAAAAATGCTTTTCCTCAGTATATGTCAGTCACAAAATTATGATTACATATAGCATAAGCTATTTTTGCCTTTAATTTTTGGTTTCAGTCATGATGTTTGGATGCTTTTTAGGCAGGAACAGAATAACCTTGCAATTTATGCTAGAAAAGAATAGAGTTAGAGCTACTGTTTCTTTATTTGTTTTCTTACAGCTTTTGAAATAGGTGTTTCAAAATGTTCCATGATTTGTGGTGGGAATAAAACAGAGCTCTTGAGAATAGCCATATTTCTTTATTAGTTGGCTGCTTTAGGGAAGAGTTGGTGTATATAAACAAAAGTTGGTGTATAGGTTAAAAGACCTTATACGAATTAAGTGAGAGATGACTTCTGGAATAGCAATATGAGGAGCTCCACAGACCAGTGAAACAACCATAATTGGTGAAAATTATTTTTTCTTTCTTTTTTTTTTTTTCAGATGGAGTTTTGCTCTTGTCACCCAGACTGGAGTGCAGTGGTGTGATCTCAGCTCACTGCAGCCTCCACCTCCTGGGTTCAAGTGATTCTCCTGCCTCAGTCTCCCGAGTAGCAGGGATTGCAGGCACCTACCACTGCATCCAGCTAATTTTTTGTATTTTTAGTAGAGACGGGGTTTCACTGTGTTGACCAGGCTGGTCTTGAACTCTTTACCTCAAGTGATCCACCGCCCTGGCCTCCCAAAGTACTAGGATTACAGGTGTGAGCCACCACACCTGGCTCTAAAGATGTGACTTCTTGAAAAAATAATTTTCCGCAGGGTGCGGTGGCTCACGTCTGTAATCCCAGCACTTTGGGAGGTTGAGGCCAGAAGATTACATGAGTCCAGGAGTTTGAGGCTGCAGTGAGCCACAGTTGCACCCCTATAGTTAAAACAAACAAACAAACCTTTGGAAATTGTCCTCAGACTATAGAGCAAATGAATAAATATTTTTTTTAAAAAATCTAAATCTTATCAAAAGGAGCAAGTTTCTGTGGCACTTCAGCCACAACTTGCTGTACCCCCTACAGAACTCAGTCAAGGGCCTATAGCATCTCCCTGGGAAAGGCAGGCTGCCAGCATTTTTCATCCTTTCAGTTCCATATTGCAGAGGTGAAATTCCCAGTGAGTGTGGCCAAGAGGTGGAGGCCCAGTCCTTCCACCTTGCCTCCATTCATAAGGCAAAGACTCTGCCCCAGTTGTGGGAGGCTGAGAATACTGGGTCCCCAATTTTTCTCACTGCAGCCTACTCATATAGAACAGAGATTTCATGCCAGGAGAGGCAAGCTAAAAAGAACAGAAGCTACTGTCTTCATCTAGCACCCTGCTCATAAAGCAGGAATGTCACTCTAAAAGAAGGGCCTCTTTTCCCAGCCCCACTTCCAGAGCTGTGGCTTAGAAATTTTGCCCAGGGGCTGGGTGCGGTGGCTCCACGCCTGTAATCCCAGCATTCTGGGAGGCCGAGGCGTGTTGGATCACCTGAGGTCAGGAATTTGAGACCAGCCTGGCCAACATGATAAAACTCCTCCTCTATTTAAAGTACAAAAAAATTAGCCAGGTGTGGTGGCAGGCACCTGTAATCCCAGCTAGTTGGGAGGCTGAGACAGGAGAATCAGGTAGGCCCAGGAGGCGGAGGTTGCAGGGAGCTGAGATTGTGCCACTAGTGCTCCAGCCTGGGCGACAGAGTGAGACTGTCTCAAAAAAAAAGAAAAGAAAAGAAAAAGAAATTTTGCCCAGAGGGAGAGGCAGGTCATAAGAATAGAGAACTCTGAAATTTTCCCTAAAGGAAATTACTTTATTTGGAACAGAGTGTGGAGACGTTTAAGCCTGAGAGCACTCTCAAAAATAGTGGAGATTTTGGTGAGAAGGCCAGTATCACCCTGATACAAAGACCAATGATATCATAAGAAAATTAAAAATCAGTATCACTTAGGAATATAGACATAAAAATCTTGAATAGAATACTAGCAGATCAAATACAGCAATATAAAAAATGATTTTATACCATGACCAAGTGGGATTTATCTCAAGCATGCAATTTTGGTTTAACATTTGAAAATCAATTGTGTAATACACTATATCAATAGAGTAAAGGACAAAATTCACATGATCATCTCATTAGGCACAGCCAAATCATTTGACAAAATCCATCACCCTTTGTTTAAAACACTCTTCAAGCTGGGAATAGAGAAGATCTTCCTCCGCCTGGTAATGGGCATCTATGAAAATCTACAGTTGATAACATATTCTTAACATACCTTCTCACTAAGTACAAGAGTAAGACAAGGATGCCCACTTGTGCCATTTTTATTTAACATTCTACCAGAGGTTCTAGCTAGAGTAATTAGTCAAGAAAAGAAAAGCCATCCAAACTGGAAAGGAAAAAAGTAAATGTATCTATATTTGCAGATTATATGATAAATGATATATATTTTTTCTATATATATAATATATAGAAAATTCTAAGGAATAGACACACATCCAACATATTATTATACACACCATATTAGAACTGCGTAAGTTCCACAAGGTTCCAGGCTATAAGATCAATATAGAGAAATCAACCACTTCTATATCTTTGAATAAATAATTCAAAATGAAACTAAGAAAACAATTTTGTTTATTTATAAAAGCACTAGAACAGAATACTTATGGATAAATTGAACCAAAGAAATGCAAAACTTAGACTCCAAAAACTTAAATAATTGTTGAAAGAAATTAAAGAATAAGTAAATGGAAATAAATCCCATGTTTATGGACTGGAAAAGTTAATATTAAGATGGAATTAGTCCTAAATTGATCTACAGATTGAACGCAATCTCTATCAAAATTTCAGATAGCTTCTTTACATAAATTGACAAGTGAATCTTGAAATTCATTTTTTTTTTTTTTTTTTTGAGACGGAGTCTCGCTCTGTCGCCCAGGCTGGAGTGTGCAGTGGCCGGATCTCAGCTCACTGCAAGCTCCGCCTCCCGGGTTCACGCCATTCTCCTGCCTCAGCCTCCCGAGTAGCTGGGACTACAGGCGCCCACCACCTCGCCCGGCTAGTTTTTTGTATGTTTTAGTAGAGACGGGGTTTCACCGTGTTAGCCAGGATGGTCTCGATCTCCTGACCTCGTGATCCGCCCGTCTCGGCCTCCCAAAGTGCTGGGATTACAGGCTTGAGCCACCGCGCCTGACTGAAATTCATATGGATGTTCAAGGGACTCAGAATCACCAAAACAATCTTTAAAAAGAACAGTTATAGGACTCACAGTTCTCAATTTGAAAACTTACTGCAAAGCTACAGTAATCAAGAAAGTAAAATTCTGGTGTAAAAATAGACATATAGGTCGATGGAATAGAGCTGAAGTTCCAGAAATAATCCCTCATATGTATGTATGGTCAGTTGCCTTTCAATGTGAAGACCATGTAATAAAGAATAGTCTTTTCGGCCAGGCGTGGTGGCTCACGCCTGTAATCTCACCACTTTGGGAGGCCAAGGCGGGCAGATCACAAGGTCAGGAGATCAAAACCATCCTGCCTAACACGGTGAAACCCTTTCTTTACTAAAAAGAATACAAAAAAATTAGGCAGGCATGGTGGTGGGCGCCTGTAGTCCCAGCTAATCGGGAGGCTGAGGCAGGAGAATGGCATGAACCCAGGAGGTGGAGCTTGCAGTGAGCCGAGATTGCGCCACTGCACTCCAGCCTGGGCGACAGAACGAGACTCCATCTCAAAAAAAAGAAAAAAGAGAATAGTCTTTTCAACACATATGCTGGGACCACAGGCTAGCAATAATAAAAAGAATTAAATTGGATACTTTCTCAAATCATACATAGGAATGAACTAAAAATGGATCATAGACCTAAATGTAAGAGCCAAAACTATAAAGCACTTAGAAAAAAACATAGGAGTAAATCTTCATGACTCTGTGTGTGTTAGGCAAGGCCTTCAAAAAAAGCAACAAAAGCACAGTCAACAAAAGAAAAAGTAGATAAGTTGGACTTAGTGCAAAGAAAAAACTTCTGAAATTTAAACCTTCAAAAAAGTGAAAGGTCAGTCGACAGAATGGGAGGAAATACTTGCAAATCATATCTTAAAAAGGATTTGTACCCAGACTATGTACTCTTACAACTCAGCAATAAAAAGGCAACACATTTTTAAAATGAGCAAAGGCTGTAAATCAGTAGTTCTTCGGATAAAATGTTAAAATGGCCAAAAGCACATGAAAAATGCTCAGTAGCTATCAAGGATATGCAAATCAAAACCACAAGGAAATATCACTTCATACTTACTAGGATGGCTATAATCAAAAACATAACAACGAGTTAGTGAAGATGTGGAGAAAGTGGAACCCTCAGACACTGTCGATTAGAATATAAAATTGTGCAGCTTCTTTGGAAAACAGTTTCACAGCTCCTCAAAATGGCAAACCATATGAGTTACCATATGACACAGCAGTTACACTCATATATATACCAAAGAGAAATGATGTCCACATGAAAATTTGCACAGGAATGTTCATAATAGCATTTGTATAATAGCCAAAAATACGGAAACAGATGTCCATCAATCTATGAATTGAGGGCTGAGCACAGTGGTGCACGCCTGTAATCCCAGCACTTTAGGAGGCTGAGGCCGGCAGATCACTTGAGGTCAGGAGTTCTAGACCAGCTTGGCCAACATGGAAAAACCCTGTCTTTACTAAAAGAAATACAAAAATTAGCTGGGTGTGGTGGCACATGCCTGTAGTCCCAGCCACTTGGGAGGATGAGGCAGGAGAATCACTTGAACCCACAGAGGCAGAGGTTGCAGTGAGCTGAGATTGTGCTGCTGCACTCCAGCCTGGGCAACAGAGTGAGACTCCATCTCAAAAACAAGAAAAAAAAAATTATGAATTGATAAAGTATGGTATATCCATACAATGGAATTTCATTTGGCAACATAAAGCAATGAAGTACTGATACATGTACAACACAGATGAATCTTGAAACCGTTCTAGAAGAGAAACCAGTTGTGAAGGAGCATAGATTGTATTATTCAATTTATATGAAATATCCAGAATAGGCAAATGTATACAGACAGAAAGTAGATTAGTGGTTGCCTAGGGGGGGTTGGGGTGGGGTTTCTTTCTGGGATATGAACATGTTCTAAAATTGATAGTGATGATGGTTGTACAACTTCATGAATATACTAAAAACCATTGAATTATGTACTTAAATGGGTGTAATGTTTGGTTTGAGACTTATCTCAGTATAGCCTGAAGATTAATACTATTCAAAGTCTGTCATTTAGCAGGTGGAAGACCTAGGATGAAAACTCATAGCAGCCAGTATTTCCTGTTGTTATCATAACAGAGGACTTTGCCTTTTTTTTTTTTTTTTTGGTTTAACACAAATGAACTATTACCAGTTGCTTTTATTTAGGGCCTGTGTTATTTGAAAAATACAACATAATGAAATGTATAATGAAAAATACAATCCGCCTGCCTCAGCCTCCCAAAGTGCTGGGATTACAGGCATGAGCCACTGCGCCCGGACTAATTACGTTCCTTCTAATTAGCACTAGACTCTGCTATATTTAACAGAAAATAACAGAGGCCAAAACAGGTAAAGATTATTCTCTCATATGAAGTTACTAGGGTAGGCAAATCAGGCTAGCACTTTTGGAGGCCAAGGTTGGAGGATCACTTGGGACCAGGAGTTTGAGACTAGGCTGGGCAACATAGTGGGAGCCCATCTCTCTACAAAAAATAAAAATAAAAAATTAGCTAGATGTGGTGGCATGTGCCTGTGGTCTTAGCTACTTGAGGCTGAAGTGGGAGGATTCCTTGAGGCCAGGATGTCAAGGCTGCAGTGAGCTGTGATTGTACCACTTCACTTCAGCCTGGGTGACAGAGAAAAACTGTCAAGTTTTGAATTACATCATGTTGTACCCCATAAGTAAATACAATTTTTACTTATCGATTAAAAATAAGGCCAGACATGGTGGCTCATGCTTGTAATTCCAGTGATTAGGGAGGCTGAGGCAGGAAGACTGCTTGAGGCCGAGTTCAAGACTAGCCTGGGCAACATAGCAAGACCCTATCTCTACAAAAATAAAATAAATTAGCCAACTGTGGTGGTGCATGCCTGTAGTCCTAGCTATTTGGGAGGCTGAGCAGGGAGGACTGCTTGAGCCCAGGAGTTGAAGGTTACAACATTCAGCCACTGTATTCCAGCCTTGGCAACAGAATGAGATCCTGTCTCCAAAAAATAAGTAAATACATTTTTAAAAAAGAAAAGTTATATACTAGACAGTCTAGTACTGCGAGACAACTGCTGTGTCATCAGGGACCCAGGTTCCTTCTGTTGTACCTGCTTTACTATCAGTAAAGATTGCTTCATGGTCACAGGATGGCTGCTGGAGTACAAGCTATCACATCCCAGCCTCAGGCAGTAAGCCACCATATATTAGAAGAGAAAGGCAGAGTGACAGGTCTGCCTGTTTGAAGAGAGCAGGAAAAATATTTTTTAGTTGGGCACATTGCCACATAATGTTACTAGTATTGGGGAGGTGATATTGGTTAAGCAAGGAGAAAATGCCACAACTCTGGAAAAAAAACTTTTTAAATAATTGGGACAGGGCACAGTGGCTCACGCCTGTAACCCCAGATTGCGTGAGCCCAGGAGTTTGAGACCAACCTGGGCAACCTGGTGAGACCCTGTCTCTACAAAAAATACAAAAATTAGCTGGTGGCATACACCTGTAGTCCCAGCTATTTGAGAGATTGAGGTGGAAGGATCACTTGAGCCCGGGAGATGAAGGTTGCAGTGAGCCATGGTCACACCACTGCGTACCAGCCTGGGTAACAGAGTGAGACGTCTCAAAAAAAAAAAAAAAAAAAAAGAAAGATAATAATAGTAATAATTGAAAAAAAACTGTGTTCTTATTGTTAGATTCTGAAAAGAAATCATCTCTCCTGTCAGAGGAACAACAAGCAACAAGCACTTTAGTAGAAACCATCAGGCAGAGTATTCAGCATAATAATGTTCTTAAACCCATCAACCTACTTTCACAGCAAATGAAGCCAGGCATGAAAAGACAAAGGTAATAATCCAGTATTTTTTGCTTGCCACCACTCAATCATTTCATGTTTTTTAAAAATTATCTTACTTTTAAAAAATATCTCTAGTTGTCAAAGATATACATACTCATTGCAAACTATCTGATTGTTCTAAAAAGTGCTACACAGATATATGCATTCCTACTTGAACACACACACACAATAAAAGTGTCTGGGGGCTTGGCACGGTGGCTCACACCTGTAACCCCAGCACTTTGGGTGGCCAAAGCAGGAGGATTGCTTGGGCTCAGGATTTTGAGACTGGACTGAGCAACATAGCAAGACCCCATCTCTGTAAAAAAATAATTTGGCGGGGGTGGTATGTGCCTGTGACCTCAGCTACTTGAGAGGGTGGGACAGGAGGATTTCTTGAGCCCAGGAGGTCAAGGTTATAGTCAGCTGTGATCACACCACTGCACTGCCACCTGGGTGACAGAGCAAAACCCTGTCTCAAAAAAAAAAAGAGTGGAAATAGATTATATTTTAAGAAGATAATTCATTGATCTAAAATGTACTTTCTTTTGGAAACATTACTGCTGTTTGCTGGAAACCTATAATTATATTTATTAACATTGATAAACTTATGTACCACTTATTCAGGGCCTGTGATACCCACACATCTTTTCTTTTGTTGGACACAAGAGAATATGGGAATAGGAGTAGAAACAATTTAGGAAAGGGATACATGCAGTGAACTACAAAGGATATGGAGTTATTGTGCTCCTGTCACTATTGTCTGCTAATATGCTCAGATTAGTACTCATCCCCTCCTCAGCATAAGTGAATTCTGCAGTAGAAGCTTCAGAAAAGTGTGTGTAATTGCGTATATCAAACATTACTAATGTTTCCACGGTCCCCTTCAAGTTTTTTAGGTCATGGCATCTTTGAAGATAATCTCAGAAGTGACAGGGCAAGAATTGATAATGAAAATGGATGGATCCATTTTTACTCTCAATAGTTGAGGTAGAGATGACCTTCACAGTCTGTAATAAGAGTAGCTTGCTGCAAGCATCTGTAGTTTAAGGACAGGGACGTAATATTAGAAATGTCATATTATGGCTTCTGAAGCTTCTAAAGAAAGCGATGTGAAGTGTCACTAGAATCAGCATTACCTCCTACTTTTTTTTTCTTTGTACATCAGTGCATTTCTTAAGTTTTCCTCTCATCTTTAACAACTGAGTCATAAAGCTCACTTTTAGTGTTTCATTTGTGACATTTTAATGCTCACAAGCCAAATAAAGGTGAACTGTCCTTTGCTATTGGGTGAAATAGTAAAGAGACCACACCACCTTTTACATTGTGTCAAGGGTTTTAAACCCCTAACTTACTTAGAAATTAATCTGTTACTTTGTCAAGTGACAAAAGATGAGAGAAGACTCTGCTTTTGTACATTTTAATTAGAAATTAGAGTTAAAACAGTTAATGTATTGTTGAAATAAAGTTAAGCCATTTTTAATTGTTACTAATGTGAAGCTTTATGCCCATCAACTATGTTTTAACTTTACTTTGGAATAGAAACTTGCAGGAAGTTACAAAAATAGTACAGAATTCAGTGTAGCCTTCATGCAGCTTCTTCCAAATGTGACACCTCATATAACTAACTGTAACGTAATATTAAAACTAGGACATTGACATAGGTGTATTACTGTTAACTAGATGACAAAACTTAATGTCTTCACCATTAAAAAAAAAAATGCATCTGTATTTTAATGCTATTTGCCCATTAACTTTTAAAACATATTTGTTTTATAGGAGTTTATACAGAGAAATCCTCTTCTTATCATTAGTGTCTCTAGGAAGAGAGAATATTGATATTGGTAAGTTGGTTAATAAAAGATTACGAAAGGAAATTTTATATTTTATTTTCAAAAGTAATTTTAAAAAATGTAGCTGGTATGTATAAAATATTTAAAAGATTTCTACTTCTAAATATGTAGTTCAAAAACATATAATTTGACTCAATACCAATTTGAAATGAACGGCTGTTGTCTTTCTTAACAAATTACAACTTCATTTTTGAAAATTTCTTTCAGAGGCATTTGACAATGAATATGGAATTGCATACAATAGTCTGTCTTCAGAGATTCTTGAAAAGTTGCAGAAAATTGATGCTCCACCAAGTGCCAGTGTCGAGTGGTGCAGGAAGTGTTTTGGAGCGCCTCTCATTTAAATAGAGATTCACTAGAATTTTGACACACAAGGCTTGGAGATTAGATTTAATCTGGAAACATTCAAGAGTTTTTTTCCCCAAATCGTAAGAACTGGTGAATATGGAATTGAAGTAATTCTTGAGGACAGTATTTAATGAATTATGATTCATACTGTATCATGTCGAAATATGAAATGCCATTTAAATGTCCCAGGGCTTATTAACATTGAAGATTTTCAACTCCTGAACTGCTTTTCTGCCTCTGTAGAAAACTACTTTGGGATTCCTCAGTATTTGTAGTAGTTTGATAGAAATAATGAGGAACCATATTCATTCTAGGCATTGTTTATATTTGAAGTTACTGAGTTTGAGGAATGGCAAATTAAATTTGCCTAACCTCCAAAATGAAATATCTCAATTACAAAAGCAGCATGGCCGGGCACGGTGGCTCATGCCTATAATCCCAGCACTTTGGGAGGCTGAGCAAGGTGGGTGGATCACTTGAGGCCGGGAGTTCGAGACCAGCCTGGCCAAAACGGTGAGACCCTGTCTCTACTAAAAATACAAAAATTAGGCGCGCCACTGTGGTCCCAGCTACTGAGGCTGAGGCAGGAGAATCACTTGAACCCAGGAGGCAGAGGCTACAGTGAATGGAGATTACGCCACTGCAACTCTAGCTTGGGTGACAGAGTGAGACTGTCTCCAAAAAAAAAAAAAAGCAACATATTTGTGTAAGTGTGTATATGTGTAGGGCTGTGCAGGTATGTGTATATACAGCCATATTCTAAGTGTATATTTATTAAAATAGATTGCATGTTGCAATACAATTTTCTGAAATTTTCTGATTATTAAATGAATGACTACTACTGAATTTGTATGTAGTCATTAATCTTAAAATTACCTGAAAATCTGGTGACAGCTGCCTTCCCTGACTTTAATGCATTAGGTTGGCACAAAATTGTAGTTTTTGCCACTATTAATGGCAACTATTATTTTTGCACCAACATAATACACTTTTCATATTATGTATTATCTTGCTTAATGGATTTTATCCTGATTATCCAGTGACTTCCATCCTCTTCCCATATCTTAATTTGCAATAGTTTTAAAATTGGAACAAATGAATCAATCATCAGTTAAAATGGAATTAAATCAGCTGCCTAATAATTTATGAAATTCATTGGAACATGCTTAAAATGCTAAAGTGTATGTCATTAAACGTAAAATCTTTGTTCAGGCACATACCTTGTTGGTATTGATCACTTTTTAAAACCTGTGGGATAAACTTGCACTGCACACAGAAGTTTTATTCTTGTATAATATTTAGATTTGTATGCTTGTGAGTAAAAATGTGCATTTGTAAATACTGTGTTTTTTTTAGGTTGAATCAATTAAGTCTTAAAACTGTAAATTTATTAAGCTTGTTGTCAGTAGGTTTAAGAAAATCATGATCTCACATGCCTCACTTTGACATTTATCATGCCTTTATTAAAAGTATCCCTTAGGAACAGTAAGTTTGCCTTAACTCTCTGCATGGTTTAAAAAGCCAGTGGTTTTGTGAGTGTTTACAGTAATTATGCAGATGGCTAAATGAGTTGACACAGTAAAATTACTTCCATATGGTACAGTAACAGCCTAACTCCCTTCTACCTGATGTAACCATTTACAAATTGTAGTTATTGTACCAGTCTTTCAACATTTCAGGGTTAATCTGACCTATGCAGAATTCTAGTGTGAATTTATTGTGAAAATGCTAAATTAAACAACTTGTCAGAAATTATGTACAATTTTCATTACCTTTAATGGATCTTTTGCACTGTCTCAGAGTATATATTTTTGCAACTCAAGACTTGGTACTAGTTTTAATACTTAATACTTACTGACCCAACAGAAGTTTTGAATTACCTTGCATATAAAAATTGAGCTTGAATAAAATGAAAAATTCTTAAGTTCGTTGTGTTTTGTTACATTAAGCCTCCTGAAATCTGTAATCTTTAGAATTCCAATACTTTTGCTTTTTCCATTTCTTCACTGGAGTCTTCGTAACTTGAACTAAATTTTCACTTACTGAAGCACTTCCCATTAAAAAAATTCTGTAAAGATCTCTTTACATGTTTAAGAATATATGGCTATATCAAATTACAAACTTTCTAATAACTTTAGCAATCATACCTTGAAAACTTTAGCCTGCTGCTGCCACTTAGATATTGGGACTGATTTCTTGTTGTAAATTCTTAAAGGCTTTTTCCAATACCCACCGCAGATAGGGTACCACTAAAAATTTACAAGAAAAAAACATTACTATGGAAAGATTTAGAAGTACCCAGAATGACTTGTAGCACTGTATGCTACTTTAATCCTGACAACTTCTAAAAGCAATCTTTAAAATTAGTCCAGATTACTTAGCAGTACCTTACATTGGTTTGGGGTTTGATAGCAATTGTTTTTTCTTCCAACGAATGAATTGTATAGGTTGATCACAACCTGCATAGTAATGACATGTCAGAATGACTCGCATCTGTCTCTGGAGAACTGGGTATGGTGGCTCATGCTTGTAGTAATCCCAACACTTTGGCATGCCAAGGCAGGCAGATCCCTTGAGTTCAGGAGTAGTATGGGCAACATAGCAAAACTCTACAAAAAGCACAAAAACAAGCCAGGTACGACAGTGCACACCTGTAGTCCCCAAGAGGTCAAGGCTGCAGTGAGCCATACCACTGCTCTTCAGCCTGGGCATAGGAGTGAAACCCTGTCTCAAAGGAAAAAAAAAAAAGTCTTAAGGAGAAACAGACTGCCCTCATTTTGTGGCTGCACTCAATTTTCAGAAAGCAGGGCGGTTCTCATGTTTTGTGCATCACAGTCAACCAAGAACTGGTTAATACAAAACTTTGGACCGTATACCGGACTCACCTTGTGGCTCTTAAGTTCCTCTCTGTGGTCAGTCCTTTTAGCTTCAGGTAAAATGCTAAATTTCTCTTTGCTTTTTTTTTTCTGAGGGAGTCTTGCTCTGTCGCCCAGACTGGAGTACAACAGCGTGATCTTGGCTCACCGAAACCTCAACCTCCCTGGTTCAAGTTATTCTCCTGCCTCAGCCTCCCAAGTAGCTGGAATTACAGGCGCCGGTGGCTAATTTTCTTGTATTTTAGTAGAGATGGGGTTTCACCATGTTGGCCAGGCTGGTCTTTAACTCCTGACCTCAGGTGATCCACCTGCCTTGGCCTCCCCACCTGGTGATCCCCTTTGCCTTTTAAGTTCTGCATACTACTAATCACCAGCTAAGATTCATGTTATGTAGCTTTTTAACACCATGTAGCAGGCATCCAGGGACTGGCATTACTGGCCTCACACCTGGGAGCTTTTTAGTAATGTGAAAATGTGGGTCCCCACTCCTCTATCACTATCTGCGCCTTAACCAGACCCCTAGGTGATTAACATGTACATTTAACATTTAGTACTCTGCTTTATAAAGCTATTACAGTAGTTCCAACAAAGAGCTTGCATTGCTTCAACCTTAAAGCCTAATGTGCCTTCTTGTAAAGATCCTGATACTGTCAGGATAGTTAGAATATAAACTATTAGAAAAAAATACATGCTTTGTGCATTTTTCACTGATCCAAGAATGTTTTTAGTCATTTCCTTTTCAGTGTGTGAAACAGCCTAACAATTCACTGGAGTTGAAAAACTCTGTTAAAGCAAATTTGAAATGGTTTAAAAAACTTCATTTTAAGATGGTATCCACTAAAACTATGGCTTAAAAGTTACCTTTTCTTCAAAAAAGAAGACATGTTCATCTTCACATGGTCAATTTTCATGTATTAAATTGTGTATAGTGTTTTAAAGAGCTATATTCCTCAAAATAAACTATATGAAAAAGATAAATAGTCCTCATCATTTCCCCTCAGTTCAATGCCATTCTGAAGAGGCAGATGTCTTATGCTCAGAATCCCTTCCTGTGCTACCCATCCCCCAAAAAGAACCCCTTTACATTGACCTTGTCTTCCACTACCACACAATAGGTCTGATTTTATCCACCATTGGATTACCATATACATATCCCCATTTTCTATGACCAACTTTCCCTCTCTTCATTTATGTAGTTTTCTGTCAAGCAATGAAAAGTCAACAGAGATCTGAGTCTGATCTTATTTATTTGTTACTCAAAAAATCTTATTTCTGACTGGATTCAGACTTAGAAGTAGAAGCTCGCAGAGAGGAAAGTCTGCGTCTCTTTGCAATTTGTTCCTGGCGCTTCTCCTTAGCCTCCTAAACAAAACAAAAAACAGCATATAGTTAAGGCCTTTCTGGGGTAAAGATGCAAATCCAAAGCCAGGTCGAACTCCTCCCACCCCTTCAAATCATCTTACACTAACCTTCATTCTTTTGGCCAAAAGTTTGGCATATTCTGCAGCCTCTTCCTTGTTTTTCTTAGTACGCTGCTTCTTCAGAGCAATACGCCGCCGTTTGTGCTGCAGGACACGTGGAGTAACAAGACGCTGAATCTTGGGTGCTTTGGTCCTAGGTTTCTTACCTAAAAATTCAAAGGACTCAATCATTTCAACTGTTTTGTTAGAATCCACATCTACTTTAAAAACATCAGAAATGAACGTAAGCTTCATCAACAGCATCTATGAAAACCTGTATTGGCCGGGCGCGGTGGCTCACGCCTGTAATCCCAGCACTCTGGGAGGCCGAGGCAGGCGGATCACAAGGTCAGGAGATCGAGACCACGGTGAAACCCCATCTCTACTAAAAATACAAAAAATTAGCCGGGCGCGGTTGTGGGCGCCTGTAGTCCCAGCTACTCGGGAGGCTGAGGCAGGAGAATGGCGTGAACCCGGGAGGCGGAGCTTGCAGTGAGCCGAGATCGCGCCACTGCACTCCAGCCTGGGCGACAGAGCGAGACTCCGTCTCAAAAAAAAAAAAAAAAAAAAAAAGAAAACCTGTATTGAGGCCTTTAAAATCAAATCAGAAGTATTTTAAAATACTTTTTGCCCCTCCACAGAAATCTAGAAGATGGGTTAAATATTATAAAAATATAGGGAAATCAAGTGCTGAAAAATAACCAAGCTAACCTTTACTACCTTCCAGTTTTACTAAACTACAGTGGCATTATGTTAAAATATAACTCTGCATAGTCAATTTGTCTGTGAAAACCACTTAACATAGTATTTACATAATCATCCTGCCATACTTTTAAGTGTAAGTTTGATGTAAGCTTGCATCTCTATTTCCCTTGACAATTCCTGCCAATTCAGGGGTAACGTAACAATTAACATCAGATTATGTGACATATTGTTAAAGTATCTTCATTAATCTGATCTGTACTCCAAAACTGCTCAGACTGTAGATTTGCATTGGAGCACAGGCTGTTTCATGAACACTCATGGGAGTTTAATTGCCTTAGGCTAAATGCTCAGATGTTCAGGTTCTGCTAATATTTCAGACTCCTACTATAAACACAGGAACCATCTAAAAATACCCATCAACCACACCACGCTTTTATTATTCTGATTATTTCCAGGGCTTTGATTATCGGCAACTGCCACCTATTTGTCAATTGCTTTTTTTTTTTTTTTTTGCAATGTCAGCTTCATTAGGGTAGGAATTTGTCTATACTGTATTCTCAGCACCTTGAACAGTACCTAGTGCTCAAATAATTGTAATTACTGACTTAACATGTACTATATATGCCATGTACAGGTGTTAAGTCACACCAGTCCTGAAAAAACAAAATTCAGAGAAATTCTTTCAGATTTTGTCAGGAAAACCCAACCATGACTGACATGCTGTTTATTCTATTTAACATAAACATTCCCAAATTTCACTACAGAAATATTGTCATTTGAGGTCCTCACTGGTATGTTGTCTAATATATTGACACAAGTTCTTAAAAGGTAAAGCTCCAAAATCCCTAACTCCCGCTTCCTAGTATTCTAAGGTCTCTAACTTCTAATTCTTACAACTCTTAACAATTGTTATCCATATCCTACAGATGAAACAAAAGTTTAAAGCAACTTCTTTAGTAAGCCAAAAAATAATTTAGGGTTGGGTGTGGTGGCCTGTAATCCCAGCACTTTGTGGGAGGCCAAGGTGGGAGGATCACTTGAGTTCAAGGGTTCTAGACCAGCCTGGGCAACATAGTGTGACCTCATCTCTTAAAAAATATTAACAGTAATAATTTAGAACATCTGATGTAAAATTACAGTGTGTGGGCCGGGCGCGGTGGCTCAAGCCTGTAATCCCAGCACTTTGGGAGGCCGAGACGGGCGGATCACGAGGTCAGGAGATCGAGACCATCCTGGCTAACCCGGTGAAACCCCGTCTCTACTAAAAATACAAAAAAAAAAACTTAGCCGGGCGAGGTGGCAGGCGCCTGTAGTCCCAGCTACTCGGGAGGCTGAGGCAGGAGAATGGCGTAAACCTGGGAGGCGGAGCTTGCGGTGAGCTGAGATCCGGCCACTGCACTCCAGCCTGGGTGACAGAGCGAGACTCCGTCTCAAAAAAAAAAAAAAAAAAAAAAAAAAAAAAAAAAAAAATTACAGTGTGTGGTGGTGACATAATAGTTCCAGAATTCTCAAGCATGTGACTCCTAAACCAGATAGCAATGACCTTAAAGTCAGGTTAGTTTTGGATAAATGTATACATCAAAGATTCACAGGCAGATTTTCAAGGAAATTACTGCACTCTACAAGGCACTGGATATAATAAGCAAGGATTAATACCAAGTGGGTATGCTGGCCACCCCCACATATTTTTTGTAAAAATTCAGACTCCAGGTGAAGAATGCTAAGGCTCCAAAGGCACATTTTTATCTTCTGATATGCACACAAAATGATATTGACAAATCACCAAAATTAAGCAAGCCCTAATTGCATAATCCCTCCTACCTTCTTTGTTTAAGGGCTTTCTTACAACATACTGGCGGACGTCATCTTCTTTAGAGAGATTGAAAAGTTTGCGGATTCTGCTAGCTCTTTTGGGGCCCAGGCGGCGAGGCACTGTAGTATCAGTCAGTCCAGGAATATCCTTCTCTCCTTAGAAGACACAATTGAAAAGATTTTAATTCAACAACTTCCTTAAGAATCCTAAATCAGAATATTTAATGTTGAATTGATGGTAAAGAAACAAATCCATTGGATACTGCAAATGAATAAGCATTTGGACAACTGGCTTTACATCAATTTCAATGAAAATTGAACACAAGTAACCCTCACCTTTTTTTACAATAACCAAGTTGAGAACGCTCAGATTGGCATCCACAATGCAACCACGAACTGATTTTCTCTTTCTTTCTCCCGTTCTCCTTGGTCTGTAACAGGAATGCCCCTTACTCAGTAGCAGGCGGACACGGCCATGGGTCAAGACACCCTGCTTCATGGGGAAACCTTGTTTGTCGTTCCCACCACTGATTCGGACCACATAACCCTGCAAGAGCATACAATCAATGACACATTTACTATTTCTATTCCAAAATTATACAATACAGGATTGTGACCTCTGTGAACCACACCTATATGAGAAAGTATAATTCATTATGAAAACCAATTTAAACTTAAAACTTAAGCACGTTTTCTCTGATAGTAAGTTTTGTCTACATTCCCAACTTATCAAGTTCAATTATCAGATGTCTTTCAAGTCGCATTTCTAACCGATGTTTTATTAGAAATAACAGCACTAGGAAGATAAAATATCAAAGAGCAACAAACAAATCAGATACAATGCGTCTTCGCACTTTGGAGATTATGAGGACAGCTATGTGACATCTGCCGAATGCATGATGCATGGCAAGAATTACGTTGATGTAAACTTTACGTATATTTTACGGCTTACTCTATGTCTCCCCTCCAAGGTAACAGCTCAACTTCATAAAGTGGCATTCGGAAGCAACTTACCAAAGGTCAGAAGCCAGAACCCGCAGTCTGAACCCCATTCCAAATACCAATTACCAATGGCGTTTACCGTCTGACTTCAATAGCTGCAACAATTTGATTGTTAACTTTTACCTTCCATTCTTCACCCAGAGCGTCAGCAGCAACTTCTGTGGCCATACGCTTCTCATAAAAAGTACGA
Organism: Macaca thibetana thibetana; assembly: GCF_024542745.1. NCBI lineage: Eukaryota > Metazoa > Chordata > Mammalia > Primates > Cercopithecidae > Macaca > Macaca thibetana. Next base: position 61,224,505 of record NC_065592.1, on the reverse strand, counting down.
AGTTTGCGTTCATCGTCCACTTCAATGAGTTTCTGGCAGCCAGTGGCTGGGAAGGAGATGTTCAGCTAAGGATTAAAAGGGAGGGAAATAGTTTACGAAACTACCTACACAGGTAATTGTAGAGCCATCCACAAAGTTAATTCCGCTGCAAAAAGCCTTTCATGTTGCCTCCACACAAGCAGGAAATATGAGATGCCGACCGTACTCACTAAAAGCACGTGAAAGCACAGTAGCAGTCAAGAAGCGCCGCACTCAGGAGGACGTGTTCCCCTCAAGCCCCGCAGAATGACTCTGGGGGCGAGGGCGCTCCGCAGCTGTTCACCCTCCCGAAGCAAGAAAGCCGGGGTCAAGAGCCGCACCACAGGCCTGCCGCAAACTGGGCAACACGCCGGGACGCCACCATGGCGCTCCCGGCCCGCCGCGGCTCCAGCCGCAATCGCTTGCCATCCGCTCGGCCAAAAAGCTCCATGCCCCAGAAAAGCGAGCCTTCTCCTACTTGAGACCCTTCTCCACCTAAAGCCAGGATCTTGCAGTGCTGGAAATGAGGCAATGCCGCGTTCTGGGACTCGATTCACGTTCCCCAAACCAGTCTAACACTCGCCACCACCACCTACCTTCATCTTGAAGCAGCTGAACGCCTCCGAGGCGCCACGGAAAAGAGGACCAACTTCCGCTTAGCGCAAGTCTCATAGGCGCTTTCAGTTCTCGCGAGATGAGCAGAAGTACGGGACAGCGGAAGTAAGCACGGGTGGGCGGCACTTCCGGGGTTGAGTTGAATCAGGGTGTGGGAGGTGAAGTTGGTTGCCAGTGGATGTGAGGTTATGCCAGCAGTGGTGGTCTGGTAAGGCGAGCCCGCGTGTAATTCTGAGGGTTAGCCCCTTCCCTGTCTTGTCTTTTCCACGCTCCCTGGGTTTTGGAGCTGGGTGGCTCACGCCTGTAATCCCAACACTTTGGGAGGCTGAGGCGGGCGGATTATTTTAGGTCAGGAGTTCGAGACCAGCCTGGCCAACATGGCGAAACTCCGTCTCTAATAAAAATATATAAATTAGACGCGCGTGGTGGAGGGGGGGGCGACTGTAGTTCCAGCTACTAGGGAGGCTGAGGCACGACAATCGCTTGAGCCCGAGAGGCGGAGGTTGCAGTGAGCCCATATCGCACCACTGCACTGCAGCCTAGGCGACAGAGGGAGACTCCGCCTCAAAATAAAAAGTTCGAGTTCCAAATCAAGTAAACAAGAATAATGTTTACTTTCTAAAATTATCACATACCATCTTCCCACTTTAGTGTCACAAAGGTTTGAGTTTAGGACTGTTTCACGTTCGAAGTTGAACGATTCTACTGAATCCGCTTTGATCATCTCACATTAATTCGTGGAATCTTGGTGAAATGATGCTTTTTAAAATCTGAGTACTGTATGTAATTTTTTTGTTAAGGTGAAATTGACATAACCAGTCATTTTTAAAGTGAACAATTCAGTGGCATTTAGTACATTCACAATGCTGTACAACCAGCCTCTCTATCGATACAGTTCCAAAACATTTTCATCATCCTAAAAGAAAACGCTGTGCCCCGTTAAGCGGTTGCTCCCCCTTCCCCATTTCCACCAGGCCCTGGCAACCACCAATCTGTGTCCTGTCTCAGTGGATGTGCCTATTTCACAAAAATGGAATCATACAATATTGACCGTTTGTGTCTGTCTTACTAATCTTTTGAGTCGTAGCATGTATCAGTATGTCATCCCTTTTATGGCTCAATATGCTAGTGTAGGTATAGACTGCAATTTGTTTATCCATTCATCCATTAATAGACATATGGGTTGTTTCTACCTTTTAACTATTGTAAATAGTTCTTCTATGTATGAGTACTTGTTTTCAGTTATTTTAGGTATATACCTAAGAGTGAAATTGCTGGGTCATACAGTAATTTTATTCTCAGGGAGAAACGGAAACTATTTCACAGCAGCTGGACCATTTTACATTCCCACCAGCAATGTATGAGGACCGCAGTTTATCAAAATCATGGCCAACACTTTTTTTTTTTTTTTTTTAATTTTTAAAAAATGTATTGTAGAGACAGGGTCAAAGCGAGATCCTGTTGGTCTGGAACTGTTGGCCTGCAGCATCCTCCTGCCTCAGCCTCTGGAGTAGCTGCGACTCATAGTGGTTTCGATTTGCATTTCCCTAATGACTAATGATGTTGAGCATGTTTTAATGTGTTTGTTGGCCATTTGTATATCTTCTTTAGAGAAATGTCTGTATAAGCTCTTAACTCTCCCTGTTTTTTTCGCCCTAATTATTTTTATTGAAGTAGTGGGAGTAAATTAATGTGAGGCAAAGACAAAGTCTAGAACCATGGGCTAGGTTTTTTTGTTTGTTTTTCCCTTTAAAAATATTTTAGGGTGGCCAAACTCAGTGGCTCACACTGGTAATCCAAATGCTTTAGGACGCTGAGATGGGAGGATCTCCTGAGGCCAGGAGTTTGAGATCAGCCTGGGCAAACATAATGACACCCTGTCTTCAAACCCTGACACCATTTTGAAGTGTACACTTCAGTAATGTTAAATATATTAACATTGTTGTAAAATAGATCTCCAGAACTTTTTCATCTTGCAAAACGGGAACTTCATACTCATTAAGTAACTCCTTTCCCCCTACCCACAGCTTTTGGTAACCATTCTACTTTCTGTCTCTATGATTTTGACTAAGTATCTCATATAAATGGAATCAAACGGTAGTTGTCTTTTTGTGACTGGCTTATGTCATTTAACATAATGGTCTCAAGGTTCATCCGTGTTATAGCATGTGACAGGATTTCCTTCGCTTTTAAGGCTGAATAATACTCTGTTGCATGTAGATACTACATTTTGTTTAACCGTTCATCTGTCATTGGACATTTTGGTTGTTTCCACCTCTTGGCTACTGTAAATAATGCTGATATGAACATAGGTGTGCAAATATATCTTAGAGACAGACCCTGTTTTCAATTATTTGGGATATCCAGAAGTGGGACTGCTGGATCATGTAGTAGTTCTATTTTTAATTTTTTGAGGAACCTCTATACTCTTCTACATGTGACTGTACCAATTTACAATCCCACCAACAGTACACAAGGGTTCTTTGCCTTTTTTTATTTTTGAGACGGAGTCTTGCTGTGTTGCCCAGGCTGGAGTGCAGTGGCACAATGTCGGCTCACTGCAACCTCTGCTTCCCAGGTTCAAGCGATTCTCCCACTTCAGCCTCCTGAGTAGCTGCTGGGATTACAGGTGTGTGCCACCATGCCCGGCTAAATTTTGTATTTTTAGTAGAGATGGGGTTTCACCATGTTGGCCAGGATGGTCTCAAACTCCTGACCTCAAATGATCCTCCTGCCTTGGCCTCCCAAGATGCTGGGATTACAGGTATCAGCCACTACACCAGGTCCACACACTTTTTTTCTTTTTTTTCTGAGACTGAGTTTCGCTCTTGTTGCCCAGGCTGGAGTGCAATGGCGCTATCTCAGCTCACCTCAACCTCTGCCTCCCAGGTTCAAGCAATTTGTTCTGCCTCAGCCTCCGAGTAGCTGGGATTACAGGCATGCACCAACACGCCCGGCTAATTTTTGTATTTTTAGTAAAGACGGGGTTTTTCCATGTTGGTCAGGCTGGTTTCGAACTCCCGACCTCAGGTGATCCACCCGTCTCGTCCTCCTGAAGTGCTGGGATTACAAGTGTGAGCCACTGTGCCTGGCTCACACTTTTAATATAACAGAATATTTAATTACATCAGTTTCCCATCAACCTTCCAAAGTCATTTAATAATTATATTGGCCATTTCTACTGATTGGCAGGAGTCTCTCCCATCGTTTCCATTGCATCATTTTTCTGGCCAGACTTAGTTCATTTTCAGCCTGCAGAATCACCTCTTCTATTTGACCACCTTGAAGTTGGTCTTCTGATTTTTTAAAATTTTTATTTATTTAATTATTTATTTTTGAGACAGAGTCTCACTCTGTTGCCCAGGCTGAAGTGCAGTAGCATGATCTCGGCTCACTGCAACCTCCACCTCCCGGGTTTAAGTGATTCTCCTGCCTCAGCCTCCCGAGTAGCTGGGACTACACGCCTGCACCACCATGCCCGGCTAAGTTTTCTATTTTTAGTAGAGGCAGGGTTTTAGCATGTTAGTCAGGCTGATCTGCCTGCTTCAGCCTCCCAATGTGCTGGGATTACAGTAGTGAGCCACTGCGCCTGGCTGTTCTTCTGATTTTTTAACATCTGGTTCCGCTTTAACCATAGCCAACTTCTCATTTGTAATCTGTTCTGTATACTTTCTGTATGCTGCATTTTTAGGGATTTGCTCAAGAACATAAAAAATCTTCGTGTACAATTTTCTTAGCCTCTCTTGTGGATTCTCGCATACAGCCAATCCCACAAGGCCAGTGGTCTTCAGCACACCCATTATGACTCTGGCTAATAGAGATAAGGTCTCCATATGTTGCCCAGGCTGGTGTTAAATTCCTGGCCTCAAGTGATCCTCCTGCCTCAAACTCCCAAAGCATTTGTCCATTTTAAAATCAGGTTGTTTGTCTCATTGTTAATGAGTTGTAGGAGTTTTTTTAAATATATATTCAGGACACTAAACTCTTTCTAGATAGGTGATATGCAAATATTTTCTCCTATTCTGTAGCCTTTTCAGTTTCTTAATAATGTTAAAGTTTTTAATTTTGAAGCCCAATTTATATAATCTAAAAATTGTTGTAGATCATGCTTTTGGTTTCATTTAAAAATACATTGCAGCCGGGTGCAGTGGCTCACGCCTGTAATCCCAGCACTTTGGGAGGCTGAGGCGGGTGGATCACGAGGTCAGGAGATCGAGACCATCCTGGCTAACACGGTGAAACCCCGCCTCTACTAAAAATACAAAAAATTAGCTGGATGTGGTGGCGGGTGCCTGTAGTCCCAGCTACTCGGGAGGCTGAGGCAGGAGAATGGCGTGAACCCGGGAGGCACAGCTTGCAGTGAGTTGAGATCGCGCCACTGCACTCTAGCCTGGGTGACAGAGCGAAACTCTGTCTCAAAAAAATAAATAAATAAATAAAAATAAAAATACATTGCCAAATCCAGTGTCATAAAGTTTACCCCTATGTTTTAAAATCTAATCTTAAAGACTTACCCTATTTTATGTTCTTAGTTCTTATATTTAAGTTATTGATCCATTTTGAGTTTATTTTTAAATAATGGTATGAGGTTGGGACTCCAGCTTAATTATTTTGCAGATAGATATCCAGTTGTTCGAGCACTATTTGTTGAAGAGACTGTTCTACCCTCATCGAATGGTCTTGACACTCTTGTTGAAAATTAATTGCCATAGATTTATAGGTTTATTTCTGGACTCTCACTTCTGTTTCCTTGGTCCATGTGCCAGTGCTGTAGCTTTGTAGCAGGCATCACAATAAGAAAGTAGGAGTACTCCAACTTTGTTTTTTTTCAAGATGGATTTAGTTCTTAAGGATCCCTTTCAATTCCACATGAATTTTAGGATCAGCTTGTTAATTTATGCAAAACATGCCTTTGGAATTTTAATGGGGATTGCATTTAATCTGTAGCTCAATTTATGGAGTACTGCCATCTTTATAATATTAATTCTTCCAACTCATCAACACAAGATGTCTTCTCATTTAGTTATGCGCTGCATAACAAAGTTTTAGTCAATTACAGACCACACATACAGCATTGGTCCCATAACATAGGGAACTGGAAAATTCCCATCACCTAGTGACACCTTGATGATCGTGACCCCATCTAGGCCTAGATTAATGTGTGTGTCTTAGTTTTTGACAAAAATGTTTTTAAAAATTTTTTTAAATAATGAAGTCTGTAGGATTAAGATACAAAGAAAAAATATTTTTGTATAGCTGTAGAAATGTGTATGTCTTAAGCTAATTGTTATTACAATTGTTATTACAAAAGAGTCAAAAAGTTTTTTAAAATTAAAGATTAATAAAGTTAAAAAGTTAGAATAAGCTAAGGTTAATTTGTTACTGAAATAAAATATTTTTTATAAATTTAGTGGAGTTTAGGGATATACTGTTTATAAAGTGTACAGTAGTATAATGTTCTAGGCCTTCACATTCATTCACCACTCACTCACTGGCTCACCACTCACTTGTAGCAACTTCTGGTGCCACAAATGGTAAATGCCTTCTACAGTTGTACTATTTTAAATCTTTTATACCATTTTTAAAACTGTAGTTTTTCTATGTTTAGATATAAAAATACCATTGTGTTACGATTGCCTGTAATATTCAGCATAGTAACCTACTGTACAGGTTTGTAGACCCCAGGTGTGTAGTAGGTTATATGCTATTTAGGTTTGTATGAGTACACTCTGTGATACCAACACAATGATGAAATCATGTAACAATGCATTTCTTAGAATATGTATTCCTGCATTAGGTAATGCATGACTGTATTTAGGTCTTTGCTTTCTTTCAGCAATGTTTCGGTTTTCTTTTTTTTTTTTTTTTTTTTTTTTGTTGAGACGGAGTCTCATGCTGTTGCCCAGGCTGGAGTGCAGTGGCGCGATCTCGGCTCACTGCAAGCTCCGCCTCCTGGGTTCACGCCATTCTCCTGCCTCAGCCTCCCGAATAGCTGGGACTACAGGCGCCCGCCACCGCGCCCGGCTAATTTTTTGTATTTTTAGTAGAGACGGGGTTTCACTGTGGTCTCGATCTCCTGACCTTGTGATCCGCCCGCCTCGGCCTCCCAAAGTGCTGGGATTACAGGCTTGAGCCACCGCGCCCGGCCAATGTTTCGGTTTTCAGTGTGCAAGTTTTTCACCTCGTTAATATTATTCCTAGGTATTTTATTATTTTGCATTCCATTGTAAGTGAAAGTGTTTTCTTAATTTCCTTTTCAGATTGTTTGTCACTGGTATATAGAAATAACTGATTTTAGCATGTTGGTTGTAACTCTAAAACTTTGCTAAATTTATTAGCTCTAATAGTTTTCTTATGGGTTCTTTGGAATTTCCTACATATAGGATCATGTCATCTGAAAATAAAGATAATTTTACTTGTTCCTTTTCAATTAGTATGCCCTTTATCTTTATTTATTTGTCTTGCCTAGTGGTTCTGGCTAGAACTTCCATTGCAACATCGCTATTGAAGACATATATTAGAGAAGGCTTATTCTTAGGAGATGCATGCTGAAGTATTTATAGGAGAAATATCGTGATGTTTGTGATTTCTTTTCTTTGGGATGGAGTCTTGCTCTGTCATGCAGGCTGGAGTGCAGTGGCACAACCTTGGCTCACTGCAACCTCCACCTCCCAGGTTGAAGCAATTCTCCCACCTCAGCCTCCCAAGTAGCTAGGATTACAGGTGTACACCACCACTTCTGGCTAATTTTTTTGTATTTTTAGTAGAGGCGGGGTTTCAACATGTTGGCCAGGCTGGTCTTGAACTCCTGACCTAAGGTGATCTGCCTGCCTTGGCCTCCCAAAGTGCTGGGATTACAGGCGTAAGCTGCTGAGCCCAGCCATGATTTATCTTCTTTCTTTTTTTAACTTTTTTTTTCTTTTTGAGACAGAGTTTCGCTCTTGTTTCCCAGACTGGAGTGCAATGGCACGATCTTGGCTCGCTGCAACCTCTGCCTCCTGGGTTCAAGCAATTCTCCTGCCTCAGCCTCCCCAGTAGCTGGGATTACAGGTGCACACCACCACGTCTGGCTAATTTTGTATTTTTAGTAGAGATGCGGTTTTTCCATGTTGGTCAGGCTGGTCTTGAACTCCCGACCTAAGGTGATCCTCCTGCCTCAGCCTCCCCAAATGCTGAGATTACAGATGTGAGCCACTGCGGCTGGTCTGTGATTTATTTTCAGATGGTTCCACAGAAAAAGTATATGCAGAAAGAGAATGTGAAAGCAAATAGTGGGCTGGGCGTGGTGGCTCACACCTATAATCCCAGCACTTTGGGAGGCCAAGGGAGGTGGATCACCTGAGGTCGAGTTGGAGACCAGCCTGACCAACATGGATAAACCCTGTCTCTACTAAAAATACAAAATTAGCCTGGCGTGGTGGCGCATGCCTGTAATCCCAGATAATGGGGAGACTGAGGCAGGAGAATTGCTTGAACCCAGGAGGCAGAGGTTGGAGTGAGCTGAGATCACGCCATTGCACTGCAACCTGGGCAACAAGAGCAAAACTTCCTCTCAAAAAAAAAAAAAGCAAATAGAAAAAACGTTAATGAATTGTGAATTTTGTGAAGGTTATAAGCTGTTCATTGTATTATTCTTTCAGCTTTTCTTTGGATCTGAACTTTTTGAAAGTAAAAAACAAACTAAGAAGTAAAGATTTAAGAGGTGGTCTGGATAGAACTTTTTAACTAATAGGAAGTAGGAATGGAGGGAGAATGCAAAATTCAGAATGACAACTGGATTTCTGGCTTGTCATGGGGGTGCTGTCAGTGACATAAGGAAGAGAGGCATGCAGAGAGCGATGAGAGTGTTGCTTTGGACACACTGAATGTGAAGTGTTGATGTGATAAGTGGAGATGTTCAGTAGACTCTTGGGTATATAGATTTGATTTGTTTTGTTTTGTTTTTTGAGATGGAGTCTCACTCTGTTGCCCAGGCTGGAGTGCAATGGTACGATCTCGGCTCACTGCAACCTCCGCCTCCCGGGTTCAAGCTATTCTTATGTCTCAGCCTCCTGAGTAGCTGGGATTATAGGCACCCACCACCGCGCCTGGCTAATTTTTGTATATTTAGTAGAGATGGGTTTTCGCCGTGTTGGTCAGGTTAGTCTTGAACTCCCGACCTCAGGTGATCTGCCCGCCTTGGCCTCCCAAAGTGCTGGGATTACAGGAGTGAGCCACCGTGTCCCCCCGGGTATATAGATTTGAAAGCTCAGTGTTGACACGTTGAGAAAGGTGGGCTCTGAGTAAGGGCCTGTATTAGTGTGCAAGGGTTGCCATAACAACATACCACAGACTGGATGGGTTAACCAACAGAAATTTATTTATTTATTTTTGAGATAGAGTCTCACTCTGTCACCCAGACTGGAATGCATTGGCACAGTCTCGGCTCACTGCATCCTCTGCCTCCTGGGCTTAAGCAATTCTCCTGCTTCAGCATCCCAAGTAGCTGGGACTACAGGCAGGTGCCACCATGCCCATCCAATTTTTATATTTTTTTAGTGGAGACGGGGTTTCACCTTCACCATGTTGGCCAGGCTGCTCTTGAACTCCTGACCTCAAGTGATCTGCACCCCCTTGGCCTCCCAAAGTGCTGGGATTACAGACATGAGCCCCCTCGCCCGGCCAGAAATTAATTTTCTTACAATTCTGGAGGCCAGAAGTCTGAGATCAAGATGTCAGCAGGATTGCTTTCTTCTGAGGTTCTCCCCTTGGTTTATAGGCTGCCATCTGCTCTCTGTGTCTTTCCTCTGTGTCTGTCCTAATCTCTTCTTATAAGGACACCAGTCATTGGATTAGCGCCCACCCTGATGACCTCATTTTAACTTAATTACTTCTTTAAAAACCCTATCCCCGGCCGGGCGCAGTGGCTCAAGCCTGTAATCCCAGCACTTTGGGAGGCCGAGGCGGGTGGATCACGAGGTCAGGAGATCGAGACTATCCTGGCTAACATGGTGAAACCCCGTCTCTACTAAAAATACAAAAAACTAGCCGGGCGTGGTGGCGGGCGCCTGTAGTCTCAGCTACTTGGGAGGCTGAGGCGGGAGAATGGCGTGAACCCGGGAGGCGGAGCTTGCAGTGAGCCGAGATCACGCCACTGCACTCCAGCCTGGGAGACACAGCGAGACTCCGTCTCAAAAAAAAAAAAAAAAAAAAAAAAAAAACAAAACCCTATCTCCAAATACAGTCACATTCTGAGGTTCTGAGGGTTAGGACTTCACCATATGCATTTTTAGGGGGACACAGTTCAGCCCGTAACAGGGCCTGAAGGCGGAGTCTTTCAGCCACGAAGATACTGACTAAACAGAATTACCTCTCTGTATTCAATAGCATTAAATTAGTGATCCCATGCCGGTTACCGTGGCTCATGCCTGTAATCCCAGCACTTTGGGAGGCTGATGTGGGAGGATTGCTTGAGGCCAGGAGTTCAAGACCAGTCTAGGCAACATAGTGAGACCTTGTCTCTGCAGAAAAAAATTTTTTTAAAATTAGCCAGGCATGATGGTGCTCACTTATCGCCTCAGCTGCTTGGGTCCCAGCTTCTGGAAAGGCTGAGGTGGGAGGATCGTGTGAGCCCAGGAGGTTGAGACTGCAGTGAGTCATGATCACACCACTACACTCCAGCCTGGGCCACACAGCTAGACCCTGTCTCAAAAAATAAAAATAGAGTAATCCTAAGAGCAATCAGTATAGGTAAATTTACTGCTAACTCACTGGTAATTATATGAGTTTTTCTTTCAAGTGTTTCGGGGAACAGGAATATTTTCCAAAGGGAGGTAGAAATACAGAAACTAAGAGTGGTATGGGAGGAAGTAAGTTCATGCATTTTAGTAAGCTGTCTCCTTTCTGGCCCAAATCAAGGAAACAGGAAGAAAAAGAAGGTCATTTTAGACACAAAAAAACTAAATTTCAAGGACAATTCCTACTGGTAAGGAAGAAACTAATTTTGAACATGCCAAGCTGTGTTTGGGAAAGGAAGTTAAATCAAAGAACTGAATCTAGGAAAATTTCTTGGCATTATGTCTGCAGATATATCTAGTAGCAAGAATTACAATAGATTTCTCACCCCTTGGGGTCAGGGACGAAGGAATATTTTTGCAAAGTTGCAGAAAACAAAATCTGGCATATATTTATTAAAGACTTGGTAGACAGGAAGAAGAGGGGAGGTCAGAAAAAGTACAAGAGTAAACCTATTTTTTTGTGTGAGATCAAGTCTCTGTATCAAGGCACTATATACATTCTTTTGGTCTCATGTATTTGTATTTCTTCGTAGTTATGTGATGTTGGGCAACTTATTCCTGTCTTAGTTTCCCCATCTGTAAGATGAAGATGATACCTTATTCATAGACTTCTTGTCAGGAATTAACTAATACATGATAAAAGTTAAACAGTTCTTGGTACATAGTAGACTCTCAATAAATGTTAACTATCCTCATCATCACCACCACCACCATCCTCATCATCGTCATTATGCCAGCATCTCTGACTTTGCTCAGGTGGTTCTCACTTTGAGCAGTGCCATCTCCTGGTTTCATCATGCTGCTTCTGGGAGTTTTTCCTGAGAATCCCAACACAAGTGAACCTTGCTGCAGGACGGAATCCTGAAGTTGGTGCTGAGGTGTTCGGGATTCATTCAAATGGTGGACAAGTCTTGGGGAGAGCCCTCAACAACATCCTTGAACAAATATATGCTGAACACTGCTTTATGTCAGCACTAGGCTAGCAGCAGGAGATACAGAGATGAGGAGTGATGGCCTTTGCTTCCAAGGAATTTTTTTTATCTAATGGAAAAAGAAACATACAAACAGATAAAGAGATATAACAGAGGTATTTAAAAGGCACTGTAATACAGTAAAAGGCGGAAATAATCTAAATGTCTGTATCATCCTCCATCAGCCTAAAAATATGCTAGACTATTTTCTTTTTTTTTTTGATGGAGTCTCACTGTGTCGCCCAGGCTGGACTGCAGTGGCGTGATCTTGGCTCACTGCAACCTCTGCCTCCCAAGTAGCTAGGATTACAGGCACCTGCCACCACACCCTGCTGATTTTGTATTTTTAGTAGAGACGGAGTTTCACCATGTTGGCCAGGCTGGTCTCAAACTCCTGACCTCAAGTGACCTGCCTGCCTCAGCCTCGCAAAGTGTTGGGATTACAGGCGTGAGCCACCGTGCCCAGCCTGCATTTGTAATTTTGATAAATACTGCTACATTTCTCTCCATAGGATTGTTCCAATTTATACCCTTACTAACAATGTATGAGAGTGCCTAATATCCTAAAGTGTGCTAAGTGCTGCCAAACTTTGGAATTTTGTCAGTCAGAGGAAATGCATATTATTTCAATATAATTTAGTTTATAGTTTTATTATTGTGAATTAAGCATCTTGTCATATATTTTTCTGTTTCTGTTTTTTACCCATTTTTTTTCTATTGGATTGTTAGCACTCTGTATGTAAGACAGATTAGCCCTGCATAAAAATTCCACATTTTCCCCAATATGTCCCTTCCTTCTTTCCTTCATAATTGTATTAAAATATAATTCACATACCATACAATTCACCTACTTAGAGTGTAAAATTCAATGTTGTAAAATAATATCTGAGTTGTGCAACTATCACTACAATCTAACTTTAGAATATTTTCATCACCCCATAAAGAAACCCTGTGTCCATTAGTAGTCACTTTCCATCTCTATTTCCTCAACAACCCCTCTCCCCACTCCAACTCATCTGCCCAATCCCAGCCCTAAGTAACCACTAATTCTACCTCTACAGGTTGGCCCATTCTGAGGCCAGGTGCAGTGGCTCACGCCTGTAATCTCAGCACTTTGGGAGGCCGAGGTGGATGGATCACGAGGTCAGGAGTTCAAGATCAGCCTGGCCAACATAGTGAAACCCTGTCTCTACTAATAATGCAAAACTTAGCTGGGCATGGTGGCGCGCATCTGTAGTCCCAGTTACTTGGGAGGCTGAGGCAGGAGAATTGCTTGAACCCGGGAGGTGGAGGTTGTGGTGAGCCAAGATCGCACCACTGCACTCCAGCCTAGGCAACAAAGTGAGACTACATGTCAAAAAAAAAAAGAAAGAAAAAAGGTTGGTCCATTCTGGACATTTCATGTAAATGGAATCACATAATATATAGTCTTTGGTAACTCATTTCTTTCTCTTTGTTCTGGTTATTTCTTAAATCTCTTCTAGTTAGAATTCTGTCCCACTGAAACTATTCTTTAAAAAGTCATTTACTATGTATCTTGCATTCTTTTGCTTTTCCTCCTATCTCACTAGCTGTACCGTCTCAATCTTCCTGCTAGTTCCTCTTCCTCTTTCCTCTTGACATGGGAGTCTCCTGGACAGTCCTTGCTCCTCTTTTCTGTCTGCATCTCATGTAGTTTCTTGGTGTTGGAGAGACTATTAGCTTTCTCTAAAAGTCTGCTGTAGAATTATGCTTCCAACAATATATAATAGACATACTTTTCTTGTTCTTCCTGTATTAGTCCATTTTGTGTCGCTATAAAGGAGTACCTGAGGCTGGGTAATTTATAAAGAAAAAAGGTTTATTTGGCTCACAGTTCTGCAGGCTGTACAAGAAGCCTGGTGCCAGCGTGTGCTTCTAGTGAGGCCTCAGGAAGCTTTTACTCATTGGAGGAGATAAAGAGGGAGTGGATGTATCACATGGTGAGAGAAGGAACAAGCGAGATGCGTGCTATTTTAAACAACCAGCTCTCGGCTGGGAGCCATGGCTCACCCCTGTAATCCCAGCACTTTGGGAGGCTGAGGCTGGTGGATCACTTGAGGTCAGGAATTCGAGATCAGCCCGGCCAACATGGTGAAAGCCATCTCTACTAGAAGTACAAAAATTAGCAGGATGTGGTGTCATCCACCTATAGTCCCAGCTACTCAGGAGATTAAGGTGGGAGAATCACTTGAACCCAGGAGGTGGAGGTTGCAGTGAGCTGAGATCAGCCACTGCACTCCAGCCTGGGCAACAGAGCAAGACCCCATCTCGATAAATAATAATAATAATAAATAATAAGTAACTAGCTTTCATGTCAACTAATAGTTGCCATGTCAAATAATAGAGTGAGAACTCATTATTGTGAGGAGGACACCAAGCTTTCATGAGGGATCTGCCTCCATAACCTAAACACCTCCAGCTAAGCCCCACCTCCAACACTGGGGATCACATTTCAACATGAGATTTGGAGGGGCACACATTCCTGCTAAAATGTTACAACTAAAAAACCTAGGCATTATATTAACATATAAAACAATCATCTAAAAGGTACCAAGAGGACTTGGAACTGAAGAATCCATTAACACAAGTGCCAGCAGGCCTAGACTACAACATCCCCAACAAAGCCTGCTTTCTCTAATCAAAGGACCAGGAAAGGGGCAGCCTACCCAGATGGAAAACTTTAGACAATAACAATCTACTCCAGCCAAACACCACAGAAAAAACTATGGTCCCCAACCCCAACTACAAGAAGCAAAGGCTAAGTGGGAACCTACACTTCCATTCTTATGAGACCCTAACAAGGTATCTCAATCCCACCAGGGTGGCATCAGAGAAAACAAAGTAGGGAACTGGAATTTTATCCCAGATTGCCAGTAATGAGCCTCTTCCTGCCCTTTGAGGTCAGTGGAGACAACAGGGAGACCCTGGACTTGTTTTTTGTTTTTTTTTTTTTTGAGACGGAGCCTTGCTCTGTTGGCTGGAGTGCAGTGGTATGATCTTGGCTCACTGCAACCTCTACCTCCTGGGTTCAAGTGATTCTCCTGCCTCAGCCTCCCGAGTAGCTGGAATTACAGATGTGTGGCACCTTGCCTGGCTAATTTTTGTATTTTTAGTAAAGATGAGGTTTCACCATATTGACCAGGCTGGTCTTGAACTCCTGACCTCAGGTGACCTGCCCGCCTCAGCCTCCGAAAGTGCTAGGATTACAGACTTGAGTCACCGTGCCTAGCCTGAACCCTGGACTTTTATTCCCACCCATTGGTAAAGAGCAGTCTTCTCTCAGATGTCAGTAGGCAACTTGGATGTCTATCTGCACTGGGCAGTAATGAGGTGATGCCCCATTTTGCCCCTAGCAGAGTGGTGTCAGAGAAAGCCAGCTAAAATAGAAGGTTTAAATAAGATCTGGAGTTGCATAACAATAAATAAATGTTTAGGCTTCAATTAAAAATCACTTGTCATGCCAATATCCAAGAAGGTCTCAAACTAAGTGAAAAAAAGGCCAAGCGCAGTGGCTTACACCTGTAATCCCAGCACTTTGGGAGGATGAGGCAGGCGGATCACGAGGTCAGTAGATCAAGACCATCCTGGCTAACATGGTGAAACCCCATCTCTACTAAAAATACAAAAATTAGCTGGGCGTGGTGGCGCGTGCCTGTAATCCCAGCTACTTGGGAGGCTGAGGCAGGAGAATTGCTTGAACCAGGGAGTCAGAGGTTGCAGTGAGCCAAGATCATGCCACTGCATTCCAGCCTGGTGGCAGAGCGAGACTCCGTCTCGCAAGCAAAACAAAACAAAAAAACCTAAGTGAAAAAAGACAATCAGTAGATGCCAATATGAGCCATCACGCTATCCGACTTCACACTATGTTACAGGGCTACAGTAACCAAAAGAGCCTGGTACTATTGGTACGAAAACAGACACATAGACCAGTGGAACAGAATAGAGAACACAAAAATAAGGCTGCACACCCACAACCATCTGATCTTTGACAAACCTGACAAAAACAATCAGTGGGGAAAGGACACCATGTTCAATAAATGGTGCTGAGATAGCTGGCTAGCCATATGCTGATAATTGAAACTGGACCCCTTCCTTACACCGTATATAAAAATCAACTCAACATGGATTAAAGACTTAAATGTAAAACCCAAAACTATAAAAATCCTGAAAGACAACCTAGGGAATACCATTCTGGACATAGGAATGGGCAAAAATTTCACGACAATGATGCCAAAAGGAATCACAACAAAAGCAAATATTGACAAATGGGATTTAATTAAACTAAAGAGCTTTTGCACGGTATGAGAAACTATCAACAGAGTAAACAACCTACAGAATGGGAGAAAATTTTTGCAAGCAATGCATCTGACAAAGGTCTAATATCCAGCATCTATAAAGAACTTAAATTTTACAAGAAAAAAAACCTCATTAAAAAGTGGGCAAAGAACTTTAACACTTCTCAAAAGAAGACATACACACAGCCAACAAGCATATGAGAAAAAAGCTTAATATCACTGATCATTAGAGAAATCCAAATCACAATGAGATACCATCTCACACCAGTCAGAATGGCTATTATTAAAAAGTGAAAAAATGATAAAAGTTACTGGCAAAGTTGCACAGGAAAAGGAACGCTTATATACTGTTGGTGGGGGGTGTAAATTAGTTCAACCATTGTAGAAAACAGTGTGGCGATTCCTCAAAGACTTAAAAACAGAACTACCTTTCAACCCAGCAATCCCATTATTGGGTGTGTACCCAAAGGAATATAAATCATTCTATCATAAAGACACATGCACACATATGTTCGTTGCAGCACTATTCACAATAGCAAAGACAGTGAATCAACCTAAACCCCCATCAATGGTAGCTGGATAAAGAAAATGTAGTATGTATACTCCATGGAATACTATGCAGTCATAAAAAACAATGAGATCATGTCTTTTGCAGGAATATGAATGGAGCTGGAATATGAATATCCTTATCCAACGAACACAGAAACAGAAAACTAAATACCGCATGTTCTCACTTATAAGTGGTAGCTGAACGATGAGAACATATGGAAACATAAGAGGGGAACAACACACACTGGGGGTCAATTGGAAAGTGGAGGTTGGAAGGAGAGAGAGGATCAGGAAAACTAACTAATGAGTATGAGTCTTAATACCTGGGTGATGAAATAATCTGTACAACAAACTCCCATGACACAAGTTTACCTATGTAACAAACATGCAGATGTATTCTTGAACCCAAAATAAAAGTTAAAAGAAAACAAAAATCAACAAACACTTGAAAACTAAACCACATACTTGTACATAATCTGTGCATCAAAGAAGTTGCAAAGGACATTTAAAAATCAATTGAACTGAATGAAAATAAAAATAAAATCAAAATTTGTGGGTTGCAGCTAAAGCACCACTGAAAGGGAAACTTACAATACTAAATGTATATATTAGAGAAGAGGAAAAAACCTCAAATCAATAAGCTAACCTCCCACCTCAAGAACCTAGAAAAAGAAGAGTAAAATCAACCAAAACCAAGAAGATGGAAGGAGATAATAAGGTTAAAAGCACAGTAGAATGGAATGGAAAATACAGAAAAAAATCAATAAAATAAAGAGCTGATTCTTTGAAAAGATCAATAAAATTCACAAACATCTAGCAAGACTGATAAAAAGACACAAATTGTCAGTATCAAAAATGAAACAGAATGCCATTACGGATCCTGCAGACATCAAAGGGATTGTAAAGGAACACTACTAACTCTACGCAGGTAAATGATGTGTGTAGATGGGTATATAGCTATGGAAATGCATGAATTCCTTGAAAACTGCAAATGACCACAACCTCACCCAATATAAAATAAGTAATTTGAATAGCCTTATAACTATTAAGGAAATTTAATTCATAAGTTAAAAGCTGTCAGAAATCTTCAGGCCCAGATGATTTTCCTGGATAATTCTACCAAATATTTGAAGAGGAATTAAGAGCAGTTCCATACACTCTCTTTTTTTTTTTTTTTTTTTTTTTTTTTTTTGAGACAGAGTCTGGCTCTGCCGCCCAGGCTGGAGTGCAGTGGCCGGATCTCAGCTCACTGCAAGCTCCGCCTCCCGGGTTCACGCCATTCTCCTGCCTCAGCCTCCCGAGTAGTTGGGACTACAGGCGCCCGCCACCGCGCCCGGCTAGTTTTTTGTATTTTTTAGCAGAGACGGGGTTTCACCGTGTTAGCCAGGATGGTCTGGATCTCCTGACCTCGTGATCCGCCCGTCTCGGCCTCCCAAAGTGCTGGGATTACAGGCTTGAGCCACCGCGCCCGGCCCATACACTCTCTTTCAGCAAATAGAAGAGGAAGGAACACTCAGTGAACACATAAAACTAATTTTATGAAGCTAGTATTATCATCTTGATGTCAAAGCCAGACAAAAACAGTACAAAAAAGAAAACTGTAAGCTAATATGCTTCATAAATATAGACACAGAAATCTTTAACAAAACATTAGCATATATAATTCAGCAATATATATAAAGAATTATATGCCGTGACCAACGTGGGTTTTATTCCAGGGATGCAAGGCTTTTTTAATATTAAAATCTCAATCAATGTAATCTGCCATATGAACATAGTAAAGAATAAAAATCATATCACTAAATGTAAAAAAAGCATTTCACAGAATTCAATATCCACTCATGATAAAAACTTTCAGGAAACAGGAAAAGAAAAAAAATCCTCAACTTGAAGAGGAGTATCTGCAAAAAATCCCATAGTTGATATTATACTTAGTGATAAAAGATTGAATGCTTTCCACCTAAGCTCAGGAACAAGGTGAAGATGTCTTTTGTCACCACTCATGATTATCTACTAAGGAAATTCCAAGGAATCTACAAATTCTTATAAGTAACAAGTGAGTTCAGGAAGATTACAAAATACAAGCTAAAATATGAAAATCAATCATATTTGTATGTACTAGCTATGAACATGTGATCACTAATTAAAAATGCAATACAATCAAGGAAATGAAATCTAATAAAACGTACATTATTTAAATGATGAAAAGTACACAGTGTTAATGAAAGACATCAAAAGATCTAAATTAATGAAGAGACAAACTGTACTCATGGGGTGGAAGTTTCAACACAGTAAAGATACCGTTTCTTTTCAAACTGATATATATGTTTAATGCAATTCCCATCAAAATCTCAGGAAAATTCTTTATGGATGTAGACAAGATTATTCTAAAATGTATATGGAAAGGCAAAGGAACTAAAATAGCTAAAAACAATGTTTATAAAGGGCCGGGTGCGGTGGCTCACGCCTGTAATCCCAGCACTTTGGTAGGCCAAGGTGGGCGGATCACAAGGTCAGGAGATCGAGACCATCCTGGCTAACATGGTGAAATCTCATCTCTACTATAAATACAAAAAATTAGCCGGGTGTGGTGGCGGGCACCTGTAGTCCCAGCTACTCAGGAGGCTGAGGCAGGAGAATGTCGTGAACCCGCGAGGCAGAGCTTGCAGTGAGCCTAGATGGCGCCACTGCACTCCAGCCTGGGCGGCAGAGCGAGACTCTGTCTCAAAAAAAAAAAAGAATGAAGTGAGAGCAGTCAACCTGATTTTAAGACTTATTATAGCTGCAGTAATCAAGACTACATGTTACTGGTAAGTGGGACAGATACATGGATATATGAGACATGATAGAGAACCCAGAAGTAGATCCTCACAAATATGCCCACCTGATTTTTGACAAAGTTGGAAAAACAGTTCAATGGAGGAAAGATAATCTTTCAACAAATGATGCTGAAGCAATGAGACAGCCATAGACAAAAAAAAAAAAAAAAGAACCTTGACCTAAGTGTCACACATTATACAAAAATTAAATAAAAATGGATTATACACTTAGCTGTAAAATGTAAAACTATAAAACTTTCTTTTTTTTTTTTTTTTCCGAGAGAGAATTTCACTCTGTCACCCAGGCTGGGGTGCAGTGGCACAATCTCAGCTCACTGCAACCTCCGCCTCCTGGGTTCAAGTGATTCTCCTGCCTCGGCCTCCCGGGTAGCTGGGAATACAGGCACCCACCACCATGCCTGGATAATTTTTGTATTTTTAGTAGAGACCAGGTTTCACCACATTGGCCAAAACTTGAGTCATAAAAAAAAGGAGAAACTGGTAAATTGGACTTCATCAAAATTAATAATTTTTTTTTTTTTTTTTGGATACAGGGTTTCACCCTGTCATCCAGGCTGAATACAGTGGTAGGATCATGGCTCACTGCAGCCTTGACCTCCCAGGTTCAAGTGATCCTCCCACTTCAGCCTCCTGAGTAGCTAGGACTACTGATGCGCACCACCACATCCAGCTGATTTTTTTTCCATAGGTACGGAGTCTCACTACATTGCCCAGGCTGGTCACAAATTCCTGGATGCAAACAATCCTCCTGCCTCAACCTCCCAAGGTGCTGGAATTACAAGTGTGAACTACCATGCCCAGTCAA
Source organism: Macaca thibetana thibetana (assembly GCF_024542745.1). Classification (NCBI taxonomy): domain Eukaryota; kingdom Metazoa; phylum Chordata; class Mammalia; order Primates; family Cercopithecidae; genus Macaca; species Macaca thibetana. The sequence goes on along the minus strand of NC_065592.1, from coordinate 61,204,615 downwards.
CTTTTACTCTTAAAAGATCCTGTTAAGAGAATACAAAGACAAACTACAGAGTGGGAGAAATTATTTGCAAAGCACATAGCTGACAAAGGGCTAGTATCTAGAATATACAGAAAAACTCATAAAACTCAACAGTAACCTTACTTGGTAAGAATTATATCAAACTTTTCTTCAGAAAGTATGCAAGCAAGAAAAGAATATTCTAAAATATTTAAATTGTTGAAAGAAAAACCTACGAACCTAGAATTCTGTGCCTAGCAAAATTATCCTTTTAAAAGTGTAGGAGCAATAGGCTGGGCACGGTGGCTCACACCTGTAATCCCAACACTTTTGGAGGCTGTGGTGGGTGAATCACCTGAGGTCAGGAGTTTGAGACCAGCCTGGTCAATATGGTGAAACCCTGTCTGTAGTAAAAATATAAAACTTAGCCTGGCGTGATGGTGCGCCTGTACTCCCAGCTACTCGGGAGGTTGAGACAGATGAATCCCTTGAAGTGGGGAGGCGGAGTTTGCAGTGAGCTGAGATCTCACCATTGCACTCCAGCCTAGGTGGCAGAGTGAGACCCTGTCTCAAAAAAAAAAAAAAAAAAAAAAAAAAGCCGGTGCAGTAGCTCACACCTGTAATCCCACGTAATCCCAGCACTTTGGGAGGCTGAGGTGGGTGGATCACGAGGTCAGGAGATCGAGACCATCCTGGCTAACAAGGTGAAACCCCGTCTCTACTAAAAAACAAAAATACAAAAAATTGGTCGGGCATGGTGGCGGGTGCCTGTAGTCCCAGCTACTCGGGAGGCTGAGGCAGGAGAATGGTGTGAACCTGGGAGGCAGAGCTTGCAGTGAACCAAGATTGTGCCACTGCACTCCAGCCTGGGTGACAGAGCAAGACTCCGTCTCAAAAAAAAAAAAAAAAAAAAAAAAAAAAAAGTGAAGGAGTAATGAAAATTTCCTATGCGTTAAAAAATGGAGTATACCTGCCTTGCAAGAGATGTTCAAAGAAGTTCTTCAGAGAGAAGGAAAATTATATAGGTCAGAAACTCATATGTAAATAAAGAAAGTGCTACAGAAGGAATAAATGAAGCCAAAATAAAACAAGCAATCCAATTAGAACATGAGCAAAAGATATGCAGAGATTTTCACTGAAGGAGTTATGCAGAAGGCTACTAAGCATATGCAAAGATATTCAACATCATTAGCTATTGGGGAAATGTATATTAAAACCATAATGAGATATTATTACACAACTATCAGAATGGCTGAGATAAAAAACAGTGACAACACCAAATGTGGGGATGTGGATAAACTAGGAAATCATATGTTGCTGGTGGGAATGTAAAATAGGATTCTCACTCTGGAAAACAGTTTGTCAGTATCCTAAAACAATAAACATGGAATTACCATAAGACCCAGCAATTTCATACCTGGACGTTTACCTTAGGGAAATGATGACTTGTATTTACACCAAAACCTATAATGAATGTTGATATCAGCTACTATCTGTAATAGCAAAATGTGAGAAAAGGAAAAAAAACCCAGATGTCCTTTAATGGGTGATGATGGTTAAACAAATTGGTATATCCATACCGTGGAATACTACTTAGCAATACACAGCAAGAGCTATTGATATATGCAGTGACCTGAATAAATATCCATAGAATTATGCTTAGTGAAAAAAAAAAAAAAATTTGCAAGATTACGTTCCATGTGATTCCCTTAATACAGCATTTTCAAAATGACAACATTATAAACACCCGGATCATGCAAATGGACTGATTCCCTTAGGAGAACTAAGGCCATATCTACCTAGAGGCTGGATGAAGACCCTTCTGGGCCTGACAAGCACAGATAACAATTCTGGCAACAATTGGCCCTGGAGTTTCAGCCGGTCCACAGGTGGAAGTTGAGTGTGGGATTTAATCTGGTTGAGTTCATCTTCTGGTAGGAAACCACACAGAACCCAGGAGCACCACCAAGATGGCAGGGGGAGCTGTGTGGCTCAGAGATACTGGGGCCCCATCCTCTTCCTGTTCCTCATTGACTGGCTGGAAAGGTGGACACTAAAAATTCATGATTCATTTGTAGTTAGTTGAAGTATGCAAGGAGATGACGTATTATTTAGACTCCCTCGCTCCCTCCCTCTTTCTCCCTTCCTTCCCTCCCTCCCCCTCCCTCCCTCCCTCCCTCCCTCCCTCCCTCCCTCCCTCCCTCCTTCCTTCCTTCCTTCCTTCCTTCCTTCCTTCCTTCCTTCCTTCCTTCCTTCCTTCCTTCCTTCCTTCCTTCCTTCCTTCCTTCTTTTTCTTTCTTTTTCTTTCTTTCTCATGGAATCTTGCTTTTGTCACCCAGGCTGGAGTGCAATGGCACAATCTCAGCTCACTGCAACCTCCATCTCCTGGGTTCAAGTGATTTTCCTGCTTCAGCCTCCTTAGTAGCTGGGATTACAGGCACACACCACTATGCCCAGCTAATTTTTGTATTTTTAGTAGAGACAGGGTTTTATCACGTTGGCCAGGCTGGTCTCGAACTCTTGACCTCAGGTAATCCGCCCGCCTCGGCCTCCCAAAGTGCTAGGATTACAGGCGTGAGCCACTGCACCTGGCTACACATATTATTTTCTAAGAATGTCACTAATCCTGTGAAAGGTTCATTTGAAATGCTTGTCCTAAAATACACTAACTTTTTGTATGTGATGACAGATCTAAGTGCTTGTGGTATGTTCATTTTGAGAACCATCAAATATTTCTAGGGTGAAATTTCTTTGAATTTTTTCACTTCAGAGGAGGGTCAAGTGTCTCCTAACTACTGTATCATTTGTTTCCCAAGCTGCTTTTTTTTTTTTTTTTTTTTTTTTTTTGGAGACAGAGTCTCACTCTGTTGCCCAGGCTGGAGTGCAGTGGCGCAGTCTCGGCTCACTGCAAGCTCCACCTCCTGGGTTCACACCATTCTCCTGCCTCAGCCTCCCGAGTAGCTGGGACTACAGGTGCCCGCCACCATGCCTGGCTAATTTTTTCTATTTTTAGTAGAGGTGGAGTTTTACTGTGTTAGCCAGGATGGTCTCAATCTCCTGACCTCATGATCTGCCCACGTTGGCCTCCCAAAGTGCTGAGATTACAGGCGTGAGCCACCGTGCCCGGCCACTGCATTGTTAATGAGAAAGATTAAAGATCTTTTTCATGGCTTCTTGGTGGCTGGTCTGCAACTTTCCTGGCAATGACTGCCTCCTACTGAATATACTACATTTCAGATCCTTACCTTTATCTGTTATGATTAGAGAATAAAGGGTGAGCTCACTGGTCCTAATCTTTTCCACTGCCTTTAAGGCCCTGACATACTTTACCCCCTCCTTTTCAGTAGACAATGTTTTCTCCCACTTCTTTCAGAAATATGAACTGCTTTATCTTCTCTCATCCTCAAAACGTGTCAAGGTATTCATATCTACTCTGTACATTCCCCTCTTTCTTAGCATAGGGTTCTGTTAGGACATTTGATTTTAAGTGGCATAAACCCAACTCCAACTAGCTTAAACAAAAATGTGACTTTACTATAAAGTTTCTGGGGTATCTTGGGAAACTGTTTGTGGCTGGATCCTGGGCATATAGCTGGAGCCAGGGACTCCTTACTAGCTCTTTCTATACAGCCTTATTTGGGGCAGCATCATTATTCTCTCTACTGTTAACTATTTCTGCTTGCCCAGCCATCTGGTGGAACAGGCCACCAATAGTGCCCAGGTTTATATCTCCATTTCGTCAGTCAACCATGTGGAACTGGAAGAGCTCAATTCTGATTTGAAATTCCCACAAATGCATTCTGATTAGCCAGCTTAGATCACCACTCACTCCTGGACCAATGAATGTTAGCCACAGAGTCAGGTCACAGTGTATACCATGGTTGTTCTTATGGTAGCCATCTGCATGGAGTTGGGGGTTGGGGGAAGGTGGGAGGTGGAAGGTGGGCAGTCTTCATTGAATAAGAGGGAGCAGAAGGTCTTGGAAAAAGAAGGGATGCCAGAAGAGACACAACAATACTTGGCTACTCCATGCCATCCCTTGTCTTCAGGCAAATGGAAAGATCTTGAATTTTTAATTCTATCTCTTCTCATCTTCTTCAGGATTTAGTTTAATTAATTACCCTTTTATATATATATATATATTTTAACACTAGATTATACTGCAATAAATTACCCTTTTTTCTTTTTGCATTTTGAATATTTCTACTCAAGCTCCTTTTCTTTAGGCTTACATTTGCTCAAGATTCTCTTAACGAAAGGAGCATCCCATAACCTGTCTTCAAGTTCCTGCCCAATCTCTGTACCTTTTTTTTTTTCTGTCATGTAAATGTCATCTGCCCCATATCAAGCTTTACCCCAATCTGGCCTCCTCCCTCTTCATTTCCTTCTTTGACACCACCTCCATTTTCCCAGAGTGTTTTTTTGGTTTTTGAAAGGCTGAACACAGGCAGAGTGAGGGAAGGATGATATCTACAGGCCATTGTGATGCAGCCCTTCCAGCAGGTGTGACAGGTAGTCTCTGATGTGCCACTGCCCACTCCCTCACAGCCCGGCCCCAAGAGGCCCCTTGGATTGTAGAGCATAACACTGACCAGTATCTACCTTTCTATCTTCCTGGTTCCAGAGAGTCTGTGGCCACAGTATCACCTGGACCCCACCCAGACAGCTGATAATCAGCTTATTTACCAAAGTTTCACTGGGTACAAGGACCGTCTCATGAAGAGAGAGGGTGGGGGCCCTCTTGGAGAGGCTGTTTGCGATTTGCTCCTTCACAGGTGTAGCCTCCCATTGCCAGTCCTATGCTCTCTGGAATGAAGAGGAAAGGTAATAACCACAGGCTGGACCAGAACTGCTTTATTTTTTTGAGACAGAGTCTTGCTCTGTTGCCCAGGCTGAAGTGCAGTGGTGTGATCTTGGCTCACTGCAACCTCTGCCTCGCAGGTTCAAGCATTCTCCTGCCTCAGCCTCCTGAGTCGCTGGGATTCCAGGTGCATGCCACCACGTGTGGCTAATTTTTGTATTTTTAGTAGAGACGGGATTTCACCATGTTGGCCAGGCTGGTCTTGAACTCCTGATGTCAAGTGATCCACCCACCTCAGCCTCCCAAAGTGCTTGGATTACAGGTGTGAGCCCTCACCCTCCCTCACCAACTTGTGTTCTTGCAGTTCTCGGCTATGTTGGTGCTTGTGAAGCCACATGAAGCCCTTTGCCTCTTTGGTTTAAAAAAAAAAAAAAATCTCTCTCTCTCTCTCTCTCTTTTTTTTTTTTTTTTTTTTTTTTTGAGATACAATTTTGCTCTTCTTGCCCAGGCTAGAGTGCAGTGGTGCAATCTTGGCCCACTGCAACCTCCGCCTCCCGGGTTCAAGTGATTCTCCTGCCTCAGCCTCCCGAGTAGCTGGGATTACAGTCTTGTGCCCCCACACCCAGCTAATTTTTGTATTTTTAGTAGAAACGGGTTTCTCCCTGTTGGTCAGGCTGGTCTCAAACTTCCAACCTCAGGTGATCTGCCCGCCTCGGCCTCCCAAAGTGTTGGGATTACAGGCGTGAGCCCAATGCCCGGCCAAAATAAAACTCTTTTATTATGAAAATTTTAAAACAGGTACAGGTAGAGAGATTAGTTTAATGTGTTTACCACCCATTTTTCACAATTATCCATTTGAGGCCAATATTGCTCCGTCTACACCCCCATAGTGACACTCTCCTCCTTTATTTCAAAGCAAATCCTAGATCATATACTTTATGGGTAAATATTTCAGTATGTGTCTCTAAACAACAACCTTCCTTTTTTGTGTCTTTTTGGCTTTGCTCAAGTTTATTATTGAGGTATAATTTACATGTTGCAAGTTGCCCTTTTTAGGCTAATTTTGAGGTTTTATAAGCTTATTCGGTCATAAAACCATCACAATCAGGATATAGAACAGTTCTGTCCCCTCCCCAAATTCCCCTATATCCCTTTGCAGTGAATTCCGCCCAACCTCCATGCAACTACACATCTGTTTTCTGTTCCTATAGTTTTATATTTTTCAAAATGTCGTTAAAAATAGAACATCCTACAGTGTGTAGCCCTTTGAAATGTCACTTTAAAAAACAGAACCATCAAACTGATCACATCACCCCAATCAATAATTCTGTAATATCAGATATCACATTCCCACCACTGTCCTAAGAAGTATGTTTTCACAAACTGATTTAGGATCTACATAAGGTCTACACATTGCAATTGGTTGTTTTGTCTCTCAAGTCTCTTAATCTATAGGTTTTCTCTCCATCTTTTGTTTTGTTTAAGAAATTGGGCTGTCACAGTTTCTCATAATCTGGATTTTTATCAATTGTATCTGCATGTTGTCATTTCTTCTGTTTTCTATAGTCTTGCTACTAAAATGTGGTCCATGGATCAGCAGCATCTGCATCACCTGGGAGTTTGTTAGAAAAGCATAATCTTGGACCCCACTCAAGACCTATTGAATCAGAATCTGCATTTTTAAGATTCAACAAGATCTCTGACTGGGCGCGGTGGCTCACGCCTGTAATTCCAGCACTTTGGGAGGCTGAGGCGGGTTCATTTGAGTTCAGGAGTTTGAGACCAGCCTGGCCAACATGGTGAAACCCCGTCTCTACTAAAAATACAAAAATTAGTTGAGTGTGGTGCATGCCTGTAGTCCCAGCTACTCAGGAAGCTGAGGCAGGAGAATCCCTTGAACCTGGGGCACGGAGGTTGCAGTGAGCCAAGATCGTGCCATTGCACTCCAGCCTGGGCGACAGAACAAGAATCTGTCTCAAAAAAAAAAAAAAAAAAAATCTCCACCTGATTCTGTCCCTGTAAAATGGCTCTGAGACCTAGTGTGTTGATCTGGTTTAGGTTGGTTTGTTTGTGGATTTTTTTTTTTGGCAAGCCTATGGGTGGCATTGCACCCCTTATTTATCAGCCCCGCCCACCTGGTCCTTTCTAGGTCTCTCTGACTGCTCCTGCTCCTCGTCAGCCAGGACCTGTGTCTCCTCATAACTCAGGCCTCTGTAAATGTAAGTGTGTCCAAGGAGATACGTCCCACATACTAGCCCGAGACCTCCATTCTCTTTGTCTGCTATGGCTTTCAAGTATCTCATCTGTCCTCCTGATTAACAAATCTCTCTAATCGTGACCTGTCTATGGTATCTTAACTTGCCTTTTCAGTTGCCAAGAGAATATCTCTTCCCAGATATTCTTGTTGCTAATACTAATTCTCACTAGCCTGCGCCTTTAATTCAACGAGTCAAAACCTGACTCACTGCTTTCCCTTCTATTTTCCATTTTGGATTAGTAACTTATTTTCTGATCACTCAGCCTAGACTATTTGAAGCTGTCTTCTATTTTTTCCACTGTTTCATGTCTGATCTCTAATCAGTAGTTTAGTTTTATTAATTCTCCTGTATTTGTCAGCCCTCATTATGTTATGCTGGGGTAAGAGAACATCCCTCCAAATCTCAGTGGTTTGCAACGCAAAGTTTGTTTGTTTGTTTGTTTGTTTGTTTGTTTGAGATGGAGTCTCACTCTGTCACCCAGGCTGGAGTACAGTGACGCGATCTTGGCTTACTGCAAGCTCTGCCTCCCGGGTTCACGACATTCTCCTGCTTCAGACTCCAGAGTAGCTGAGACTACAGGTGCCCGCCACCACGCCTGGCTAATTTTTTCTATTTTTAGTAGAGACGGGTTTTCACCGTGTTAGCCAGGATGGTCTCGATCTCCTGACCTTGTGATCCGCCCACCTTGGCCTCCCAAAGTGCTGGGATTATAGGCGTGAGCCACCACACCTGGCCAACAACACTGTTTTATTTTTTCTTCAAGTTATATGTTGGCTGTAGGTTGACTGAAGCTCTGGTCTTTTTCATTCCAGGATCTAGGCTGAAGAGAAGCTCCAATTTGGGATACAGCAGAGGGAACAAAAAGGAATGGTAAAACTAGGAATAGCTTTCAAAGTTCAGTCATTGTGTAAATCAGTTCCATGGCTGATATTGTTTGGCTGTCTCCTCACCCTAATCTCATCTTGAATTCCCATGTGTTGTGGGAGGGACCTAGTGGGAGGTAATTGAATCATCAGGACAGGTCTTTTCCATGCTGCTGTTGTGATAGTAAGTCTCATGAGATCTGATGGTTATTATAAGTTGGAGTTTTCCTGCACAAGCTCCCTTTTTTGCCTGCTGCCATCCACGTAAGACATGACTTGCTGCTCCTTGCCTTCTGTCATGATTGTGAGGCCTCACCAGCCATGTGGAACTGTGGGTCCAATAAACCTTTTTCTTTTGTAAATTGCCCAGTCTCAGGTATGTCTTTTTTTTTTTTTTTTGAGACGGAGTCTCGCTCTGTCGCCCAGGCTGGAGTGCAGTGGCGCGATCTCGGCTCACTGCAAGCTCCGCCTCCCGGGTTCACGCCATTCTCCTGCCTCAGCCTCCCGAGTAGCTGGGACTACAGGCGCCCACAACCGTGCCCGGCTAATTTTTTGTATTTTTAGTAGAGACGGGGTTTCACTGTGGTCTCGATCTCCTGACCTTGTGATCCGCCCGCCTCGGCCTCCCAAAGTGCTGGGATTACAGGCGTGAGCCACCGCGCCCGGCCGTCAGGTATGTCTTTATCAGCAGCATGAAAATGGACCAATACAATGATCATAGCAAATGATAAAGCCAAGTCTCATATTCATGGACTAAGAAAGTATGTTCAAATATTTGGAATCAATAGTATAATCTATCACAATTGCCATTTTGTATTTCAATTGCATCTTTTATTTTGATTCTGTTTACCCCTGCCTTAAACTTCACTTCTCTCAGCTTCCTCATGGAAGCCTTCTCTGATGCCCTGAGACTAGGCCACATCTACTGCTATTAGCTGTTGTGGAATTTATACTTCTCCTTCGTGACACTTGTAAGACAACTGTAATTATTTATGAACTTATTTAATTTCTGACAGCCCCTAGACCAAAAGCTCTGTGAGGGCAGAGACGGTGTCTGTTTTGCTTACTGTTTAACCCTTGGCACCTAGAAAAGTGTCTGGCATAGTGCAGCATGTAAAGGAATGAATGATTGCCTTAGTCATGCCCATATCATCCTTTACCTGGTTTACTGAAAGACCTTACCAGTAGTTTTGGAAATCTAATTTATTTTTCTGCCATCAGGATTTTCTTTCTTAAAGACTTACTCTTGGCCAGGTGTGGTGGCTCACAGATGTAATCTCAGAACTTTGGGAGGCTGAGGCAGGCAGATCATTTTAGGTCGGGAGTTTGAGACTAGCCTGGCCAACATGGTGGAACCTCATCTCTACTAAAAGTACAAAAATTAGCTGGGTGTGGTGGTGTGCACCTGTAATCCCAGCTACCTGGGAGGCTGAGGGGGAGGATCACTTGAACCTAGGAGGTGGAGGTTGCAGTGAGGCAAGATAGTGCCACTTGACTCCAGCCTGGGTGACAGTGAGAATCCATCTCAAAAACAAAACAAAACGAAAAGACTTACTCTTCATATCATTTATTGGTTTTCTAGGTCAGGTTGTGCTTCTGAAGTTTCCTGAACGTGTATGCTTTCTCAGACCTCTATCCATTTGTATGGGCTGTTCCTTCTGTAGGATTCCATTTCTCCCCCCAGTGCTCTGCCTGGTAAAATCCTTTTCATCTTATAAAGCTCAGTTCTGAGGCTACCTCCTCTGTGAAACCTCCCATGACTCTCATTGCAGACTTGGGCCCTGCCCTTCTGCTTGCACATGTGTACCTCTGTTTTAGCAATTATCATGTTTCATTCTAAACCCAACATTCTGGTTTTCCAGTGCAGATTAGAAAAAGGGGAGTGTTGTGGGAGGTCAGGGACCCTGAATGGAGGGACCAGCTGGAGCTTTGGCAGAAGAAACATAAATTGTGAAGATTTCATGGACATTTATCACTTCCCTAATAATACTCTTATAATTTCTTATGCCTGTCTTACTTTAATCTCTTAATCCCATTATCTCCATAAGCTGAGGATGTATGTCACCTCGGGACCCTGTGATAATTGTGTTAACTGTACAAATTGATTATAAAATGTGTGTTTGAACAATATGAAATCAGTGCACCTTGAAAATGAACAGAATAACAGCGATTTTAGGGAACAAGGGAAGACAACCATAAAGTCTGATTCCCTGTGGGGTCAGGCAGAAAGAGCCACATTTTTCTTCTTACAGAGAGCCTATAAATGGACATGCAAGTAGGAGAGATATAGCTAAATTCTTTTCCTAGCAAGGAATATTAAGACCCTAGGAAAAGAATTGCATTCCTTGGGGGAGTTGTATACGGCCGCTCTGGGAGTGTCTGTCTGATGCAGTTATGATAAGGACTGAAATACACCCTGGTCACCTGCAGTACCCTCAGGCTTATTAGGGTGGGGAAAAAACCGCTCCCTGGTAAATTTGAGGTCAGACCAGTTCTCTGCTCTCAAACCCTGTTTTTTGTTGTTTAAGATGTTTATCAAGACAATACGTGCACAGCTGAACATAGACCCTTATCAGGAGTTTTTGATTTTGCCCTTTGCCTTGTGATCTTTGCTTTGCCCTTTGCATTGTGATCTTTATTGGCCTCAGAAGCGTGTGATCTTTGTTCTCCTTTTTGCGCTTTGAAGCATATGAGCCTTGTGACCTACTCCCTGCTTGTACACCCCCTCCCCTTTTGAAATCCTTAATAAAACTTGCTGGTTTTGTGGCTCAGGTGGCATCACGGGCCTACTGATATGTGATGTCACCCCCAGCGGCCCAGCTGTAAAATTCCACTCTTTGTACTTGTTCTCTTTATTTCTCAGACCAGCTGACACTTAGGGAAAAAAGAAAGAACCTACGTTGAAATACTGGGGGCCGGTTCCCCCGATAGGAGAGAGGTTAACATTGTGGTTTTCCAGTGCAGATTAGAAAAAGGAGAGAGGGAACAGCAGAGTGGTGCAGTGGAAGCGTGCTGGACCCATAAGGCAGAGGTTGATGGATGGAAACCATCCTCTGCTAGCTTTGTGATCTTGGCTGGGTGTGGCAGCTCACATCTGTAATCCCAGCATTTTGGGAGGCCAAGGTAGGAGGATCACTTGAGACCAGCCTGAGCAACATAGCAAGACACGTCTCCATAAAAAGGAAAACGAAAACAAACACACACACACACACAAGAGTGGCATTTCTAAATAGAGGCCTACTGACAACAGCAGAATTTACCACTGATGGCCTGTCAGTAAAGGAGCGGCACCTGTCCCAGTTAACACAAGCACCTTCTGCAGTGGCTGCAGCAGTGTTTCTCTAGTGAGGACTTGGTTCCTACAACTCTCATCTACAAGTCTGAGCCTGAAAACTGCCTCAGATTTTAGCAAAACAAGCACAGTCTTGCTGGCTTCTTCTGTTTTCCTCTGAGCTGAAGGGGTCCCGGGCAGACTCAGAGCCCCTGGTTTCCTCATCATGAGCCTGAGCGTGAGTCAGAATCACCTGAGGGCTTGTGAAGCCAGAGGTTGCTGGGCTCCATCCAGAGTTTCTGATCCAATAGATCTAGGGTGGGGACTGGAACTCGCATTTATAAAAGATTCCCAGGGGATGTTGCTGCTGCTGGGCTGGCCTTAACCACTGGCCTAACAATGGGCCACAAGCAGGACCACAGTGAAAAACTCCAGTCAAACAGGAAGATACATACAATTTCATCCTTGATCAGGCACTTCTTGCTTCATTTACACAGGTGCCTGCATTTTTTACCCCAGGGAAGACTTTGTGACTTGATAATTTCCACTTGTGGAACCAGTTGAACTGGATATTTATTATCAGATATTTACTTATACCAAATAAACATTGTTATACACTATGTAAAAATAGAAGGTGCTAGCATTCTGAATTCCTTGCAAGGGCTGTTCCTTCAAACCTGCTCCCTTATGGATCTGTATCACTGAGTCATGTAGGCCAAAAGCATTGTAAGCCAAATCGTTGGAACTCAGGAGTTCTGTTCCTTGCTGTCACTGCATCCTTCCCTCAACAAACTTAGTTTACAGTAGACATCAGAATTTTGTATTCAACTACTAGCAGTAGTTTCTAAGGCATCATGCAATTAATATAAATCAATTTTAAAATTTATAACCTCCTGATAGGCCCTCTTGTTAAATTACTAATATTGTATTTATTTTAAAAATGTTGGCTGGATGCAGTGGCTCACTCCTATAATCCTAACATTTTGGAAGGCTCAAGGGATCACTTGAACCCGGGAGTTCGAGACCAGCCTGGGCAACATTATGAAACCTTGTCTCTACAAAACATACAAAATTTAGCTGGGCATTGTGGTGCACCCCTGTGATCCTAGCTACTCATGAGGCTGAGGTGGGAGGATCGCTTGAGTCCTGGGGGTGGGGGTCAAGGTTGCAGTGAGCTGAAATTGCACCATTGCACTCCAACCTGGGTAACAGAGGGATACCTTGCCTTAAAAAAAAAAAAAAAATGTTAACAAGGGAGAGAGCTATGAAAACAAAATTTTAGAGACAGTGTGGCTCAAGTACGGTCTCTGTGCAGTTGTAATTAGAAGGAACCAAGGTGGCTGACTGATTTTGAACTACAATTGTCACTGACAATAAGAGTTACTGTGGAGGATGAAAAACTCCCATCATTGGCCGGGCGCGGTGGCTCACGCCTGTAATCCCAGCACTTTGGGAGGCCGAGGCGGGCGGATCACAAGGTCAGGAGATCGAGACCACGGTGAAACCCCGTCTCTACTAAAAATACAAAAAATGAGCCGGGCGCAGTGGCGGGCGCCTGTAGTCCCAGCTACTCGGGAGGCTGGGGCAGGAGAATGGCGTGAACCCAGGAGGCGGAGCTTGCAGTGAGCCAGGATCGCGCCACTGCACTCCAGCTTGGGCGACAGAGCAAGACTCCGTCTCAAAAAAAAAAAAAAAAAAAAAAAAAAAAGAAAAACTCCCATCATTCCCTCAGCAAGACTTGGAAAGAAGGATGAATGACATTCAGCAAATTTAATATTTCACTGGTGCTAAAACTCACATTGTTTTGCATTGTTAAATCTCTGAAATCCTGATGCATTTTACCATGGATGGCATTTTATGATTATGGTTGGCTAGGTCATGGTTGTGATGTGGTGTCACTGCCTGCACATGTACAAACTTGGTGGTTATTCCTGGTGGGATGACTTGTCAACTGTAATCTCCATGTTTCTCTCAACAGATTATATAAGGACCATCTGGAAAAGAAACATGCTCCCTGTTGTCTGGAAACCTTCCATTGACACCTTCAGGTAAGATCAGGAGAGTCCCAGCATCAAAATTTGTAAAACAGGTGTCAGTAGTTTGCAAGAAAACAGTAGTGAAATAGTTTTAAGAAATGCTGCATTATTAGCACATAGTAATTAAGGACACAGAGGACATTTCTGTATGAACGACACAGACTCCAATGACTATAAGCTCAAAAATGACTCAGAAGAATAATAGAGATTCTGAATGTAAAGAAATTACAGGAATTCTTTAATGAATTTATTTTTGCTTATACCTTCCTTCTTATGTATGCACAAGAGATGTATGATAACAATGTAGGTCTAAGTCTGTGCTTGTTCACTAAAAATTCTAAACAATGAAAAAGTATTACAAATAGTTTAATTGGGAATATTTCCTTTTTTTTTTTTTTTTTTTTGGAGATGGAGTCTTGCTCTGTTGCCCAAGCTGAGTGCAGTGGCGTGATCTTGGCTCACTGCAACCTCTGCCCCCTGGGTTCAAGTGATTCTTCTGCCTCAGCCTCCTGTGTGGCTGGAGGCACCCACCATCATGCCCTACTAATTTTTGTATTTTTATTAGAGACGGGGTTTTGCCAAGTTCGCCAGGCTGGTCCCAAACTCCAGACCTCAGGTGATCTGCCTGCTTTGGCCTCCCAAAGTGCTGGGATTACAGGCATGAGCCACTGCACCCGGCCAGGAATATCTTTCTTTTTAACAGCAACTTTCAATCTTTTTAGTCTGAGGACTCCTTTACACTCTTAAAAAATATTGAGAACACTGGAGAACTTGTGGTTTATATGGTAATATCAATAGTGACCATATTAGAGATTTAAACAGACTTTTAATACCAAAGAATCACAAGCACATGTTCCATTAGCTGTCAGAGAGGTAATGACATCACACATCATGTATCCTCTGGGAAACTCCAGTGTACACTGGTAAGAGAATGAATATGAAAAGAAAGGGAGGAACCACACTTTGAGAATCCCTGGCATATAAAATAATGGTTTTTTAAAAAATACTATTATATTTTGATGAATATGGATATATTTCCAAGTAAACTGTTGTTGGAAGAAGTAAAATACTGACTACATAGAAAATTCTATTGCTGAACAGTTGGTGTAGCATTTTGAGACACAGAAATTAACTGATGTATCTTTCTTCTGTGGCTGTGGGAAACATCCACCCCCAACCGCCCTTTTTTTTTTTTTTTTTGAGACGGAGTCTCGCTCTGTCTCCCAGGCTAGAGTGCAGTGGCGCTATCTCCCGGATTTCCGCCATTCTCCTGCTTCAGCCTCCCGAGTAGCTGGGACTACAGGCGCCCACCACTATGCCCGGCTAATTTGTTGTATTTTTTAGTAGAGACGGGGTTTCACCTTGTTAGCCAGGATGGTCTCGATCTCCTGACCTCGTGATCCGCCCGTCTCAGCCTCCCAAAGTACTGGGATCACAGGCGTGAGCCACTGCGCCCGGCCCCCAACCGCCCTTCTTAGGTGGCCAGCTCACACGGGGTATCCTGTAGGTCTGAGTAAATCGACCCTAAGGGAAGGTAAGAGTGTATCTTCTACTTGGGCTCCCGAGGGCAGTGGAATTGCCTGTAAAGCAGGAGGAAGGGATAGAAGTTGGGACAAAGATGAAAGGAGGAGTGTGGTTTGGCCCCTGGGGGGCAAACCTGGATTTTCTAGAGACTAGGAGAGGCGGCGGGGCTTGCAGTTTCTGTCAGTGATGGAGATCTCTGGGGACTTGTACATGGCTCTGTGGATACCGGTGGGCAGACAAACACTTGGTGCATAGGACACTGAAGCACCACCCAGGGTCCTGCTGGACACTCAGGCCCAGAGAGAGGGCAGACCCTGGGGAGCTGCTGGCTTTAGGGTACCCTGCAGTCCGAGCAAGACGTCCTAATGACAGTCACCAATGGGCTGCTGCCCGGGGCCTCTTCTGCCCCTGTCCTGACCTAGAATCCTACAACCTTTCAAGGAAGGAGAACGGGAGCCACCACATACACACAGAGGGTGGCTTTCCTCCAGGGATCCTGGGAACCAGATTGACTTTCATTTAGAAACCGCAGAATAGTTACAGAAGCAAAAGAAATTAGTTATGACTGGATCTGAGGACATCTTGCCTGAATTGAATTTCCCAGCTCTGTCACTTGCTAATAGAAGTCCCTCACAGGGTCTCCGCTGGGCACACTAAATGAGTGATACATGGAAACTCTTCAGATAGCCCCTGGCATATGTATGTTATCTATCACCTCTTGAACCTCGATATCTTGGAGATGTCATAGGTGCCACACTACATCCTCTGCAGTTTGGGATGGCTGACGTTTGACCCTTTGCCTAAGTCCCCATATCGAAGGCTAGATTAAGTCCTAACGCTGGAGCCAAGGGGAGGGAGGGCAGGAACGTACTCTAAATAGAAGTGCTCCCCCAGGGAGTGGGCCACCCAGCCTGCTCCAGCAGCCAGGAAGGTCTTCCTGCCACAGTGACTGCAGCGAGTGGCGTCCGGCCTCGGAGGGACTGAGGGCACTTCTCTGGTGTGAGCATTGGCGTCCAACGCCCGGCGCAGCAAAATTGCTGCAAACTCTCCCTGAGTCCAGAGAGGTCCAGGTCCTCCTGGGTTTCTTTTTATTTTAAATTTTTTGCCAGGGAGAGTTCTGGCGCTCCTTCAATCCGGGGACGCGTGCGAGTCTGAGCCAGGAGATGGGCGTGGGCAGGCGTGGATAGCACCATCGAGTCCCTGGCCACCTGCCGGGTGCTGGGTAGTCTGGAAGCGTCTGGAGCCCGGACCCCGCCTCCCGGTGCCCCACCCTGGACCCCTCCTTCCACGCGGGTCCCGCCCCACGGTGGGCGTGGCCTCCCAGGGGGCGGGGCCGGGGAGGGCCTGCGAACGAGTCACGTCCCAGAGGCTAGGCAAGGCGAGGCGGGGCGGAGCGCTGGAGGCCGGCTGGGAGGCGCACATCCGGCGGCTGCCCGGTACTTCATAAAGCCGCTGTCGCCGCGGGCTGTCGCCGCGGTTTGCCTCTGCAGCAGCTCTGGGCTCTTCTCGGCTGCGGGAGCAGCTGCTCCAATGCTCCAGGGTGGCCATGGGCGCCCCGCACTGGTGGGACCAGTTGCAGGCTGGCAGCTCGGAGGTGGACTGGTGCGAGGACAACTACACCATCGTGCCTGCTATCGCCGAGTTCTACAACACGGTGCGGGGCGCGGGAGAGGGGAAGGCAGGCTGGCCGGCGGGAGGGGGCTGTCCCCGCGCCGCAGCGTCTGGAAGCTGGACGTGGGTTCCTGCGCGTATCTGGGGGCATTCTCTCCAGGGGCTGAGTCAGTCCACACCCCCTCCTCGGCACGCTCCTTCCAGTTCTCCATCTGTCCTCCTCTCCTGTCCCCATTCCCGACAGCTGGGCTCCTCTTCCTCCTCCTGTCATTTTTTGTGTTGTGTGTGTGATGGTCCTATTGTCTTGTTTGGCCCTCACGCGTCCAGAACCAGGGGCTATGTCAGCCCATTCTCCTTGTTTGGGTCAGTTGGGGGCGGTGAACCTGCCGGGACAAGTCTCTTCCTCCCCTGGGATCTCTGTGGCGTGACGCACTTGGGTCGCATTGTGCGTTTTTGCCCTGAATACCTGCTCTCGGAGTGCTGGGAAGAGCACGCCCCCGGCAGGTCCCCGCGGCTGGGGTCACTCCCACCAGGCAGACTTGCCCCAACCCCAAGAACATGCCTATAATGGTCGAGTTATTTTTGGTCAGAACCAAATTAATTACTACTCGTTCTTTTTTTCTTGCCTTTGGTGTCCTGTCTTGCGCAAGCCGCTAATTCAACTCCCCCAGGACTGTGCTTTCTCCAGTTCTGAAGTCTGAGGGGTGAAAGGAAAGTTTGGGAGTGATAATGTGCGGGTTTTGGACTTGTCTAGGTCCCTAGATAAGGGTGAGCAGAAACTTCCCCATTACCGAATCCTGGGTGTTTTTAGTTCTTGTGGTAGGGAAGGGTTGCAGCTTGGAGAGGAAATGCCTCTTATTTGTGTATTTCCATGGCTCAGAATCCTGGTACAGAATGTGAGACTTTGCGTGGTCATTTCTGTGGCTTATCTTTTCACCGCCCAAACAAGGAAAACAGGAACTCCTGGTTTGGGTCACTGTGAATTTGAGGTTGTTGTTTAGGACTTTTCCTTCTGGATTTGCTAGAGAAAATGTCTTTGGCAGGAGTCAGGTGTTTACTGCCTGCAGGAATCTCAGATGATCTAGTCCCTGCCCTTTTATTCATCTGATGAGAAAACTGGGCTGTTGTGGAGGGAGCTGTCATGCTCACATTTCTGGCATGGCTGGGGCCACAATCCAGAAGTCTGGCCTCTCCCTTCCCTCAGTGCTGAAATCCATGCTGGCTTCCATACAAACACTCCTGCTTTTTTTTTTATGATTAGGTTACTTCCTTAAGAAAACCTAAGGCTGGGCATTGTGGCTCATGCCTGTATTCCTAGCACTTTGGGAGGCCAAGGCACTTGGGTGGATCGCTTGAATCCAGGAGTTCGAGACCAACCTGGGCAACATGGCGAAACCTCATCTCTACAAAAAAATACAAAAATTAGCTGGACATGTGGCACGCACCTGTTGTCCCAGTTACTTGGGAATCTGAGGTGGGAGGATCACCTGAGGCTGGGAGTTGAAGGCTGCAGTGAACCGAGATTGCGCCACTCCACTCTATCCTGGGCAACAGGGTCTCAAAGAAAACCTGGCCCTCTGCTTTCTACAGCGACTATGAAAGACAGTGAGTGGAAGTGGCCATGACTTATCTATTGCCTAACCTCTCAGAGCATGCTGTCAGGGGTAAATAGCTACACACAGAGGATGGGCTGGAGTAGTTCTGGGTACTTTCAATAAGGAGAAACACCAGTGGTAACACAAGTTGTCCTTTTGTAAATAACGAATATAGTGAAAGAGTAAGGATTTCATCAGAGTTCAAGAAGAAAAGACAGCTTGATGACAGGTTCTCACACACTTAGCAAAGTTATTATATGTGGCGTCTGGGGTCTACAGAGAGGGAGGGTCAAGCTTGGTTATTTTGGCCAAAAAAGCTAGTGTATTGCTTCTCTGAGTCTGTCTTGAAAGTCGTAGGGCTGGATGAAAGGGAGAGTTTGTCTTCACTTTTAATCTAGTCCCATTGGAGCTATTGCTCTACGTAGTGAGTGCTAAAGTCGTTTTCAGAAATGAACGGTTGATCCTCAACTGCAGTGTCTGGCTGATTAGCCCAGCTGGCCCATCTGACAAACTTTATTCCTTGGAATACTCATAAACCACAAAAATCGCCTTGGCAAAGCAGAGAGCGTAAGGTGTCAGATAATAAGGTCATTGCCTAGCTTTGTTGAGTGTAGGTCCAAAGAATTTAGCAAAAAATGTTTCTTCCCCTCTGTTCCTATTTAAAAAAAATTTTTTTGAGACAGTCTTGCTCTGTTCCAGACTTGAGTGCCGTGGTGCAATCTTGGCTCACTGCAACGCCTCCCAGGTTCAAGCAATCCTCCCAAAGTGCTGGGATTACAGGCATGAGTCACCATGCCCGGCCTTCTTCCCCTGTGTTCTTACGTACTACTTATATTTTGATGCTTATCACAGGACATTCCCATGCTTATCTTACTCCTGTGTTGAGAAAGACAGTGAACTGTTATGTGGTGATAAATATCCTCTTAAATCCTCATAATAAGGCAACAGGTCTAATTACCCAGTTTATAGGAAACTAATAATCATTACCAGTTTTGAGAAAAAGTTGGAGGAATTGACAATGTTAAATCAGGAGAAGACTGGGAGAGGGATCTAGAACCTTCTTAATGGGTCTTAGGGGTAGCACATCACTACTACACCTTCAGATACTACTATCTACCATTACTTATTTGCTATGTGTTGAAGCTCTGCTGGGTACTCTATACTCACCCTAGACAATGGGTGCTATTTATTATATCCATTTGTTAAAGGTGGAAATTGGGGCCTAGAGAGTTTATGTAACTTGCTGTCGTCAAAAGCTTAGCACAGCTGAACTCAGAACTTGATCCATTTGACTCTACCAAGAGAGTTATCTTGAAGCTATAAGTGCCACTGTAACTAAATTAGATTTATCTATTTGGCATAGAATAGATATTTATTATTTAGTCATTGCATAACTTAAAACTCCTGTCTTGGGACCATTTTAGCTCTAGGATAAAACTCATAGTTTTTGATAGGAAAGAAGTTTATTTAAAGTAGTTTTTAAAATTACTGTTTATTGTAAAAGTAATATGATCATGGTAAAAAATTTAGAGTATGTAAGTTGTAGCATGAAAAATAACCTTCTGTATCTTTCTAGATATTTTCTAGGCATGTAAAAAGCACATGTATCTGTGTGTGCATATAAAATACACATGTATAAGGCCGGGGGCAGTGACTCACGCCTGTAATCTCAGCACTTTGGGAGGCCAAGGCAGGCAGATCATTTGAGGTCAGGAGTTTGAGACCAACCTGGCCAACATGGTGCAACCTCATCTCTACTAAAAATACAAACAAATTAGCTGGTTGTGGTGGTACGTGACTGTAATCCCAGCTACTCAGAAGGCTGAGGCAGAAGAATTGCTTGAACCTGGGAGGTGGAGGCTGCAGTGAGCTGAGATCGCACCACTGCACACTCCAGCCTGGGTGACAGAGCAAGACTCTGTCTCAAAACAAACAAACAAACAAATAAAAAACCCAACAACAACAACAAAAGCATGTATAGCAAAATCACGAATACTTGAAGTTTTTTTCCAACCCATTTGAGAGCGTACTGTGTAAACTCTTATGTACCTTGTGTTTTTCACTTAATATGTCTTGGAGATATTTCCATATCAGCTCATATAGTGCTCTCTTCCTGTTTATAATGGTTATACAGTACTCCCTTTAATGGAGTGATCATAATTTATTTATCTAATCAATCCTTATTGATGGACATTTCATATAGTTTCTGTTTTATTGTTTTCATTTTGGTTTTTGAACAGTGATTCAGTGAATATCCTCATTCATGCATCTGGATGTACTTTTGCAAGTACTAATCTTAGATGGGGATTGCTGTGTCAAGGAGGATATTCGCTTTAAATGCTGATAATTAGTGTGAAATGGCACACTAAAGAGAGTGCACTGATTTCCACTGACAATGTTTGGGCATACAAAACATTTTGCTTTGGCCTATGCAAATCTCTATTGCCTCAAATGTTATCATCCTTTGCTTCAGCCAAGCCTAATATCTCTTCCATGAACATGTAATTTCCTTTCACAGCCTTTTATTTGTGCACATTTTGTACTATTTCTTCTAAATACAAATTTTATTGAATTGAGTTCCTTTTTATGTTTTAAGATTTAAGACCCCCTGGCTGGGTATGGTGGCTCACGCCTGTAATCCCAGCACTTTGGGAGGCTGAGGTGGGAGGATCACTTGAGGTCAGGAGTTTGAGGCCAGCCTGGCCAACATGGCAAAACCCCATCTCTACCAAAAATACAAAAAACTAGTCAAGTGTGGTACGTACCTATAGTCCCAGCTACTCGGGAGGCTGAGGCAGGAGAATTGCTTGAACCTGGGAGGTGGAGGTTGCAGTGAGCCGAGATCAGGCCACTGCACTCCAGTCTGGGTGAGAGAGCAAGATTCCATCTTAAGAAAAAAAAAAGAAAAGAAAAGATTTAAGGCCCCAGTCACATAGACCTAGCCACTTTGGAGAAAAGCTGGGTCTGCCTTTTACCCACTGAGCTTGGCTTTTGGGGACTCTGTTGCTCAGCAGGGACTTGAGGACAGAAGGAAGTCAACTGATGGCTGAAGAGAATCTTGAAGCAAAATACATGCATAAAATCAGTTCATGATCTGTCACTTTCTGCTCTGTCCCCAGTCATCAAGATAAATAGACCTCTCGTTTTATGCCAAGTCCTACATCCCACTCTCTTTAGGCTGAATCTATCGGTCGATCTATCAATCTGAGCATTTACTGGGCAACAACTGTGTGCTTATTACAGAGACCAGCTCTGTAAATAGTCATCTGGGTGGTGAGGGCTATGATAGAGGTGTGTACAAGCCACCGAGGGTGTTATTAGTAGTGTGCATGGGATTGATGTACTGTGAGGATAGAGTGGTGGTTTTTGCAACAAGGCTACTGAATAGAGTGACCAAACCCATCCTGGGTTTTTGCCTGAGACTTTTCTGATTTTAAAACTGAACGTCCCATGCCTTGGGAAGCCCCCTCAGTCCCAGGCAAACCACGACAGTTGGTCGTCCCAGGAACAGAAGTAAAACAATGGAATGGGTAGGTAGGAATCAGCACACAATAAAGACGTACAGGCAATCCAATCAGCCAGGGTAAAAGTCCTCAGCCGTTTATGAACCTGCTGTCCAGAATATGTGCAGCCTGTTGTTTTGTCTTTATTTACCCTCTCTCTGGAAAGTGCACATTCAGATGCATCAGGATGAGACTGCAGTATGTTCATGAGATTATTTTGTTATTTGTTATTTTTTGTTGTTGTTGTTGTTATTTTTTTATTTGTTATTTTTCCACATAACATTTGCAAATGTTATGTGGAAATTCATAGAATGAAGAACTTTCTAAGGAAATAATACATTTTAAAAATCGTGGACTAGGCGCAGTAGCTCACACCTCTAATCCTAGTTCTTTGGTAGGCTGAGGCTGGCAGATCACTTGAGCTCAGGCTGAGGCTGGCAGATCACTTGACCAGCCTGAGCCACATGGCAAAACCCTACCCTGTCTCTACAAAAAATGTGAAAATTAGCTGGACATGATGGCACATGCCTGTGGTCCCAGCTACTCAGGAGGCTGAGCTCAAGGCTGCAGTGAGCTGTGAGCATGCTATGCATGCTATAATCTAACAATAGGCTTTAAAATATACCCCTTGAGTGAACTGTTCTACAATTTCAGTGACCAATACAATTTTGAGGGATACATCTCAGTAGAGATGGAGCCATGAGCCCGTTTTTAAACCATGACTGATTTGCTTTTTTGTATTTCTTTTGGTGTTCATCTTTTTGTCTTGGAGAAAGTCTTCCACTAATTTGTTTTTTTCCTTTCCATATATTGATGTCTTTAAAAGGTACAGTGGGGGCCAGCCAGCCTTGGTAGATGGACTAGGCAGAAGCAATAGTGTAATTTCAGTATTATTTGAAGCATATGGCAACATAGTGCTTCTAAATGGTGCTTCTTTTTTTTTTTTTTTTTTTTTTTTTTTGAGACGGAGTCTGGCTCTGTCGTCCAGGCTGGAGTACAGTGGCCGGATCTCAGCTCACTGCAAGCTCCGCCTCCTGGGTTTACGCCATTCTCCTGCCTCAGCCTCCCGAGTAGCTGGGACTACAGGCGCCCGCCACCTCGCCCGTCTAGTTTTTGTATTTTTTTAGTAGAGACGGGGTTTCACCGTGTTAGCCAGGATGGTCTCGATCTCCTGACCTCGTGATTCGCCCGTCTCGGCCTCCCAAAGTGCTGGGATTACAGGCTTGAGCCACCGCGCCCGGCCCTAAATGGTGCTTCTAATATGCACATTTAAAGAAACTGTTTGGGCCAGGTGTGGTGGCTTATGCCTTTCATCCCAGCACTTTGGGAAGCCGAGGTGGGTTGATCACTTGAGGTCAGGAGTTCAAGACCAGCTTGGCCAACATGGTGAAACCTGGTTCGCTACTAAAAATACAAAAAATTAGATGGGCATGATGGCACTCGCCTGTAGTCCCAGCTACTTGGGGGAGGCTGAATCAGGAGAATTGCTTGAACCTGGGAGACAGAGGTTGCAGTTAGCCAAGATTTCGCTACTGTACTCCAGCCTGGGCGACAGAGTGAGACTCCATCTCAAAAAATAAATAAATAAATAAATAAAAATTAAAAATTAAAAAAAGAAAATGTTTGACGTATCATAATTTTGCTGTAGGTGTGATAAATGACTTCATGCCTTTGCAAATAATATATAAATACATTTTAAAGTGATTAGTGTGTCCATTGCTAGTGGAAATATAACCCAAGAAAGCCATTACGGGACAGCTTGGGAGTAGATAGTTGCACTTAGCAGAAGCAAGGTAGATTGAGAGGACTTGAGGCACTAAAGATCTTCTGGGGTAAAAATCACAATGCATTATATTTCTTGACATTATAAGTGGGACTGTAAATTGGTGCTCCTTCCACTGGAAAATGGCTAAACTGCTGCCATCTGCCTCACTTACAGCAAGTGAGGTAGAGCTTTATTATCTAGGATGAAAAGGTTTGCAGGGCGTATTGGTGAAGGAGAAAAGGAAGCTGCACAATGGGAATGTTACAATATGTGACATGTATGTACCTATTCATGTAAATGTGAAGAAAATGAGGACAGTGGTTATCTCCAGGGAAGAGGCTAGAAAGGAAACTTTATTCCTTTTTTACAAGAACACATTCATGTATACGAAGGGAGAAATATCAGGTTTTAAGTTACCTATGGTATAACAAATCCATTTTTCTTCTCCTCTTTCTTCACTCCCTTGATCCCCCTTCATCTCCTCCTTCTCCCCATTCATCTCCTTTTCTTCCTTTTATTTCTGGTTTAACAAGAGGAAAGCCATGTTTACATCAAAGCCAAGAAACTGGTCATATGTGCACAGTGTGTGATGCACAGTGGGTGATGTGATTCACAATTTTTAGATGCTAGTGGAGGAGTTAAGCCAAGAAGGTCAGAATGTGGTTGGATGGGTTGGGGTTGAAAATCACCTGGGGGCAGTGGAAGGAGCCGGCTCTGTGCAGATTGGCTCTCTGACTTCATCCAGCCCTGGAGCCTTTCAGGGCCCTCAGCTATATCCCTTTGTAAAACAAGGGATGGTTTTTATTTATTTTTATTTTTTATTTTATTATATTTTATTTTTTTGAGACTCTTGTCACCCAGGCTGGAGTGCAATGGCGTGATCTCGGCTTACTGTGACGTCCACCTCCCAGGTTCAAGCGATTCTCCTGCCTTAGCCTCCTGAGTAACTGGGATTACAGGTACCCGCCACCATGCCCAGCTAATTTTTTTTTTTTTTTGGATTTTTAGTAGAGACAGGGTTTTGCCATGTTGGCCAGGCTGGTCTCAAACTCCTGATTTCAGGAGATCCACCTGCTTCAGCCTCCCAAAATGCTGGGATTACAGGTGTGAGCCACCCGTGCCCAGCCTAAGGGATGGTTTTTAAGATCCTTCTTAAAATGATCCTTTTTTTTAAAAGACCCTCTTACGGATCTTTGATTCTTAAAATGATTCCATTGAAAGTTAGGTCAAGTTGTCTCTGTTTGCAGATGACATGATTGTGTATTTAGAAAATCCCATCGTCTCAGCCCAAAATCTCCTTAAGCTGATAAGCAACTTCAGCAAAGTCTCAGGATACAAAATCAATGTGCAGAAATCACAAGCATTCCTATATACCAATAACAGACAAACAGCCAAATCACAAGTGAACTCCCATTCACAATTGCTACAAAGAGAATAAAATACCTAGGAATACAACTGACAAGGGATGTGAAGGACCTCTTCAAGGAGAACTACAAACCACTGCTCAAGGAAATGAGAGGACACAAACAAATGGAAGAATATTCCATGCTCATGGATAGGAAGAATCAATATCATGAAAATGGCCATACTGCCCAAACCAAGTTATAGATTCAATGCTATCCCCATCAAGCTACCATTACCTTTCTTCACAGAATTAGAAGAAACTACTTGAAATTTCATATGGAACCAAAAAGCCTGCATAGCCTAGACAATCCTAAGCAAAAGCTACCTGACTTCATACTACAAGGCTACAGTAACCAAAACAACATGGTACTGGTATCAAAATAGATATATAGACCAATGGAACAGAACAGAGGCCTCAGAAATAACGCCACACATCTACAACCATCTAATCTTTGACAAACCTGACAAAAACAAGCAACGGGGAAAGGATTTCCTGTTTAATAAATGGTGTTGGGAAAACTGGCTAGCCATATGCAGAAAACTGAAACTTCCTTACACCTTATACAAAAATTAACTCAAGATGAATTAAAGACTTAAATGTAAGACCTAAAACCGTAAAAACCCTAGAAGAAAACCTAGGCAATACCATTCAGGACATAGGCATGGGCAAAGACTTCATGACTAAAACACCAAAAGCAATGGCAACAAAAGCCAAAATTGACAAATGAGATCTAATTAAACTAAAGAGCTTCTGCACAGCAAAATAAACTATCATCAGGGTGAACAGGCAACCTACAGAGTAGGAGAAAATTTTTGCAATCTATCCATCTGACAAAGGGCTAATATCCAGAATCTACAAGGAACTTAAACAAATTTACAAGAAAAAAAAAACAACCCCATCAAAAAGTGGGCAAAGGATATGAACAGACACTTCTCAAAAGAAGACGTTTATGTGGCCAACAAGCATATGAAAAAAAGTTCATCATCACTGGTCATTAGAGAAATGCAAATCAAAACCACAATGAGATACCATCTCACGCCAGTTAGAATGGCAATCATTAAAAAGTAAGGAAACAACAGATGCTAGAGAGGATGTGGAGAAATAGGAATACTTTTACACTGTTGGTGGGAGTGTAAATCAGTTCAACCATTGTGGAAGACAGTGTGGTGATTCCTCAAGGATCTAGAACTAGAAATACTATTTGACCCAGCAATCCCATTAGAGGGCATATATCCAAAGGATTATAAATCATTCTACTATAAAGACACATGCACACATATGTTTATTGCAGCACTATTCACAATAGCGAAGACTTGGAATCAACCCAAATGCCCATCAGTGATAGACTGGATAAAGAAAATGTGGCACATATACACCGTGGAATACTATGCAGCCATAAAAAAGGATGAGCTCATGTCCTTTGCAGGGACATGGATGAAACTGGAAACCATTATTCTCAGCAAACTAACACAGGAACAGAAAACCAAACACCGTATGTTCTCACTCATAAGTGGGAGTTGAACAATGAGAACACATGGACACAGGGAGGGGAACATCATACACGGGGGCCTTTCAAGGGGTGGGGGGGCTAGGAGAGGGATAGCATTAGGAGAAATACCTAATGTAGATGATGGGTTGATGGGTGCAACAAACCACCATGGCACATGTATAGCTATGTAACAAACCTGCACGTTCTGCACGTATATCCTAGAACTTAAAGTGTAATTTAAAAAAAAAAGAAAAAGTTAAGGACTTTGATCATAACGATGAACAAAAGCCTACTGCTGGCCGGGCGCGGTGGCTCATGCCTGTAATCCCAGCACTTTGGGAGGCCGAGGAGGGTGGATCACCTGAGGTCAGCAGTTCTAGACCAGCCTGACCAACATAGTGAAACCCCATCTCTACTAAAAAAACAGAAAAAATTAGCTGGGCATGTTGGCTTATGCCTGTAATCCCAGCTACTTGGGAGGCTGAGGCAGGAGAATTGCTTGAACCCAGGAGGTGGAGGTTGCAGTGAGCCGAGATTGCACCATTGCACTCCAGCCTGGGCAAAAAGAGCGAAACTCCATCTCAAAAACAAAACAAAACAACAGAACAAAACCTACTGCTTATACAGTATAGTACTTAGACCTTTGTCCTGATTCCTCCGTACCTGCTTCTTGGTAAATGAAAATCGACTACATTCATTTCTTTTTCTTTTTTTCTTTTCATTAATCTAAGAAAAATTGGCCACATTTCTCAGACTGGAGACTGTATACCACTTGGGACGTCTCAGACAACTTGTTCATATTCTTACCCAAGGTCACTAGTTGCACATAGCACTTCTATGTGGGAAAGAGAGAAAGATCCGCAACAAAGTGAGCCAACTAAAGGCCGAGCATTGGGGGCTCACACCTCTAATCCTGGCACTTTTAAAGGCTGAGGTGGGTGGATCACTTGAGGTCAGGAGTTGAAGACCAGCCTTGCCAACGTGGTGAAACTCCATCTCTACTAAAAATACAAAAATTAGCCAGGCGTGGCGGGCGCCTGTAATCCCAGCTACTCTGGAGGCTGAGGCAGGAGAATCGTGAAGCCGGGAGGCGGACCTTACAGTGAGCCGAGATCGCGCCATCGCACTCCAGCCTGGACTAGTGACAGAGTAAGACTCCGTCTCAAAACAAAACAAAAAGCAAAAACAAAGTGAGCCAACTAGAAAAAGGTACCCATTTCTCCATAATGATACAGCCCCACTTAGGTATTTCAGACCTGGATTTTTTTTTTTTTTTTTTTTTTTTTTTTTTTTTTTTTTTGAGACAGAGTCTGGCTCTGTCGCCCAGGCTGGAGTGCAGTGGCCGGATCTCGGCTCACTGCAAGCTCCGCCTCCCGGGTTTACGCCATTCTCCAGCCTCAGCCTCTTGAGTAGCTGGGACTACAGGCGCCCGCCACCTCGCCCGGCTAGTTTTTTGTATTTTTTAGTAGAGACGGGGTTTCACCGTGTTAGCCAGGATGGTCTCGATCTCCTGACCTCGTGATCCACCCGTCTCGGCCTCCCAAAGTGCTGGGATTACAGGCTTGAGCCACCGCACCCGGCCCAGACCTGGATTTTAACCAAAGGCAACAGCTCTGCTCCCATTCTGCCTCTGACCAAGGATCTTGTTCTCCTGCTTTAACTTGCATTTCTCTCCCACCCGTCTTTCTCCCCTTTCTAAAAAGTGTTGTGCCTACCCCCTCTCCTCCCCAGATGGTGGCAGAGGCAGGCATTGGCCCCTGAAGTTGCCAGCCCTTACTTGCCCTATGCCTCAAGCTCTGGGGTTTGCTGAAGCATTCTATTTAGTTGTGTACCATTGTGGTTTCGCAGGCCTGGGAAAACTTTTTGGCCCTGCTCGCTTCAGTTCAGTTCAGGTGCCCACCATCATGGTTCTTTGAGACGTCCTCTAAGTGACCATTCTGTATTGTCCAACATGAGTAACCACTGTTTTCTTCTGAAAGTTCTGTGCCCTTGCCTTTGCAGAAGTTCATCTACCCTATCCACCTATTTCTGAATGTGGTTTTTGTTTGGGTTTAGTCCAGGACCCCTCTCACCCCACCCCGATGGGTGTTACTCATGTAGACTTAGCTGTCATCTTCACATTCGACATAGTTCCTTTGTGTGCTCAGTCCTGTACAAGGAGCCCCTCACTCCACAATTAGAGATGAGACTTAAAAGCTGAATGTTCCTACCACTTCATATCTTCTAAAACGGCCTTAATTTAAAAACAAAAGAATATAGCAAGTGTTGGCAAGGATGTGAGAAATTGGAACACTGTATATTGCTGATGGGAATATAAAAATGCTGCTGTGGGAAAATGTTTGGTTGTTCCTTAAAAAGTTAAAATGGAATTAGTACACCAGCCAGTGCCTTAGTCCGTTCATGCTGCTATAACAAAACATCTTAGACTGGGTAATTTATAATAACAAAAATTCATTTCTTACAGTTCTAGAGGCTGGAAGGTCCAAGATCAAGGTGCCAGCAGGTTGGGGGTCTGGCAAGGGCTCCCTGCTTCAAAGACGGAGTATATGCTACACTCTCATATGGTAGGAAGGGTGAATACCTCCATCAGACCTCTGTTAGAAGAGCACTAATCCAATTTAACACCTCCAAAGGCCTCACCTCTTAGTACAGTTATGTGATGGGGATACGTTCTGAGAAATGTATTGTCAGGAGATTTTGTCATTCTGTAATATTATAGACCATACTTACACAAACCTAGATGGTATAGCTTTGTACACACCCAGGCTATGTGGTATGGCCTATTGCTCATGTGCTGTAAACCTGTACAACATGTTACTGTACTGGACACTGTAGGCAACTGTAACACAACAGTAAATATTTGTGTATTTAAGCCTATCTAAACCTGGAAAAATGTGGCATAAAAGCTCCATTATAATATGGGTCCACTGTCATATATGTGGCTCATCGTTGACTGAAATGTCATTATGTGGCAAATAATGATACTGTCATATTGATGATTAAGTTTTAACATGTGAATTTTGTGTGTGGGGGTGACACATTCAGACCATAGTACCCAGCAACCATTAATGTATGAATAGATAGACTAAATGTAGTATATCCTTTAAATGGAATGTTATTCAGCCATAAAGAAGAATAAGGTACTGGTACATGCTGTAATATGGATGAACCTTAAAAACATTATGCTAAGTGAAAAAATAAGCTAGATACAAAAGGTCATATATTGTATGATTCCACTTATGTTATGTGAAATATTTAGAACAGGTAAAATCGTAGAGACAAAAGGCAGATTGGTGGTTGCCAGGGGCTGAGGGAGGGAGAAATGAGGAGTGACTGCTTAATGTGAATAGTGTTTCTTTTTGGGGTGATGAAAACATTTTGGAACTAGATAGAGGTGATGGTTGCCCATTATGAAGGTACTAAATGCCACTGAATTGTACACTTTAAAATGGTTAGCTTTATGGTATGTGAATTTCACCTCAATTTTTTTTTTTTTTTTTTTTTTTTTTTTTTTTTTTTTTTTTTTTTTTTTTTGAGACGGAGTCTCGCTCTGTAGCCCGGGCTGGAGTGCAGTGGCCGGATCTCAGCTCACTGCAAGCTCCGCCTCCCGGGTTCCCGCCATTCTCCTGCCTCAGCCTCCCGAGTAGCTGGGACTACAGGCGCTGCCACCTCGGCCGGCTATTTTTTGTATTTCTTAGTAGAGACGGGGTTTCACCGTGTTAGCCAGGATGGTCTCGATCTCCTGACCTCGTGATCCGCCCATCTCGGCCTCCCAAAGTGCTGGGATTACAGGCTTGAGCCACCGCGCCCGGCCTCACCTCAATTTTTTAAAGTTCAGGAAAAAAAAAAAAAAGGCTATGAGTCTGTGAAACAAAAAACCCCAAAATCAACCAAACAAAAAGTAAGTTACAAAAATTAGGGATGAGGGCCGGACGTCGTGGCTCATGCCTGTAATCCCAGCGCTTTGGGAGGCCGAGGCGGGCGGATCACGAGGTCAGGAGATCGAGACCATCCTGGCTAACACGGTGAAACCCCGTCTCTACTAAAAATACAAAAAAAATTAGCTGGGTGTGGTGGCAGGCACCTGTAGTCCCAGCTACTCGGAAGGCTGAGGCAGGAGAATGGTGTGAACCTGGGAGGCAGAGCTTGCAGTGAGCTGAGATGTGCCACTGCACTCCAGCCTGGGCAACAGAGCAAGACTCCGTCTCAAAAAAAAAAAAAAAAATTAGGGAGGAGGTTCCAATATGACAGTCACTGGCCACATGTAGCTGACTGTTGAGCACAGGAAATGTGTCTAGCCCAAACTGAGGCTTGTGAAATTTACACTGATCTTCAAGGCTTTCATGTGAACAAAATAATGTAAACTAGGCTGGGCGCAGTGATAAACTAAACTGGGCGTGGTGACTCATGCCTATAATCCCAGCATTTTGGGAGGCTGAGGCAGGAGAATTGCTTGAGGCCAAGAGTGTGAGATCAGCCTGGGCAACATAGTGAGACCCCCATCTCTACCAAAAAAAAAAGGTAATAATAATAAATAAAGTCAGGCATGGTGGTACATGCCTGTAATCCTGGCTATTCAAGAGGCTGAGACAGGAGGCTCCCTTAAGCCTGGAAGTTGGAGGCTGCAGCGAGCTGATCCCGCCACTGCACTCTAGCCTGGTTGACAGAGTAATACCCTGTCTCTAAGGAAAAAAAAAAAGGAAACTATCTCATTAATGATATTTAATAGTGATTACATGTTCAAATGACAATATTTTGAGTACACTGCATTAAATAAGATAGATTATTAAAATTTTTAAAAAGTTGAATGCCCATGGAGACATAACAGAGAGGCTTAAATCCATACCAAAGTCTGCAAGATAAAATGATACCATTTTAAAGCTGGGAAGAAGCTTTCAAATATAATCTTTACTTAAAAATAAGTTTTGGTTAGAATGAGAAAGGTGACAAAGGGCGACTAAGGGGGAAACTAGAAAGAGTCCTCACTTTGTGTAGGCCCAGGGGAAAAGTCTAGCCTGGCTGGGGAGGATTATTGGGAGCTGGACAATGTCTAGTCTTTTTGATGCCGTCATTAAACTTTTTTTTTTTTTTTTTTTTTTTTTTTTACCTTATTTAATGCAGACTTTATCTTTAAAAACACAAATGCGAGTGGGCACAGTGGCTCACGCCTATAATCCCAGCGCTTTGGGAGGCCTGAAGCAAGTGGATCACCTGAGGTCAGGAGTTTGAGACCAGCCTGGCCAACATGGTGAAACCCCGTCTCTACTAAAAATACAAAAATTAGCTGGGTGTGGTGGTGAGTGCCTGTAATCCCAGCTACTCGGGAGGCTGAGGCAGAATAATTGCTTGAACCCAGGAGGCGGAGGTTGCAGTGAGCTGAGATCGCACCAGAGAACTCCAGCCTGGGCTATAAGAAACAAACTCTGTCTCAAAAATAAAAAAATAAAAAAATAAATGCAGCCAGGCGTGGTGGCATGTGCCTAGTCCCAGCTACTTGGGAGGCTGTGGTGGGAGGATCACTTCAGCCCAGCCTGGACAGCATAGCTAGACCAAGTCTCTTAAAAAAAGATTGTGAAAAAAAAGTAAGTGCAAGTAAATTAGAATGATTCATAATTAACATTGCAATGAGAATTACTGGTTCATTGAATCAAGAGGAGCTTGGGCAGCTTTCATAGACTGCAGTGCTTTTATAGTTACTCCTATGATCAAAGAAGCAGCGGGGAGCCCCTTAAATGGTCATTTTAAAAGTTTTAAGTTCTCCTGATTGTGTATCTATAGTCAAAAAAAGTGTAAGAGGCTGGGTGTGGTGGCTCATACCTGCAATCCCAGCACGTTGGGAGGCTGAGGCAGGCAGATCACCTGAGGTCAGGAGTTCAAGACCAGCCTGGCCAATATGGTGAAACCTTGTCTTACTAAAAATACAAAAATTAGCCAGGCATGGTGGTGGGTGCCTGTAGTCCCAGCTACTCGGGAGGCTGAGGCAGGAGAATTGCTTGAACTCGGGAGGTAGAGGTTGCAGTGAGCCGAGGTTGTGCCGCTGCACTTCAGCCTTCCAGCCTGGGTGACAGAGTGAGACTCCATCTCAAAGAAAAAAGAAAGAAAAAATGTGCAAGAGCTTAAACAAGATATATGACCACGTTTATCCCAGTTTGCAAGGACATACTTGGAAGAGGCCATTTTATTTTTTGCCTTTTTTACTTAATTCTCATCTTTCTGTTTTACATTTTTTTCCTGCAGATCAGCAATGTCTTATTTTTCATTTTACCGCCCATCTGCATGTGCTTGTTTCGTCAGTATGCAACATGCTTCAACAGCGGCATCTACTTAATCTGGACTCTTTTAGTTGTAGTGGGTAAGTGGAGTCGTTTGGGAACACGGACTTAACAGGGTGTTGGGAGGGTAGAAGGAATCCCACACACTTCCTGTCCCCTTTGAACATAATGTTTTGTAAACTAAAGTCACTCTGAGGTCTTAGCATACTTTTTTTCCCACTTACTTGATGGCAGAAGGACTCTTGAATGCAGGCTTGATAACAAGCTTGGCATTACTATCACTTGCGTGCATTTGAGACTTCATTTGTGTAGTAGCTATTGGGGCTATGCCAGTGCAATTTTCGGAACGTCTGAAGAAAGTCTTATGAAACAATTGATCTCTGGGGAGACTGGTTTCTAATGGACTAAAGTTAAAGAAGAAAATGTAGATGTTTGATCCCTCATTATTTTGTGAAATACTTGTGTCGTTTCCATTTCCTCCCACAGGCAGGCTGGGAATTCTTAACAGTGAGGGACTGTTGAATTTTATTTACTGCCTCTTCCCAGAAAGGCTCAGTGGATGAAGACAGAATGTGTTTAACTGTGGAGTTGTTAAAGTTCTGATGTGCTGATATTTGAGCCCTAGTTGAAATCCTCTTTCTAGACTTGAGGCATGCATGCCTGGGTGGTGTGAGTTTCTTTCTTCAGTTTCTTTTTTCAGAGGGAGCGAGTGATCTGGTGACTGTGATAACTATTGGTGAAAGGACTATCCTTAAGCAGTGTATTGAATTTGTGTCTCTTCTGTGGTGACCTTTTTTTATTGGTTGTAATTGATTCTAGGAATTGGATCCGTCTACTTCCATGCAACCCTTAGTTTCCTGGGTCAGATGCTTGATGAACTTGCAATCCTTTGGGTTCTGATGTGTGCTTTGGCCATGTGGTTCCCCAGAAGGTATCTACCAAAGATCTTTCGGAATGACCGGTAAGCTTGCACTAAACATTTTTGCATTTACCACTAGGTACAGTACCCAATATAACAATGTATATATGAAGAAAAATAGCACATGATTGAACTCAGCCTAGTGATGAGCTTATCGTATTCTTGTTCAATATCTGTTGATTGTTTTTATGATCTGACAATATAAGTAAACTGACAGATTAGAGAGGGAATTTTAATAATGCTTGGGGAAGAACTGATATAACATTAGGAACAAAAGTCAAATAGTGCCCTTGTTTGATATGAGCAAGAGTGGAAAGACCTTCAGTGGAGGCGGCATTACTGAATGGTTATTCAATACTCTTTGATTTTCTGCTAGAACATTTCCTTGAGACTAATCCAACTCTACCAGTTTTATACATCTGAAGTAGAATCCGGACTAATGAACTGGTTCTTGGAGCTACACTTGTAGTTCCAATGAACTGTAGTTTTCAAGTTGTCTTTTTTTTTTCTTTTTGCTTCTGATGAGAGCTGTGCACCTGTGTGTACGTGCACACACACACACACACACACACTCATATACCGTATATATGTTCAAATTGGAAACCCAGAATTTCAGGAAGGGATGCATTTTAATAGCCATTGTGTTAGGGTTATACAGGTATTCATCCAGTAAATATTTTTCAACACTTGTATTTTACTATGCATTTTTCTAGGCACTGGAATATCACAGTAAACAAAACAGCAGAGTCTAATGAGCTTACACTGAAGTTGGGGAGATTACAAATCAACAAGCAAACAAGTAAATAATATAATGTTAGGATATGTCAGGTACTGTGATAAAAAGTGAAGCTGATAAGGGTATAGTGGTGACTTAGTTTGCTGATTTAGAGTTTGGTCAGAGAAAGTCTTTCTGAGGAGCTATGTGAGGTTTGTTACTATCTAGAGGCACAGAGGAGATTCAGCCCAATACAGATGAGAAACGCTCCTGGAACATATTACCCACATTTTCTGTAGAACACTGTTTTGTCAAAATATACCTATATGGCTAAATAGTCTAAAACTATGGATTCAGTGAAGCAAACGGTATGTGCCCATGGAAGAGTTCTATCAGGAAAAGAAAATAATTCATTACAGTTTTACTGGCACTATGAAAAGGAACAGGAGCTGTGCAGCTGCTGAGAACTAAAGCTGCTATCTGTGGACTGAAATGGAGAAGCGTCTATGAAAAATGCTGGCTGCAAGGGGCACATTATATAATTGTATATGTGATATCCTAATTTTAGAATGAATGAACTAAACTCTTTCTGAGTATGTTTTTGTATTAGCACAAAAATGCCTGGGAGGTGAGGACACCTAACTACAGCCATTGGCTGTTCTTGGGCATTGCAGCAGAGAGGAATAGCCGCTTTTACCTTTCATCTGACTGGTTGACTTTTTTTTTTTTTAACAAAATTAACACATTAATCTTTCTTGCTTGCTTTCTTGCTTTCTCTCTCTTTCTCTCTTTCTTTTTCTTTCTTTCCTTCCTCTTTCTTTCTCTCTCTCTTTCTCCTTTTCTCCCTTTCTTTCTCTCTTTCTTTCCTATCTTTTTTTCCGTTCCTTCTTTTCCTTCCTTCCCTTCTTTCCCTTCCCCTCCTTCCTTCCCTTCCCTCCTTTTCCTTTCCCTCCCTCCCTTTCCCTCCCCTCCCCATTCCCTTCCTCCCTTCCTTCCTTCCTTCTTTTCTTTCTTTTCTTTCATCTGACTCTGTGCCCAGGCTGCAGTGCAGTGGAGCAGTCCTGGCTAAATGCCATCTCAGCCTCCCCAGGCTCAGCTGATCCTCCCACCTCAGCCTCCCCAGGAACTGGGACTACAGGTGCACGCCACCATGCCTGGCTAATTTTTGTATTTTTTTATAGAGAAGGGGCCTCGTTATGTTGCCCAGGCTGGTCTTGAACTCCTGGGCTCAAGCAATCTGCCCACATCGGCCTCCAAAAGTGCTGGGACTACAGATGTGAACCACTGCACCTGGCCTAATTTTTTTTTTTTAAATAGAGACAGGGTCTCGTCATGTTGCCCAGGCTGGTCTCAAACTCCTGGGTTCAAGTGATCTTCCCCTCTTGGCCTCCCAGAGTGCTGGGATTGTAGGTGTGAGCCTCCGCACTTGGCCATGGCCTAATTTTATTACTAAATATTTATTTTAAAATGAGATAGGGAGAAAACATACTTTAATTGGATTCGCTGTACAGTCTTATTCTGGGAATCAGGATTTGAATTGAATAGTATTATCTCTGAGTATCCACTAGCAGATAGAAGTACTCTCAAGAAGGTTACTTATCAGAAAATAAAAGCGAAAGAGTGAAAGGGCAGGGGTGGGGGGGCGGAGAGAGAGAGAGAGAAAGAGAGCAAGGGAATGAGAGACAGAGAAAGGCTGTTTACAAGTAGAAGTCCCTCATCTCAGATGAAAAAGTGGTTCTCCATCTTGGTGAGGCCTTCTAATCAGCAGGGAAAATATGCTTTCAAATGTGGCCAGGTTGGTTTATGCTGTCACCAGTTTCCAGTCATGTTTAGTTTCCTTGTTCAACTTTAAGAGAAGCCTTGGGAGGCAAGGAAGGGGTTAAGCATGCAGGTGGAGGTAGAGGGCACCAGGTAGGGTCATGAGGTGGTTCTGCAGGTAGGGACCTTTTGACTCTGCCTGAGAAATAAGCCATTTACCCTTTGACTTTTCCTTCTGTCTTGAAAGGTACCCACCAGTCACCGCCATGCTTTCTCTAAACCTGGTGTACGTTACATTGAGAGCTGAGGAATCGCTTTTCTCAGATAACTTATTTTTCAAGTCTGAGTAAGAAATTGAAGAAATGGGAATAAAGGTTTTGTGTATTTGTTTGTGGCATTCTGGAGGCCTGGGTTGAAATTCCAAGGGACAGTTTTTAATGTATTACTTATAGAAAACTTTTTTTTCTTTTCTTTTCTGGGTTCTTGAGGTAGGGGGAATGTTGTTTGAGCAGGAAAGAAGAAAATGGGGTGATGACATTGGTAGTTAAAGCTTACCAACTTTAATAATGAAAACAGGGCCTGTTGAGGTGGTGCACGCCTGTAGTCCCAGCCACTCAGGAAGCTGAGGCAGGAAGATTTCTTGAGCCCAGGAGCTTGAGCCCAGCCTGCGCAACACAGTGAAACCTCATTTAAAAAAATAGAAAAAATAATGAAAACACATTGTGAGGCAGAGTTGTCTGTGACTGTTGGGAGTTTTTCATCACCAGCAGCCTGCAGCATTTCTCTGGGGAAGATGTGATGATATAGCCACTCTGTCCTCCTCTGGAGGCACTGGATACCATATGTGTATATATCCCTGGCTTTGGAAACAGTCCGGGTTGAATCCTAGCTTTACAACTTGCTAACTGTATGACTTGTCTTGACTCTATTTCCTTGTCTATAAAATTAAGTAAACAATAGTGTTCATCTTTGAGACGATCCTGTAGTGCATTTAGCATAATACTAAGCAACACGGAGAGGGCTCAGTCAAAGTTAGCTTTCCTGACAGCCTGGGGCATGGAGAGGAGAGTTCTGCCTGGCATTTCTGAGATATACATATAAGTTGATGGAGATAACGGACATTGAAAATTTTAATGAGCAAAGAAATAAAAGGTGCATGTTAAGGAAAAAGTAAAGATTTCAACTCTATTTGCACATCTTCAATTTTCCAGTGACCAGGGAGGGCAAAAAGGCCAAGCCCCTTTACATGTACTTCACTCCCCATGACATGGGACAGGTGGCAGCTCTGCAGTGGAAGTGGCAGACCAGACCAAAAAAATCATGTCAAAATCAGGATTTCTGTAGATCAAGGATTTCTGGTTTATCTGCCTGAACTTACCAAATAGTAAACAAATTATCTCCTTTTCTTTCTTTCTCCCTTCCCTCCCTTCCCTCCCTCCCTCCCTCCTGTCTGTCTGCCTGCCTGCCCCTCCCTCCCTCTGTCCCTCCCTTCCTTCCTTTTTTCTTTTCTTTTCTTTTTTCTTTTTCTTTTCTTCTTGATCTAGACTTTGCTGGAATATTCTTTTTTATTTCTTTCTTTTTTTTTTGAGACAAGAGTTTCACTCTTATTGCCCAGGCTGGAGTGCAGTAGCGCAATCTCGGCTCACTGCAACCTCTGCCTCCCAGGTTCAAGCGATTCTCCTGCCTCAGCCTCCTGAGTCGCTGGGATTCGAGGCGCATGCCACCACATGTGGCTGATTTTTGTGTTTTTGGTCGAGACGGGGTTTTGCCATGTTGGTCAGGCTGGTCTTGAACTCCTCACCTCAGGTGATCTGCCCGCATTGGCCTCCCAAAGTGCTGGGATTACAGGCGTGAGCCACCACATCTGGCCTTAGCTGGAATATTCTAAACACACATTAAAAATCATTTTAATATGAGATTTTTGGAGAAGTGACAGTAGAGTGTGGTGGCTAAGTGAGTTTGGATTAGGCAACATGGCTTTGAATAACAATTCACTTAAAAAAAAAAGGCTCTGGGACCGCATTTTGCTTGTCCGTAAAGTGGAGATGACAAAAGTATCTTCCTGATGCGGTCAGAAATACATGAGAAAAGTGCATAAGGTACAATGGCTCACACAGAGTAAAGACTCAATAGGTTCTGGTGGTTATTATGAATGGCTTATGGACAAGTGGTTCTTTTTTTTTTGTTTTTCTGTTTTTTGTTTGTTTGTTTGTTTGTTTTTGAGATGAAGTCTTGCTCTGTCGCCCAGGCGAGAGCAGTGGTGTGATCTTGGCTCACTGAAACCTCTGCCTCCTGGGTTCAAGCGATTCTCCTGCCTCATTCTCCCAAGTAGCTAGAATTACAGGCACCTGCCACCACGCCCAGCTAATTTTTGTATTTTTAGTAGAGACAGGGTTTCACCAGATTGGCCAGGCTGGTCTCGAACTCCTGACCTCAAGTGATCCGCTTGCCTTGGCCTCACAAAGTGCTGGGATTACAGGCATGAGCCACTGTGCCTGGCCTGAATTTTTTATTGATATGTAATAGTTGCACATATTTTATATAGGGAAATTATTAATGTTCATTATGTCAGTGGGATATAAATGTTGGATTTATGGAAAAAAAAACTTTCTTTCATCTTGCCTAGAATGTCCTGAGACTCTTCAGGACATATACTCAATTGTTGATGGTTATTAATAATTTTTAGATATTTTTATTTTGAGAAAAAAATGAGAACAAGGAACTATTGTAGGCTAATTGTATCTATTTTGTTTTGTTTTGTTTTTTGGAGACAGGATCTCACTCTGTTGCCCAGGCTGGAGTGCAGTGGCACAATCACAGCTCACTGCAACCTCTGGCTCCTGTGCTCACGTGATCCTCCTACCTCAGCCTCCCAAGTGACTGGGACCACAGCTGCCTGTCACTGCACCTGGCTAATTTTGGTTTTTTTTTTTTGTAGAGACAAGGTTTTATCGTGTTACCCAGGCTGGTCTCAAATCCTGGGCTCAAGAGATCCTCCCACCTTGGCCTCCCAAAGTGCTGGGATAACAGGCATGAACCACTGTGCCCAATCTTGTATCCACTTCTTAAATAATTTATTCTTCTGTAGTTTTTATGATTTTTTCTTTAGAAAATATCAGGACAGCCTTCAGTTTATAATCTACTTAATTTTTCGAATCTTGAACAGCAAGGGAGCAGTCTGGGATCTGCCCGCCCTGCTAGCATTCTTGCTGGATGACTTGAGGCTGGAATCTTAAACTCTCTGGGCCTTAGTGCTTTAGTTATAAAATAACAGGGTTGAACTACCCCTCTGAGGTCCCTTTCATGACCAAATGCTATAGTGCTGTGACTATCAAGGGCTGGCTGTTCTAAATAGATTAAGTTTTGGTAGCTTATAGCAGTAGATCTTAACCAGGGACATTTCCAATTCCTATGCGACATTTAGAAATCTTGTGGACATGTTTTTGGTGGTCATTATGATGGGAGGTTTTATCATCTATAAATTTTATTTCATTTCAGAAATGAAATTACCACTGCTTTAAAGTGTAGCCAGTGATAGTGGTTTTCAAGCCTATACCCTGTGTCCCTTTTTACTTTGGTAAAAAAGCCAATGATAGTAGTTTTCAAGCCTGAAAACAAAGTTTTACTTTGGTAAAAAAGGACACAGGATATAGGCTTGAAAACCACTACTTTAAAGGGTAGTTAATGATAACAGTAGCAGCTTTACTATGAAAATATTTTGATGATGGTACTGGGTTATTAGATTTTGGATTACAGAATACAGGAAGCAGTGGTGCTAAGGGTTTCCTGACCTTGGGTTTCAGTGTGAGACCCTAACGGGCTGGAAAGTGGAAAACAGGACCAGAGGCTGTCATCAATCACAGTTTAGAAAAACACCCTGTTAGGGCCTCTTACTCCTGGATCTTTCTAGCTCTCTTGTACCCAGGGCCTCTGTTGACTCTGGGGTCTGCTGGGCTGGCTGGCTGTCTTTCTGCTGCCCACATGGCCTCTGTTTACTTCTCCCAGCTGTTTGTGTTCACAGGATGTCTTTGTTGGCCTGCACATTCCTGTACACCTTCTGGACCTGACATGGGGAGTCGTCTGCAGATGACCTCTCTAAAGAAAGCATGTTTTGCAGCTGGGTGCAGTGGCTCATGCCTGTAATCTCAGCACTTTGGGAGGCTGAGGTCAGGAGTTTGAGACTAGCCTGGCCAGCATGGTGAAACCCCATCTCTACTAAAAATACAAAAATTAGCTTAGTGTGGTGGTGGGCGCCTGTAATCCCAGCTACTTGGGAGGCTGAGGCAGGAGAATCGCTTGAACCCAGGAGGCGGAGGTTTCAGTGAGCTGAGATTGTGCCACTGCTCTCTAGCCTGGGTGACAGAGTCAGACTCTGTCTAAAAAAAAAACAAAAACAAAACAACAACAACAACAAAAACCCATTTTTTTTTAAGCTTACTGCCTTTAAACCATTTGGCAGTACTCTGTGGAGCCTTTGGTGATTGCAACAGCAGCTCAGTCACATTTTCCCTGAGAGTATGATATCAACAACAATAATATTATTT
Source organism: Macaca thibetana thibetana (assembly GCF_024542745.1). Lineage (NCBI taxonomy): Eukaryota > Metazoa > Chordata > Mammalia > Primates > Cercopithecidae > Macaca > Macaca thibetana. The sequence continues at coordinate 61,164,289 of NC_065592.1, read as the reverse complement.
AAAGTAGTATTTATTTTTAAAATGATGGTAAGGATAATAGTAATAATGAATTTTGTTAGCACATAACATGTACCAGGCACTGTGTTAATGCTTACAAGAACACTATGAGGCAGAGCGTCTTAATTTTTATGTGGGAAAGGCTCAAAGAGTTGAGTTACTTGCCAAAGGTCTCACAGCTGCTAAGTAATGCAAGCAGGATTTGAATGCATATCGGTCTCACTGGAACACCTATGCCTTGAATCACTCTGTTGCCCTCTCTGACCTGTGCCTAGTTCTTAAACCACTGGGTACAGAGAGGTGATGCACTCTGGACATTTCTGATTATGTGTTTATCCTAACGAAAAGGCCAAATTGCCTTAGCATGTGTCAAACCCAGTGGAAGAGTTCTTGTGGGTCCCCAAGGGCCCTGCACGTGATGGCTGTGGGCCGTCACCCTGAGGCTGGAGCAGGCGGCCTTTCCTCCAGTAGATGAAGGACACCAGCCGAGGCCAGGAGAAAAACATGCCTCTCCTGAGGATTAGCTGCCTGGAGCCTTTCCCACATATATTTTTTCCTCTGGTAGAAGTTCAGAGCTATAATTCCTGTTCATTCCAGTCTGAAAGTTGGCAGCTTGATCAATGATTTCCTGTGCCTTGATGATGAATGGCTTTCCTATTTAAAAGATAAATTTGTATTTTGAGGGTTCAATGCCCTTTAATTTCTTTATAATGGAATTTCATTCAAATTGGCTTCCTAACTGTGACCTGTTCCAGGGGCTCTTGGCCAAAGTAAATTGTGCTAATGAGGAATAACAGAAACTTCAGGAAAATCATGTACTCCTAAATTTAAGTCATGAATGAGGCCTTGGAAATCGTCTCGTCCAGCCTTTTCGTTTTACAGATAAGGAAATGGGTCCCAGGGAGTAAAAAAAGCATGTCTAGGATCACGTCGCCACTTCTGGCTCTTTCTACTGAAATGACCTCCACTGAGGGGTGTGAAGATAGTATCAATTATTTGTCTAAGACTTGTCATTTCAAAAACTTGTCCATGTAGATTCTAGTGCATACTAGACTTGTAGGTTGTCAGTAAATATAGATTATTTTTTCTTAGTCTATTGAAATTTTTTCTTAAAACTTTTTTTTGGGTGTGCTAGACACATAGGATAATTTTTCTTTTAAACTAGGATGCTGTATGATTTGTGAATGGTCTGTGTTTTACTTATGAAAGTTATACATGTTCACTTTGTAGAACAGAGGGTGACAAACTACATCCCGTGGGCCAAAAGGGTTCTGTTTTGCACATCAGGTTTTATTGGCTCCCAGCTGTGCCCATTCATTTACTTATTCTCTGTAATGACAGAGTTGAGTAGCTGTGGCAGAGACCTTAGAACCTGTAAAACCTATATATATGTGTGTGTGTGTGTGTGTATATGTGTGTATGTATATATGATTTATTAAATATAATTGATGTTTAATATGATTACACATATTTATTAATGCATATATTTAATTATATATTTATACTTATATATAACCATATAGTTACACTATATTTAGATATGTATAATATAGTTATATATAATATAACTATATACTATATATTCTTTATCTACGCATATATAAAAACATGTATTTAATTTAAAATATATATATATATATAATTTATTTTATTTTTAGGTTATAGCTTACTGTAACCTCAAACTCCTGGGCTCAGGCCACCCTCCCACTTTGGCCTCCCAAAGCACTAGGATTACAGATGTGAGCCACCATACCTAGCCCAAACCCAAAAATCCTTTATAGAAAAAAATTGCTAAACCCTGCTGTAGAACATCTGAAAAAATACAGAGAAATTGAACATCTAAAAAAATACAGAAAAATCGCATGAAGAAAACAGTTATCCATATCTCACCCTCAATGATGTAGGTTGACTGTAATTTTACCATTCTCATGGCTAAATATTTTGAAAATCTCTGACTATTTCCTAAGGATAAGTTCCTTGAAGTGGAATTCCTAAGCCAATGAGTGTGAGTGGCTTTTTGAACCTTGGTACTTAGCACAGAATTTCGTTTCAGCCTGCATTTCTGGCAATGCCTGTACCTTGCTAACATTAAACAAACAAACAAACAATAATTCCTTTTCTAATGGATTTGGTTTTGTTTTCATGGATTCAGGGGCAGGTTCAAGGTGGTGGTCTGTGTCCTGTCTGCAGTTACGACGTGCCTGGCATTTGTCAAGCCTGCCATCAACAACATCTCTCTGATGACCCTGGGAGTTCCTTGCACTGCACTGCTCATCGCAGAGCTAAAGAGGTAGGTGCCGTCATTCCTGCCTACCCTTTAGCTGTCCCTGTGCTAGGAAAACACCAGCTCAGGGCTTCTTTGGTGTCCTGCAGCCGAAGAAGAGTTTTATTCCTCATGAAGAGTTAGTTGCTGGCTGTTGGATGGAAGTAGGTTTGATGGTTTGGTTCAAAATGCTAATAATCTCATTTTTAGTAAGAGGGGAGCAGCTGTTTTGCAGATGCAGTGCATCCTACTGATCACAAGCTAGCTTACCAGGACCATCTCAGCGCCTAGACCAGGCTGTCTAGACTTAATTCTGTAGAAAAGAAAAGTCCTAGAGAGGTTATTGCATTCACACACAGAAGGAAAAAGAGAAAGGGGGCAGGGAAAATGAGTTTGTATCTATAAGAAAATATGCACGTCAGGTGGACTGCAGTTGACTATGATACTTTCTTTGAGGCTTAGTGTCTCATTTACAATCTATTAGGCAAGGGTTTTGCTCTTTGCACTAGCATTTTCCTTTGGGAACTTGTGTACTCAGAGTTCAGGTAGATATCCAGAAACATTTTCGTTTAGCGCTTCTTGGTACATCATTGTCCTCTTCTAGACCCAACTGAAGTACATCTAATCACTGCCCTTATTTTAATGCTCTTTTGAAAACACTTCTTTTTATTTCCAGCCATTTAAAAAATGCTTTTTTTTTTTTTTTTTTTGAGATGGAGCCTCGCTCTGTCATCCAGGCTAGAGTGCAGTGTCACATTCTCGGCTCACTGCAACCTCTGCCTCCTAGGTTCAAGCAATTCTCCTGCCTCACCCTCCCAAGTATCTGGGATTACAGGTACCTGCCACCACACCTAGCTCGTTTTTGTATTTTCAGTAGAGATGGGGTTTTGCCATGTTGGCCAGTCTGGTCTTGAGGTTGGGGTGAGGGTAGAGTTAGAGCGGGGATGTAGGGAGGTGGTAGGGGAGACAGAAAAGGGAATGACTACTAATAAGTAAGGGCTTCGTATTTGAGTGTTGGAAAAATTATAAAATAAGATTGTGGTAATGGGTTGAAGATACCAAAACACACTGACCTGTACATTTTTTTTTTTTTTTTAAGATGGAGTCTCACTCTGTTGCCCAAGCTAGAGTGCAGTGGCACAATGCTCACTGCAACCGCCACCTCCTGGGTTCAAGCAATTTTCCTGCCTCAGCCTCCTGAGTAGCTGGGACTACAGGTGCCTACTAACATGCCTGTCCAATTTTTTGCATTTTAGTAGAGACAGGGTTTCACCATGTTGCTCAGGGTGGTCTCGAACTCCTGAGCTCAGGCAGTCTGCCTGCCTTGGCCTCCCAAAGTGCTAGGATTACAGGCGTGAGCCACCGCACCTGACTTGAACTGTGCACTTTAAATAGGGGAATTTTATGATATGTGAAGTATACCCCAATAAAGCTATAAACAAAGCTATAAACAAAACAAAAACCCTCAGAACCTGCCCAGGTGATTCTGCGTGGTGGAATCATGTCTGGCCAACATGGTGAAACCCCATCTCTGCTAAAAACACAAAAAATTAGCTGGGTGTGGTGGCAGATGCCTGTAATCCCAGCTACTCAGGAGACTGAGGCAGGAGAATCACTTGAATCCAGGAGGCGGAGGTTGCGGTGCGTGGAGATCACGCCATTGCACTCCAGCCTGGGCAACACAGCAAGACTCCATCTCAAAAAAAAAAGCTCCCTCTATTCCTCACCTCTCATTTACTCATTTGCTCTTCAACTCTTGCCAATCTGGCTTCTGCCCCTACTTCGATACCCAAATCCCTCTCTGTAGGCTATACACCCAGTGATCAGTTTTCAGCCCCCCTGTCTCTTATGTGTTATTCTCTCAGCTGCTTGCCCAATTAGTTCTCCTCCCCATGGTTGAAATGTTCTTCGCCATGGCTCCTGTGATAGCACATCCTCCTGGATTTCCCATTACCTCTCGGCAGCTCCTTTTCAGTTTCTTGCGTAGACTGCTACTTTTCTACACAGCTTTGCATGTAGGACTCCCTTAAGGTGCACCCTCAACTCCCTGCTTGCTATGGTCTGAATGTTTGTGTCTCCCCTGAATTCATATGTTGAAATACTAATTAATAAGGTGATGATATTAGGAGGTGGACCTTTTGGAAGGTGATTAAGTCAGTGGGGGTAGAGCCCTCATACATGGGATTAGTGGTCTTATAAAAGAGGCCCCAGAGAGCTGCCTGGGCCCTTCTACCATATGAGGATACAGCGCTAGAAGGTGTGATCTATAAGGAATGGCCCTCACCAGACACTGATTCTGCTGGCACCTTGATCTCAGACTTCCCAGCCTCCAGAACTATGAGAAACAAATGTCTGTTTTTATCAGCCACCCAGTATACAATGTTTTGTTACAACAGCCTGCATGGATTAAGACACTGTTTTTCTCCCTTTATATGTCCCCCTGAAAGATCTCTTCTACTTCTGTGGCTTTAATTCTCTTACATATGCAGATGACTCCTAAACTTATGTCTCCAACCCAGTCCTTCCTCTTAACTCTACTATTATGTGTCGAGCTGCCTACCTAACCTAATTCCATGTATCTTGGGCATCTCAAATTCAACTTGTCCAAACACAGATTCCTGATCTGCCTTTTCTAGCTCTGGTTCTCTTCATCATATTTCTAGTTGCAGAAAAGGGGAGCACCATTTACCCAGTTACTCAAGCCTGACATCCTCTTCCTTCCCCACACATGCCATTTGAGCACATTTTTCTTTTTTTTTGGGACAGACTCCTACTCTGTTACCCAGGCTGGAGTGCAATGGCATGATCTCAGCTCACTACTACCTTTGCCTCCTGAGTTCAAGCGATTCTCCTGCCTCAGCCTCTCAAGTAGCTGAGACCACAGGCACACGCCACCATGCCCGGCTAATTTTTTATATTTTTAGTAGAGATGGGGCTTCACCATGTTAGCCAGGAAGGTCTCGATCTCCTGACCTGATGATCTGCCCTCCTCGGCCTCCCAAAGTGCTGGGATCACAGGCATGCATGAGCCACGCGCCCAGCCCCGAGCACAGTCATTTTTCTACCAGTCGATGTTGCAGTGAAGATGAAGTTCCAAATCCTTGACATGCTCCAGCCTTCCCCTGTGAGCTGATCGCTCCCACAAGAAGCTCCTCTGCCTTCCATCCTCAGCCATTCTGACCTTCTGTGTCTTCCGTGGACCCTGTACCTGTCAGCCCTAGGCCCTTCCTTATTTATGCAGTCCCTTTTTTTGGCCCTCTTGCTTGGCTAACTTCTACTCATCCTTCAGATTGGGCTGAACTATTTATATGCTGTTCCAGGACCCTGAACTTCTTTATTGCACCCATATTGATTGTAATTAGATTATTTGTATTGTTTTGTTTGGTGTCTGTCCCCTCTGCTGGACATCGACTCCACGTGGGCAGGGATGGGGTCTCTTTGTTCACTGCTGTGTCCCAGTTACCACACCAGTTCCCAGCCAGGAAAAGAAAAGAAAGAAAAGATGGTTGTTTCCCTACTTTGGTAAAATACCCAGACAAAAGGATGCCCTTATCGCTCTTGCACCTCTTTCCTGAATCTTCCCTGGTTATCACCCGCGATGATGTTATGTCTGAGCTGAATGTTTCTCACTGCATGCTCGTTTGCTCAGAGGAAATAGAGGAGGAATGGTTTTCTCACTTTCTCTTTCTCTTTAGCCTTTCTTCCTAAGGCTTGTTTCTAGTCATTTCTTGTAATCAGCTTCCTGAGAAGTATTTGCATTGTCTTTTCTGACCTCTCCCTCACACCATGAGAAAACAGAAGTTTATGCTGATTTTGGGTCATGACCTGACACTGAAATTGGTGGTGTTAAGTACATTGCCGAGTAACTCAGATACATTTATAATATTGTAAAAAATACTTTTTCTGATTATAGGAGTGATTTTTTGTTAAGAAAAATTTGAGAATACAATCAAGGGTCAAGAAGAAAAGAAATGGTAGACATTCCTCTCAAGATTTTTCTTTTTTTTTTTTTTTTTTTTTTGAGACAGAGTCTTGCTCTGTGGCCCGGGCTGGAGTGCAGTGGCCGGATCTCAGCTCACTGCAAGCTCCGCCTCCCGGGTTCACGCCATTCTCCTGCCTCAGCCTCCCGAGCAGATGGGACTACAGGCGCCCGCCACCTCGCCTGGCTAGTTTTTTGTATTTTTTAGTAGAGACGGGGTTTCACCGTGTTAGCCAGGATGGTCTCGATCTCCTGACCTCGCGATCCGCCCGTCTCAGCCTCCCAAAGTGCTGGGATTACAGGCTTGAGCCACCGCGCCCGGCCAAGATTTTTCTATTGTAGAATAAGGTCTTGCTGTACATATGATTTTTGTCCCCCACTTTTCACTTCACATTGATATTTTGATAAAAGCCCTGAAAAATTGGAGCGAAACCGAACGGACCACCCCCGGTTAGGTTTGGACAAACCCCGAGTGCAAATAAGGCTGGTCAGCAGCTTTTAGCAGGACCTGCTTCCTCTAGAAGCAGAGAAAGGAAGAGTAACAGACTGCCCTGAGACCAGGGTCTACAGAGCCCGGCTCCTGCCTCATACATGCTAAGCCTGCCCTGTCCTGGCGCTTGCAGTGACTAATGGCCGGACATGCTGCCTCTCAGTTGATACCCTCCATGCAGGACATCTCCAGCACCTTGCTCTCTGTTCTGGTGTGTTCCTTAAGCCAAACTTTCTAGGTTTAATTGCATTGGATGTTCATGGATCCTCATGTCCCAGACTAATTGTCTATATATTTGTTGATATTTGTTCTTGACTATTTTCATTTTATTTTTTAAATTCAAGGCAAGATGCTTATTTATTTTGTATTTTATAGTGCCTAGCATAGAATTTGATGCCCAATCAATACTTTTGTTTTTTTTCTCCGAGATGGGGTCTCGCTCTATCGCCCAGGCTGGAGTGCAGTGGCACTGTCTCAGCTCACTGCAACCTCTGTCTCCTGGGTTCAAGTGATTCTCTTGCCTCAGCCTCCCGAGTAGCTGGGACTACAGATGCATGCCATCATGCCCGGCTAATTTATTGTGTTTTTAAAAATTTAATTTAATTTTAATTTTTTATTTTATTTATTTATTTTTTTGAGACAGAGTCTTGCTCAGTCGCCCAGGCTGGAGTGCAGTGGCGCGATCTTGGCTCACTGCAAGCTCTGCCTCCCGGGTTCACGCTATTCTCCTGCCTCAGCCTCCAGAGTAGGTAGGATTACAGGTGCCTGCCACCACGCCCAGCTAATTTTTTTTTTGTATTTTTAGTAGATACGGAGTTTCACCATGTTAGCCAGGATGGTCTCGATCTCCTGACCTCGTGATCCCCTGGCCTTGGCCTCCCAAAGTGCTGGGATTACAGGTGTGAGCCACTGCGCCTGGCCGATAACCTTAAATAATCTAAAAATAATGTTCTGCCCAAATTACAAATTACCAAATTAGAGTCCAGTTATTCATAATTTTATCCATTAATTCAGGGAGCATTTAACAGTGCCTGGCAGAGTTGCCAGGCATGGAGTATGCATTAGTGAATAAAACAGGGGTAGTTCCTCTTGTCATTGGGCTTCTAGGCTGGTTTGTTTGTTTGTTTGTTTGTTTATTTATTGAGATGGAGTCTCACTCTTGAAGCTCAGGCTGGAGCAGTGGCGCGATCTGAGCTCTCTGCAACCTCTGCAACCTGGGTTCAAGCAATTCTCCTGTCTCAGCCTCCCAAGTAGCTGAGATTACAGGCGCGTGCCACCACCCCTGGCTAATTTTTGTATTTTTAGTAGAGATGGGATATCACCACGTTGGCCAGGCTGGTCTCCAACTCCTGACCTCAAGCGATCCACCCATCTTGGCCTCCCAAAGTGCTGGGATTACGGGGGTGAGCCACTGCTCCCGGCCTCTAGGCTAGTTTAATACCAGATGTTACACAGATAATCCATAGTTTCAGCTTGTGATGAGAGTTATGAAGGAACATGGCGGGGTGCCCTGAGAGTGCACTAAGGCAGGGGTGTCGGCTCTTTTGGTTTCCCTGTGCCATACTGGAAGAAAAATTGTCTTAGGCCACACATAAAATATACTAATGATAGCTGATGAGCTAAAAAAAAAAAAAAGTCACAGAAAAAAATCTGATAATGTTTTAAGAAAGTTTATGAATTTGTGTTGGGCCTCATTCGAAGCCGTCCTGGTCAGCATGCAGCCTGTGGGCCACGGCTTTGGACAAGCTTGCATCACGGGGAGACCTATAGTCTGGCATGGAGTAGCTGGCATGGAGTGTCAGAAGAAGCCTGGAGACTGAGCCCTGGAGAGAAGGAGAGGGTGGGTCAAGGTGAGGAGATGAGCTCTTTTTGAGAGGGAACCAGCCCAAAGGCGAGGCTTTCAAGGTAGAGAGGTGAGCAGAAGTGAGAAATGGAAATTGTTACCTCTTTGTTTTAGTAACTGGGAATGTAAGTCTTCCTGTGTCATGGGCCTCTATTCTTTCTAAAAACTTCAAGGGATGCCTTTAGCCTTCCTACAAGAGTATTTTGGTTTGTTTTTGAGCAGGTCTTTCTGAACCTGTCCCACTTTTATTGATGCTTTCGCTGATGTTTCTGAAAGGCAGCTGGGAAGGGCACTAGGCAGTGAGGCTTTTAACACCTGTCTGTGGGTTCAACAAATAGAAATTAAGCTGATTCTCAATTGCAGATGTTGTGTTGTATTCTGAGTCCTGTAGGAGATCTTGACTGATGCAGGAGTGGTCCCCTCGGGGAAGAAGGACCCTCAGCCACCAGCTGCCTCCAGGCATTCCTCCCCAGGGATAGAAGTCACCCACTTTATGAGCAAGACTTTAACAAGGAAAGAAGACAGCAATTGAAATTTTCGTTGAGCTGTTAGGATTTGTTTCAGAAAACCATTTTGTCCCAGTGTGTATAATAACTTATTCTTTCATTCAACACATGTTGTGTGCCTTCTGTGTCTGGCATGTTTCCAGGTGCTGGGATACGGCAGTAAACAGCTTCCATGTCAGTGGATAAACATACACTGGAAACATATAAGTGAAACACAGCGGGTGTCAGGGAGGTTATAATCACTACCGAGAAAATTAAAGGAGGGAAGGAGGCCTTAGGGAGAGTCACTTGGGAGGTGGAGACAGGTGTTGCAATTGTTAAAAATAGCATCAGGAAAAGGCTTACTGAGTGACATTTGAGCAAAGATTTGTATCTAGGGGAAGAGCATTCCAGGCAAGAGGGCACAGTGTGTGCTATGGTCTTGCAGGAACATGTTTGGGATATTTGCGGAACAGCACAAATCCTGCAGTGGCTTGAGTACAGGCAGGGAGAGGGAAGAGTACCTAAGAGAGGAGGTGAAGGGGAAGAGGGAAGATCATGCATCCAAGGCCTTGTGGCCGCTGTGAATACTTTGGCTTTCCCTCTGGTTAAACCGGAAGATGCTGGAGGCTGTTAAATTGGCTGTAAGGGCAAGGGTGGAAGGAGACTGATGAGATGGTGGTAGCGTGGATCTAGAGGGAGGTGTTGGAAAAAGGTCAGGTTTGAGATATTTTGAAGGGAGAGCTGATGGACTGGATGTGGGCTGTCTGAGGAGGAGAAGGACTGGGAGAGCAATAGGTTATGGACTTGTTAAATTTAGATCCATATTAGGGTGCTCATGTCAAAAACGTAGTTGGGTGTATGAGTCTGGAGTCAGGCGAGAAGCCTGGGTGGGAAGGGTGTCTGTAAGCCATCTGTGTACATATGGTATTTACATCCATGAGACTGTGGAGTGACTGTGTGTTGGGTAAGAACTTCAGTGCCAAGGGGTTGTAGGCATGAGAGGAACCAGCGAAGGAGACAGAGGAAAGGTGGCCGGCGAGGAGGTAGAGACCAGTTCTGACGGTGAGTGACCTTCTGGACCCCCATGCAGATGTGACAACGTGCGTGTGTTTAAGCTGGGCCTCTTCTCGGGCCTCTGGTGGACCCTGGCCCTGTTCTGCTGGATCAGTGACCGAGCTTTCTGCGAGCTGCTGTCGTCCTTCAACTTCCCCTACCTGCACTGCGTGTGGTAAGCCCCTGCTAATGGGGAGGTGGCTGGGGACAGGTGTGTTTGCGCTTGCTGTTGGGCTCTGTTCACCCTGCAGGTGGTGCACAGGTGTCCTGGGGGTTGCTGGCTTCCTTCTCTCCTCAGGTGGACTGTCAGATGGTTCAGAAGCCACTGAAAGTTCACTTTGTAAAAAGCTGAATTGACTCCAGGGAGCAGGCTTAGCTGGAACAAAAGGCCTGATTGTCATGCTTAGGTCTGCAGTTTCTTACCTCTAACTCCATCATTAAAGCCTAAAGGAGCTTGAGAACTGAACCTGTAACCTGAGCTCTAGCTAGGTGTTAGGGGAGGGGAGAGGTAGGGGAAAGCTGGGGAAAGAGGTGATGTGAGGGCTGGGAGTGTCCTCAGTAGGAACCCCACCTTTAGGGTCTGAGTGACCAAGTGAAAGGAGGGGCCGCACAGGCCATTTAGGGACATTCTCTTCCATTATTTCTCTAAGTGGATACAGAAGACCAGAGAGTTAAAGTGAATTGTTTAATATCACCCACCTGTTTCTGTAGAAAACAGCCTTGGAGTTCAATAATAGCAAGTTGGAGCATCTATACTTTGGAATGCTCAGGATACACTAAGTTAAAAAAAAAAAAAAGTGGGTTACAAAATACAGGCAGAATCCGATTCTGAGAAAGCTGGGGGAAATCGGAGTGGCTTTCTTCCTAGAACTGCTTCAGCCTCAAACCCAGAGTGATCTTTCCTTTCTCTCCTCCAGGACTTCTGATTGCAAAAGATCACGAGGAGGAGAAATCTGCTGTAGATTATCCCCTATAGATAGAGGGAACCCAGGAAGGAATTCTAGTGGTGAAGAAATGGAAAAACTTTGTTAGATCTAGATTCAGGAAAAGGTTGACTTCTATCCAGAGATGGGCTAAAGATACACAATTTGATAGAATTCACTTACGTTCCCTTGCTCATGCGAACTTCTATATGTTTACCATGAGACCCACCCTACTCTAAATTTAAGACTTGGGGACTTCAAGGAGTATTTGCAAAAGACAAAACTCAAACAGCACAAGTTGGAGTTTACAGTCTTAGGATCCATTGTTCAACATTTTTTAGATTTCAACCTCAACTAATACTAGCGAATTTATATACTTTATATATTTGTTGAATTGTAATTTCCAGATAACAAAACACACAGATTTTATGTGTATATTGTGAATTTTGAGAAACGTGTACACTAGGTAAATGACCTCAATCAAGATGGTCATTTTTATCTATCTAAGTCCCCTTGTCACACTAGTGATTTAAGTCAAATTCAAAATTTAAACTATGTAATAATGTTGATTCAAACTTAATTTGTTTCTGAATTTGGTGTTATTTCTGCTTTTTCAAAGTTGAACCATCTTTTCTTTCCAGTTGTAAAATGACATATATGTTTTTTATAACAAATTTAAACAACAAAGAAGTATAGAAAGAATGGCTCTTATAATTCTATGCCCCAAAGAAACATAATTGTTAACAGTCTGACATATATCCATTGAGATTTTATATGTACACACACACACATATATATATCTACTTAAAAAAAATAGAATCGTTCTATACATGATGCAAACTTTTTTTTTTTTTCGAGACAAAGTCTTGCTCCATTGCCCAGGCTGGGGTGCAGTGGGGCGATCTCGGCTCACTGCAATCTCTGCCTCCCGGACTGAAAGTGATTCTCCCACTTCACCCCTGCAGGGAGCTGGAACTAAAGGTGTATGCCACTGCACTAGGCTAATTTATTTTGAATTTTTCTGTAGAGATGGGTTTTTGCCATGTTGCCCAGCCTTGTCAGAAACTCCTGGGCTCAAGCAGTCCACCTGCCTTGGGCTCCCAAAGTGCTAGGATTACAGGCATGAGCCATTGAGCCCGGCCCCAATTTTTTTTTTTTTTTTTAACCAACCAAATACTTAAATCTATACTACATAGATCTAATGCTATACAGACATCATTCCATACCAGTACATACATATAAAATCTTTATTATTTTGTCTAATTAATACTTCATAATATGGATGCTTTGTAATTTATTTAACCAGCCTCTCTCTGATAATGGACATTGAGGTTATTTCTAATTTTCCACTTTTGCAAACACTTTTATAATGAACACCTAGATTGATTTGAGTTTCTGAATATTTTCATATCAAATTAATAATATATATTGCCAAATCCAGAGAAACTGTACCATTAACACTGTTTACTGAAGTCTGTAAGAGAGCATCTTTTACCCACACTTTCACATATACTGGAAACTTAAATCCCCATTAACCTGATTGAGAAAAATTATATTTTGTTTTTATTACTATGTCTTTTAACAAAATTAGTATTTTTGTTGGGCATCTTTTCAGATGTAAATTTGTGACGTGTATTTCCCCTTTTAATTTTCTTTGGTCTATTGAGTGTTTCTATTTTTAAAAGTTTATATCGGCCGGATGCGGTGGCTCATGTCTGTAATCCCAGCACTGTGGGAGGCCGAAGTGGGTGGATCACAAGGTCAGGAGATCGAGACCATCCTGGCTAACACGTCTCTACTAAAAATACAAAAAATTAGCTGGGTGTGGTGGCATTTCCTTGTAGTCCCAGCTACTTGGGAGGCTGAGGCAGGAGAATCGCTTGAACCCGGGAGGCAGAGATTGCAGTGAACAAAGATTGCACCACTGCACTCTAGCCTGGGCAACAGAGTGAGACTCCATCTCAAAAAAAAAAAAAAAGTTTAGATCCAGCATCTATGCTTGGCACATAGTAGACAGTCATTACTATGTGCCACTTATGCATATTTGCAACATTTTCGCAAGTGCAGAGAATAATACATTGAGCCCCCATATAGGCAACACCCAGATTCCATAAATATCAACATGAGGCCAATCTTGTTCATACCATTCTCACCTGCTTCCCACCCTCACCCTGATTAATTTCTTTAGTGTTCTTTGTATGTAAGGGTTTAAACTTTGTCATGTGCTGCAAATATTCCCTGCCCCCCACCGCAGTTTCCTGTTTGTCTTTCAGTATGTTAATATTTTTGTGCCATAATGGTTTCAAACTTTCATGTTGTCACATCTGTTAATCTTTTCTTTAGAGTTTCTGGATTTTGTGTAATTTTTAAAAAGACCCCCTCCCTACCACCATCAAAATTTATAAAAATACTGTCTTTGGGCTGAGCGCAGTGGCTCACGTCTGTAATCCCAGCACTTTGGGAGGCCAAGGCACGTGGATCACCTGAGGTCAGGAGTTCGAGACCACCCTGGCCAGTGTGGTGAAACCCCCCTCTCTACTAAAAATACAAAAATTAGCTAGCTGGGCCTGGTGACAGGCACCTGTAATCCCAGCTACTTGGGAGGCTGAGGCAGGAGAACTGCTTGAACCTGGAAGGCAGAGGTTGCAGTAAGCCAAGATTGCACTACTGCACTTCAGCCTGGGTGACATCTAAAAAAAAAGAAAAAGAAAGGATTATATGCTTTTAAATGGTCTATTGTTTGATAAAGATTAATATTAAATTAAAACTTTTTACAGGTACAGTGAGGATAAATTTTTTTGTTTGTTTGTTTTTGAGACAGAGTCTTGCTCTGTCGCCCAGGCTGGACTGCAATGGTGTGATCTCAGCTCACTGCAAGCTCCGCCTCCAGGTTCACGCCATTCTCCTGCCTCAGCCTCCCGATTAACTGGGACTACAGGCGCCCACCACCATGCCCGGCTAATTTTTTTAATTATTATTTTTAGTAGAGACGGGGTTTCACCTTGTTAGCCTGGATGGTCTCGATCTCCTGACCTCGTGATCCACCTGCCTTGGCCTCCAAAAGTACTGGGATTAGAGGCGTGAGCCACCGCGCCCGGCCCCAGTGAGGATAAATTTTTTAAAATTTCCACTAAACTGCAAAAGTGGTTTAATCAACATAAAATTATTCCTGATGAAGGACATAAAATATCTGTAACCAGTTGTTAAAGTGACAAGGTGGGATCTAATCAGATGTGCTCAGTTACTTCCGTCTTAGCACCTCTCTTGTAAATCCTTGGGCCTCAGTTTTCTTGTTTGAGGCCCAAAGGCATTTATTTGCACATTTGTTCCTATTATCCAGTAGCAATATTTTAGAACATTCTAAAAGGGGTCCCAAATTGCTGAAGATTTATCATCCTGCTGTTCCAGGGATTGTTGGTAATCTTCATCCTTTCCTAATTAGAAGAGGCCCCTGGGCTGCAAGTACAGTCAGCAAGGTGGGTGGTTACACTGGAAGAAGGAGCAGGCTGAACTCAGGCCAGCGGAGTCTTCATGCTCATCAGGTTCTCACCTCTTGTCTCCCTCTGCAGGCACATCCTCATCTGCCTTGCTGCCTACCTGGGCTGTGTATGCTTTGCCTACTTTGATGCTGCCTCAGAGATTCCTGAGCAAGGCCCTGTCATCAAGTTCTGGCCTAGTGAGAAATGGGCCTTCATTGGTGTCCCCTACGTGTCCCTTCTGTGTGCCAACAAGAAATCATCAGTCAAGATCACGTGATGGCAAGGTGGTGGCTGGCTTCTCTGCTTATCGCCCCTCATGCAGTGGGCTTCCTTTGCTAGGAAGACAGCCAAGGGATTTCGAAGAGTTGGGATGTGGGCTATCTTTTCAAAAATCTGTTTGCTGAGGCTCTCACTAATATGTCTGTGGACCACCAGGATTCCCCTGTGCAAGGGGAAAAGTGTCTATTCCTTTCCCAAAGACGGAAAATGGAGGGCTTAGGGACACTAGATGCATCTTTCTCAGCATCGCTTCCAGATGCAGTGACTTGTTGCGCTGCGTCCTTAATGGCCATGGCAGAGCAGTCCCTTGGGGGATCCAGCCCTGTACAATGCATCTCGTCCTGGAGAAAGCTGGCCTGCTCCAGACCCCACCATTCCCAGGCACCCTTGGAGTGGACTCTACTGATGACAGACAAGACCCTCTGACTCTCTGATGGAAGATGCCAGAGATTTTCCTTTGGGGTAATTGTCCTTAAACAAAACCAAACAGATGAAACACACACAGGACTTGTGGCTAAAAAAGGCTAGTTTTTCACTTGCATTTCTCAACTAACATGCATCTGTGAATCCTTTTACTACTACCTCTGTGGAGAGATGGAGAGACTTCAGATAAAGGTGAAGCTAATGCGTAAAACCCTCTCTGCCAAAACCTACACTCCACTGTAGGCCATTCTTGAAGATGAGCACAGTTTTTAAATACTGACATCATTTCCGCTTCCCCCTCCCACCCCAGCTCAGCAGCCTCAAATCCACAGAGAAGAAGAATTATGGCATGAACATTCCCACAGACCCACCATCTTTAAGACTTGACCTCCGTAAGTTTACCAAAAGGCTCCTCACAATTGTGGTGGGGGTTCTGGTTCAAAATTTGGAGCACACATGAAGTTTTTGGAAACTTTTTCTCATTTAAAGTCTCCAGTATGCTGTACTGTTCTGGAAATTACCTTCAAGAATCTCACTTCTTGTTTCTGTTGTGTTTTCTGTGGGCATCATGTTATTCACTCTTGCGGTAGAAGGTGCTTTCTGGGTTTCCCAGAGTATCCAACGGCTCACTTTTCTCAAGTGCTGGCAGTAACCATGCACTCACGGGCTAGTTTGGGCCGCTGATGCAGCAGTGCAAATCTGTTGCCTTCTGAATTTTTCTCACCTAATGTGACATTGGCTACAATGAATCTTCTCTTCATCCGGCTGAATGCAAGATTCAAGAACTGTCTTCAAGGTGCATGGTGGGAATTATCAACCTCAGGGATACTCATTTTAACTCAGGCATGTCCTGCTTTGTAACATTCCGTTGTTGGGAGAGGGCAGGACAGGTGCATTCTTGTGTGGGCAGGAGTCATGTCACTGT
Organism: Macaca thibetana thibetana; assembly: GCF_024542745.1. NCBI lineage: Eukaryota > Metazoa > Chordata > Mammalia > Primates > Cercopithecidae > Macaca > Macaca thibetana. The sequence continues at coordinate 61,148,147 of NC_065592.1, read as the reverse complement.
CCTACATATGTAAGAGTTGGGAAGGTGATGATTTTTGGCACATCCAGGAACTCTTACTCTAGTTAGAATTTGTACAAGATCCAAGGTGAAAACCCCAATAAGCAACTGAATTTAGAGTTTAAAAATGAATGACTTTATGCTACATCTGTGGTTATCAAATTATGTAGCTTGTTCAAGAGCAGAACCCTGTTTGTAGTAAGAAATCTTTGTGGAACCCCAGTGTGTGAAATAAATTGTATTTTATTAACTCAAATTTAAGGTCAAATTTCTAGCATTTACTTAATAATATATGAGGTGGTAAAAATGCAAATTAACAAATTGGTAATTTCCAAAGTAGAAAAATTAGGTGTTGAATGAGTGTATATGTTGCTTTATTGTACTTTTATATATATAGAGAGAGTGTGTTTTGTTTTTGAGTCAGGATCTTGCTGTATCACCCAGGCTGGAGTACAGTGGTGCAATCATGACTCACTGTGGCCTCTGTCTCCCAGGCTCAAGTGATCCTCCCACCTCAGCCTCCCTAGGAGCTGGGACTACTGGTGCATGCCACCACTCCCAGCTAATTTTTGTATTTTTTCATAGAGATGGGGTTTCACCATTTTGCCTAGGCTGGTCTCGAACTCCTGGGCTCAAGAGATCTGCCCGCCTCAGCCTCCCAAAGTGCTGGGAATAGGCATGAGCTATCACGCCTGGCCTAAAAAATATTTTTAAAACGATATTTGAATTAAATATTCGTAGAACTTCTAATGTACCTCTTTGAGACCTATGTGGTTGATGGAACAGAACTGCTGTTAAGTCCTTTGGGTTTCAAGTCTATAATTTTTTTTTTTCTTTTTTTTTTTTTTTTTTTGAGACGGAGTCTCGCTCTTTTGCCCAGGCTGGAGTGCAGTGGCCGGATCTCAGCTCACTGCAAGCTCCGCCTCCCGGGTTTATGCCATTCTCCTGCCTCAGCCTCCCGAGTAGCTGGGACTACAGGCACCCGCCACTGCGCCCGGCTAGTTTTTTGTATGTTTTAGTAGAGACGGGGTTTCACCATGTTAGCCAGGATGGTCTCGATCTCCTGACCTCGTGATCCGCCCGTCTCAGCCTCCCAAAGTGCAGGGATTATAGGCTTGAGCCACCGCGCCCGGCCAAGTCTAGAATTTTTTAAAGGCAAATATCAGACCATTCTTATTTTAGATTGACTTTATCAGGCATGGATTCTGGTCTCATCTACTTTATGGTATAAATGCTCCAAGGTAGGGGGTTTGTTGTATATTTTAAGCCCAGCTTTTTTTTTTTTTTTTTTTTTTTTAATGTGAGAAGCAGAATGTGTTTCTAGAAACGGTTTTAAAGAGATGAGCTGAGAAAGAAATGTCGAATGGAGTATATTTGAGGAGGACAAAACATTACTTCACTTTTGAACAGAAATCACTCTAGCTTGCCAGCATGGGATATAAACCAAAAGAGTAGAAATATACCCATCTTATTTTAAGTTGGATTTATGGCATCACTCATTTATGTAAAAGCACTACAAACTCTTTAAAGAAAATTGGGAAACTACAGAAAAGTCAAAGAAAAAAAAAGGTAACCCATATTTCTATTGCCCAGGTATAATCCTTGTTAATATTTTGGTGTAGTCTCCTCTTTTTCCCCCCAATATAGTTGTAAATAAATGATGTCTTTCAGAGTTGACATTTATCCTGTAGCTTGAATGGCATATACATGCCAGTTGTGTATTTTTTCATGAAGTGTGGGTTTGGAATACACTAGAGTTAGCTATATGCTTGAATGCTGATCATTGACTTCTGAGACTGACTACTGAGTCTACCTTTTTAATCAAGCCTGACATGAATGGGCCCTAAAAAGTAATGAATGGAATTCTACTTTTTGATGTGCCTCTGCACTTGGCTTGGTGAGTCATCATAAATAGCTGTTAAATATGTGACTGTACAGATTTTGATATGTTCAGATTGTAAAAAATGAACAGCTTATTTCATTAATTGATGGGCAGTCAAGAACCTCCCTCCCTCCGGTAGGGCTGACACTTAGGAGTTAGGTCATGGTGGTGGTTACTTGGCATGGCTAATCAGATTTTGTTCTGGTCAGAATTTGCCCAAGATCAAGACCCAGCAGAAACTGGAGTTAGGTTATAAAAAACCATTCATGTTTCTGAGTGATCATTTCCGTCAGTGATTCATGTTTTACAGTGTTTAGTTGTTGATTAGAAAAAGTAATCTTTTCTTCCCTTTATTACATCATTATAAATCAAGTCCTTCTGTGAACACATTTAAGGTGCGTGGAGATGAGATGTCTGAATCCATTTGGGGATGGGCTGCATTTTTGGGGAACTCTGTGCTTGTCCAGTGAAGAGTGCCTAAAACATTAATTGTAGATCAAAGATGTTCTGTTGAGGGACAAAGCTTGATGGTCATCAAACACAAGGCTTTGTAAAAATACAACCACCTCTTCCACTTACTGGATCTCTCAGGTGTGTAAAACTTCTCTCGCCAGTTCATCGTGCTTCCATGAGCCAGTGCCATGTCGAGTCCCCAGGACTGGGATTTGAGTCTTCCTGGCTCTTTATCCCTTGGGGCAGACATGGAACCATCTCTGAGGGACAGGTGGATGCTGAAGCTCACCCGGTCAGGGCCCCTCTCCTAGCTCCTTTTACACTGAAATTAATCTGAACGCTTCCATAGCCAAGGCTTTGCCTAGGTGCTATTATTCCAGCTGGCCAAAGAGAAGTCTTGGGCCAGATTGGGATTCTCAATGGATTTTATACACATAATTCCCTTAACAAACTTAAAAAAAAATGACCCCTACTTTATAGGACTAATTGTTTGAATTGTATCTTTCTCTATATGTTAAACCAGATTTAAAACTATTTTATAACCACAATATGTAATCAGAGCAATCTCGTATTTTCAGATATATACCTTGTTATATACCTTATGTAGATGTGCTGTATAAGGGTGGCATGCCCACTGGCTGTGGTAAAATTTAATCCCCATTGCTTTGGGAGTGATTTAAGGCCTTTTGAAGTGGAGCTTTTGCACTTTATACTTTTTCTGTGAACTATGATAACTATATTTGATATTAAAGCTGTAAGTGGCATTTTCAGCAAATGAATATGTACGTGTGTGTCTATTTCCAAAATGATTTCTGAACTATCTGCGGTGAAAATGTATCTGATGGATTGTAGAGCAAAGCACATTGCCTAAATTCATTTGTTAATGAATTGGGTACCATTGTTATTAAAAATGCTTAAAATAATTGTAGTTACTTGTTGGTTTCTTCTCAGAGCTGTGAAGTTAATACATGAAAATATTTCCAGCATAAAGTACCTAAGAACAGTTTATTTTTACTAAAACTTCTATAGTCATGTCATATAGATATAAATCTCAAATACAGGTCTGGTGCGGTGGTTCACGCCTGTAATCCCAGTACTTTGGGATGCTTAAGTGGGTGGATCGCTTGAGCTCAGGAGTTCAAAACCAGCCTGGGCAACATGGTGAAACCCTGTCTCTACCAAAATCACAAAAATTAGCCAGGTGTGGTGATGCACACCTGTAGTTCCAGCTATGCAGGAGGCTGAGATGGGAGGATTGCTTGAGCCTAGGAGGCAGAGGTTGCAGTGAGCAGAGATCGCACCACTGTGTTCCAGCCTGGGCCAAGCAGTGAGACCCTCTCTCTCAAAGAAAAAAAAAAAAGACCATAAGAGAAGAAAGACTGGTTAAGCATTATCTGTATCATTACAGTGGTTTTTTTAGACTTTTTTTTTTTTTTTCTGGCAGAGGTGAGGGGACAAGGAGTGGCCCCAAAGTTCTTTGGCAATAGAAAAGCTGTAGGAAAACGTCCATGTACAGGTTGAATATCCCTAACCCAAAAATAAAAAATCAGAAATTCTCCAAAACCTGGAACTTTTTGAGCACCTATATAACCATCAAAGGGAATGTTCCTTGGAGCATTTCAGATTTCTGATTTTTGGATTAGGGATGCTGTATAATGCAAATATTCCAAAGTCTGATAAGATCTGAAATCCAAGCATTTCTGATTCCAAGCCCTTTGGATAAGGGACATTCAATCAGTATATAATTTTCTGGGTGTTCAGATATCTCTGGTAGTCCATCCAGGTAAAGAGCCTCTGCCCAGCAGGAGGCTAAGCAACCTTTCAAATCCTTTTGGTGCTGAAATTGGTTACTCTTCAGGACTGAACTTTTTTGAGGCTATGGTCAGGGACAGTGGCTGAGGAAGTTGAGGGCTCTGCTTTTGGGGCACTGGCACGGGTGTGTTTGCCTCTCTCCCCGACAGTCTGGACTATCTGTGTCTCCTCATGGGTGACCTCTTTTTCTGAGTCTGACCAGGAGTTGATGCAGCCACCCCTGCTCCCTTTTCCAGCTTGCCCTTTGAAGACCAGAGCTCAGGGCCTAGCCTCTCCCACTCTTCTAAGGACTTTTCATTAAAAGAGCATTACATTGAAAGACTGTGTTAAAGGACTGTACTATAAAGGGCTGGAATGGGCAGACCCAGGGTTCTGGTAACTTACATCTTAGGGGTCCTCAACAAACTGGAAACTTAGATTTTTTCCTTGCAGACTGTTTCCTGGTTTACAGTTTCACAGTTCTTAAGATGGTATTTGGGTTTGTCATACCATTCTGTCTACTTTTGCATAGTTGGATTTTTTCATAATAAGTTAAAAGATGGTATTTGAGCTTTTGTTCTCCACTCTCTACAGAGCGGGTTCTCAGCCTTCTTTCCCACACCGTTTTAAGAGGGCTGGCAGCCCCTGTCTCCCACTGGAGAACTGAATCTTGTCTCAAGTGGCACTTCTGTCTCTTAACTGTCTCCAGTCTGGCGACATCTAGTTTACCTGGGAAGTCTGTCTGGGTGTTAACTCACAAAAAGGAAGAGATCACCCTCATCTGGGTTTTTGTTTATTTTATGCTTCTCATTAAAACAAAACATTTGATTCAGCTACTTTGGCAATTGAGAGCAGAAACCAAAGTGCTGTTTTTAAGATGTAACAAATAGCGGTAGTTTATTTTTATATTTGGGCTAGTGATAGGGAAGTGGCTGAAGGTAAGGCCAGGAGCCTGAAGTAATGGAAAACGTACAGTGGCACTGATGATATTTGCGAGAGAGGGTTTCCTGTGAACAAAGAAAGCCATTGGCTACCGGGGTGAGAGGGACGGAGACTCTCCTGGAGTAATATTGCCATCTTGTGGCTCTTTGAGGCATTGCTATGTGGCGCAAGCGAAGCCCTTCCCAGTTCCTAATCATCCCAGAGGTCGCCCATTGTCTCAAAACGCCAAGTTATGTAATCTCTTTGTGGGCCCAGGTATGTTTCCCTGGATTTTTCCAAGCATGTTTCTGCCTTCCTTTTCCTCTCCTCTCTTCCCTTAGAAATTCAGTTTTCACTCCTCGCCCCAGGTGTTTTACACGTTGTCCAATGTGATAAAGCAAATGCTGTTGGCCCTCGGTATTCGAGGGAATTGGTTCCAGGACCCCTCAACCCGCATACCAAAATCCCAGAGGCTCCACTCTTATATATAAAATAGCATCGTATTTACATATTACCTCTGCACCTCCTGCTGTGTGCTTTAAATCATCTCTGGATTACTTACAATACCTAATACAATGTATATGCTGTGTAAATAGTTGTTAAACTGCATTGCTTTTTATTTGTATTATTATTTATTGTTGTGTTATGATTTTTTACTGTTTCTTTTTCCCTGAATATTTTCGATCCATGTTGAATAGGTGGATGTGGAACCTGAGGTTACAAAGGGGCTGTATTTAAAGCCAATTTAAGGTAGTTGTGATTTAGAGAAAGTTTTGTTTTTTTGTTTGTTTATTAGGTATGGGGTCTTGCTATGTTGCCCAGGCTGGAATGTAGAGTCTATTTACAGGCACCATAATGGCACACTACAGCAATGACCTCCTGGCCTCAAGCAATCCTCCTGCCTTAGCCTCCTTAGTAGCTGGGACAAAAGGCACTAGCCACCGGCCAGTCTGGAGGAAGTTTTTAATCCACTGGAGTGAAATTTAACTTTTGGGATTAATAGCTCAATTTACACAAGTCAAATGTAATTATAACTCACATCTTTTAAAAGATGAATCTAGTTTAAATCAACACTTAGCAAGTGTCTGTTTGGTATTAACTATTATGCTGCCTGCAGAGGGTTATAGGGATGGATGGAGCAGCTCAGATGTGGGGAGGGAGACGAAGGCCCCGGACTCTGCCGAATCGCCGTAGTAGAGAGGAATCAACAGTGTCGGGGAGGCAGGAAGGAGACACTGGTTGAGTTTTCACCAGGGAGGAGCTGGGACTTGAGAATTGTAAGCTTTAACTGATAAACCACGAGCCACATATAATACGGAATTTCAGTCTGGTGAAATAATTGGTAGACTCCCTAGGAATTTTCTTACAAGCAAACCTTATTTGACAGCCCATCACATAAGTTATCTTTCACGTAAGTGGTCTCATTTACTCTTCTCAGCTACTTTGCGAGGCTGGCATTACCATTATTCCTGTTTTGGATATGATACAGCTGAGGCTTGGAAATGTAGTTTGACCACTGCTATTGCAAGGATGGGAACCCAGGACTTTTGACTCTCAGGTTTAATTCTCTTTCCACAAAGGATTTAATGCAAATGAGTTAAAGGTTTTCATGTAGGTGGGCATCAAATTGGAATTATCAGTTTCAAAAGTGTCCTATTAGTACAAATAATGGGATAAAATACCGTTGGCCTTTCATATGCATGGGTTGTATACCTGTGAATTCAACCAGCCTTAGATAAAAAACACTTAAAAAATTCAGTACTGAATATGTAGAAAGTATTTTTTTTAGTTTTTAATTGTGCCTTTATTCCACTTAGTTCATTAAAAATGTACTTGTTTTAAAGATCCTACAAACTAACATGGGCTATAGGTCACCCCTCAGCATGTTATTTATTTTTTTAAAAAGCAGTATTTCTTAGAGGAATCTTACTGATCACACAGTAGTTACAATAATGTCAGATATGATGTATACAGTCTAAACGAGACAGGCCGGTTAAGAATTTACATGATGTAAACATATACATACTAAAAGCTAGCCAAGTGGACAGACACATGCAGCGGGGAGAGCAGATGATAGGAACTCCTTTAACGATCAGTACAGGGCTCAGATGCAAGGAATCTGGACTTCCCCTGTTACAGTAAATAGCTTTCACTAACGTATACAGGTATTCCATACACATCTGAACACACGAGGGTAAGTTGTGACCTGCTACACGTACAGTCTAAAGTGGTGTAACTGTGATCTTCCTGTGATACTCCCAAGAAAACTGTAAATAGTGAACCCCATGCAGGCAGTGGGAAGCACTGGTCTTTTATCATAGGTTGAACCTGAAGAGGTTTAACTCTTGACAATAGTATTTGTAAAGAGTGCATGGCTCCTTTTTCTGTTTTCTCCACAGCTGACATGCATTCAGTGCAGGGGAATTCTGATGGCTGTTTGACCTAACAGTGATAACTGAACTACTGTTAAAAATGTGGGAACCTTTTCAATAATATTGAGTTACACATTTAACATTAAAAAAACAAAAAGAAAAACATGGATCATCCATAGCTTTAAGCCAAAAGGTAGAAGGGAGTGTGTCTGAATTTTAATGCTTTTAGTTATACTATTCTGTGGTTTCTACCACTGTCCTAAAGAATGACACGGCTACACTGCTTCTTTCTGCACCAACACAGGCACTAGTTTGAACTCAGACAAAACCTGAAACAGAAGAAGTGCCACTCTTCCTCTGGGGTCTTTTAAGAAACTGGACCAAAATTATAAATTATTCAAGTTTCCTTTTGAGTGGTGTCTTTGTGTGTGTAACTATCTAGAGAACAAACCAAATAAGAAATGTCTACCCCTGCAAGAGTGTGGACTTTGGGTATAGCTCTGTTAGGAGTCAGGAGCCTCGAGCAGCGTTTACAGTCAGGGCTGTTTTCTTACACACACCCCGTTTACCCTGCGTTTGCGCCAACTATTACAGCAAATGCGTTTTGCAGGGATTATGCTTCACAACTCAGGCCTACAGATCCTCTTACGGAGATCTCTCCAGCTAAGTAGAAAACTACCCGAAAAGGCGGCGGGTTCTGTGAACCTGAAGAGAAGACTCAGGGTCTCTCTGAAAGCCTTTAAATTACTGCTGGAATTGCAAGTTCCTATTAGTGAGAATACAGCATTAAAATAACTTGAAGGTCTATTTCATTGGCAACTTAGAACACAAAGTATTTTATTTTTAAACTTTTAAAATTTGAAAACAAGCTGGGCTACATTAAATAATACAGTTTCCAAAACGGAGTTCACTTGGAGCTCAGTTTTTCTGCTTGAAATACAAACACAACTTCTAACACTCGTAGGTGGGAACAGTACTGTTTGATGATCTGTGATTAGATGAACTGATCGATCTCAGTTGGCAACATCCCTTTTTTTTTTTTGCCTTGGTAAAGGTTTTAAAAAATTCTAGAATAGATGCATTTTTCTAGTTTTATACTGACAATTTCATCCCAAACGTCTCCTGGGAGACATAGACCATGTACAGGAATCCATCTTCATCCTCACTCTCATACACCTCTGAGACCATGAAGACGCTCACCACGCTGTGTCCGCTCACCACCAGGAGGAAGGCTTGATTAGCATTGAGCTGTAAGCGCCTTCTAATTATCTTGATGAGCTCACTCTCATTGACGTCTCGAACGTCAGGTACAAGGTACTTCGTTTTATCCAGGACAGGAAGCTGCTTCTCACCCTTGTATCGTTCTGTTATCACCGGGATTTTGGCTGGATGCTGCTCTCGAATAAGTCGGACATCTACCCTTTGTTCGAAGGTGCAGCCCTGCCTGAAGGTCTCCCCCGGCAGGTGCGGGGATCTGGGCCGCGGCGGCGACAGCGCGAGGGTCCTGGCGGCTTTTGGGGACGGCGGCGGCGGAAAGTATTTTTTCTTGTCATTCTGTAAGCAATACAATATAACAACTATGTATGTAGCCTTTACGTTGTAATAGTTATTACAACTAATGTAGAGATGCTTTAAAGTATAGGGAAGGGCTGGGAGCGGTGGCTGGCTCCTGTAATCCCAGCATTTTGGAAGGCTGAGGTGGGCGAACCACTTGAGGTCAAGAGTTGGAGACCAGCCTGGCCAACATGGTGAAACCCCGTCTCTACTAAGAATACAAAACTTAGCCTGGCGTGGTGGCGCACGCCTGTAGTTCCAGCTACTCAGGAGGCTGAGGCAGGATAATTGCTTGAACCCAGAAGGTGGAGGTTGCAGTGAACGGAGATCGTGCCACTGCACTCCAGCCTGGGTGACAGAGCAAGGCTCTGTCTCAGAAAAAAAAAAAAAAAAAAAAAAAAAAAAAAAGGGTGGGGGGAGAATGTGCATAGGTTATATACAATTACTGCATGATTTTATATCCTGGACTTGAGCATCCTCAGATTTTTGTAAACGGCAGATAGTAATCAAAACAATCTACTGCTTAACAGTCCCATGGCCATAGTGAGGAGCCACAAGCTATCTCTCCTTAGTGACAGGTCTGCAAGTCTCATTATTTCCTGGCCATCTCTATTGGATGCCCATAGACACCTTACATTTGCCTGTACTTATACCTCTTTTAAATCTGGGCCTTGTCCACTTTCTCAGTGAGTGGTGTCACTTTCCATTCAGTTGGCAGAGGCAGTCCCCACCTCCCTCAGTTGTCTATATCCGATCTATTTTGAGACAGGGTCTTGCTCTGTCACTCAGGCTGGGTGCAGTGGTGCAATCATAGTTCAAGGCAGCCTCCATCTCCCGGGCTCAAGGGATCCCTCCTGCCTCAGCCTCCTGAGTCACTGAGACCACAGTCATGTGTCACCATGCCTTGCTAATTTTTAAATTTTGTCTCTTTATGTTGCCCAGGCTGGTCTCAAACTCTTTGGCTCAAGTGATCCTCCCAAAGTGCCGGAATTATAGGTATGAGCCGCTGTGCCCAACCCATATCCAATCTAATAGTATATAAATCCTCTTAATTCCACTTCTCCAATGTCTCAAATCCATCCATTTCTCCTTATCCTGGAGAAGGTGCCACCATCTATTGCCCATCTGTCCTCCTGCTGGAGCCAGAGCTGTCTTTCTAGAGTGAAATCTGACAGTGTCCTTCCTGTTCAGGTCCCACCAGCTCCTCCCCATTGCTCCTAGAACAAAGCAAACCTTATTGGAGACCCTGAGTGTGATCTGAAGTCTCCTCCACGATCTGGTCCCTGCCTTCCTTGCCAGTCTTTCTGGTTTTGAGCATCTCCCCCTCATTCCCTTCACTCGAGTCTCTCAGAGCTTTGTGTGTTCTTCCTGATCTTTCACATGGCCTTTGGGCCTGTCTCCATTGCTGTGTAACAGATGAGCTCAAAACTTAGTGGCCTGAAACATCAGAAATTTATTCTGTCACTGTTCAGGAGGCCAGAAGTCCACAATCAAGGTGTGGGCAGGGTTGGCTCCTTTTGGAGACTCTGAGCGAGAATCTGCTCTGTGTCTCTCCCTCCATTGTCACGGGGCTTCTTCCTTGTGTCCCTGTGACCTTGTGTCTAAGTTTCTCCTTTATCTTATATAAAGACATCAGTCATTGAATTTAGGGTCCACCCTAATCCAGTATGACCTTAACTAATGACATCTGCAAAGACCCCATTCCCAAATAAGGTCACATTCTGAGATTCTGGGTGAAGGTGAATTTTGGGGAAACATTATTTGAACCACTACACTGTCATGTGCCAAGCATGTGGAATCCCCTCCCCACTTTTAGCTAAAACCGCCAGAATGGATTTAGTGTTGTGGAACCTCTAGACTCCCCCGCGTGTGTGCATTCACCTTGCATGCACACATACGTGCACACTGACACGTGCTGGCACACATGTACCCAGGGTTTCCTCTTTCTCTCCCATGGTCCCTGGTGAAATTTCCTGTAATACCTTTTCATGCTCTCCCTCCGAGGCAGGGAGGGGTACCCTATCTACAACCAGCTGTGGAAAATACCCCGAGAAGCAGTGAAGGGAGGCAGCACTAAGGAGGAGAGTGATGTGGGCTGAACTAGGAAGGAGGGGGTTTTAGGAAGCTGGCCTGGGGGTTCACTTGGAAGAAAACCTGTTCCCTTCCCAAATCTTAGGATGTCTGGAGGGATAAGGCCATCCAGTCTGGCATCTCCCTGCCTGCACCACATGGCCTCCTCATCTTTGTATTCCCAGAGACAAACCCAGGGCCTGGGAGACTGAATCCAAACATCAATTTATCAACCAATCAATCTGTAGAGCAGCGATCGCCCAACTTTTTGGCACCAGGGACCAGTTTCATGGAAGACACTTTTTTCCACAGACTGGAAAGGGCTGGAGGTGTGGGGTGGAGAATGGTTTCAGATGGTTCAAGCTCATTACATTTATTGTGCACTTTATTTCTATTATTATTACATTGTAATGTATAATGAAATAATTATTGTAATGTAAGAATAATAATAATTATTACATTGTAATATATAATGAAATAATTACAAGTCACCGTAATGTAGAATCAGTGGGAGCCCTGAGCTTGTTTTCCTGCAACTAGATGGTCACATCTGGGGATGATAGGAGACAGAGACAGATCATCAGGCATTAGATTCTCATAAGGAACACGCAGCCTAGATCCCTCCCATAAGCAGTTTACAACAGAGTTCACGCTCCTATGAGAATCGGATGCCACTGCTGATCTGACAGGAGGCGGAGCTCAGGCGGTCATGCTCGTCCTCGCCCCATGGCTCACCTCCGTCTGTGCAGCCCGGTTCCTAACAGGCCACAAACGGGTACTGGTCTGCGGCCTGGGATGTGGCACCTTGCCTTAGAGCAAAAGAGGTTTGGGGTGTGGTGAGAATACCTTGCCCGGGTGAGGAAGGCTTCCTGGATTGGAATGGGGCGTCCAAACTGAGACCTGAGGAGCCGGGAGAACTAGGCCAGGGGAAAGGTCTCCAGGGTGCCAGACCGCTGGGCAGATGATGGCTCTTCTGTCCACGGCACCTGGTTGGATGTCAGTAGTACTGAGGAGTGTGTGTGTGTGTGCGCGCGCGCGCAAGTGTGATCGTGTGAGTGTGTGTGTATTTTTGTGCAGAGCAAGCGTGAAGGAGGCCAGCAGGAGCCATACCCATGAGTTGAAAATACCAGAAAGGGGAGCTATGACCTGCAAGATACATTGTGATTGTGGTGTCTTGGCCATTGTGCGCTGGGACCACAGGAAGGTCAGGGATGCACTTCTGCTTGGTCCTAAGGCTGGCAGTTGGGAGATGCGGGCGTGTGGAGCGGAGCCCGGTGGGTGCAGTGTCTGGAGCTGGCTGGGAGCAGCTCAGCCTGGGTGTCGGAGGAGCGGGCGGGCGCTGCTCGGGGCGCCCACCAGGGGGCAGTGCTGCCGGGCGAGAGCGCTGCGGGCTGAGGCGCGCGGGGCTGCGGGGCTCGGGGCTGTGGGAGTAGGAGGCGCGTCACTGTGGGACTGGGGGCTGGCGGGCGCAGGGCACAGGGCTGCGGCGTGGGCAGCCAGGGCGGCTTTTGCCTCCCACACAGGCAGGAGAGTACTGCCTGTACTCGCCGCCGGGGATGTTTCCGGGCGAGCGGACCGTGCTGACTCCGGGCTGCAGAAACGCGCCCCCAGAAGAAAGCTCTGCGCTTTGCGGGAGCTCCTTAAAGCCAAGGTTCCAGAGAATGGATTTCCCCAAAGCTGATAACGCTAACGCTTCTGCCACCCCAAGGCTGTGTTCATGCATATATCTATATGAGATTCCCTGAAAGTATGTATGTTTCAGACCCACAAAACCAGGTTCTGCCTCTAGGTGACTCCACTCCAGGTTTCAGTTTGGTTGCCCCCTTGGCAGTCTAGATCCCTAACCCCAGATCCACCAGAGCTGCTGAGAAACTGGGGCAAGCATCCACAGAGACAAGTGTCTTGGGGTATGAGTGGGTATATGGGTGTGGATGAGAGTGAGCGAGCGAAGGAGCACAGCAGTATAATGCCAGTAGCACCTACACTTCCAGTTGTGACAACCCAAAGTGTCGCAAACGTTGTCAAATGTCAGATGTCCGGCCAGGAGAGCCAGGAGCTGTCCTTGCTTGCGAGCCGGGAGCTGTCCTTGGTTGAGAACCACTGATTTAGAGATTGTAGCTTTCGTTTTCCATTGCTGCTTATGGGTTAAGCCTCAGTCTTTTCCAGAGGGCTTGGATTGTGACTTGTACATCGTCTTCTTGGAGACTTCCACCCACCAGATTGAAAGGGTCACAGGCCGACTCCGGGAGTGGAGAACCTGGGTTCAATCAAGGAAAGGGCCAGGGGCCTCCTTTCCTCCCGTGGCCTTGGCTTCCGCCTGCGAGCTGGGGAGAAAGTAGCTGCTGGCCTGGCCGGGAGTGCTGTGCTCTGCTCCCAGTTTCTCTCTTCCAACAGTTAGAAAATGAAAGTTGGAAGAGATCCGAGAGGATATCTAGTTCAACACCTGCCCCTTCCGTTAAAAAAGTGTTTACGATGAGAACACTGACATTCAGAGCCCTGAAGCATGTCTTCCAGGGCTACGCAGCTTTTATGAGGTAGAAGTAAGACCAGGCCCAGGTCTCCTGACTTCCAGCCTAGGGCTTTTTCTGCTCCATGGGCAGCCTCTCTGAGTCCCCCATTAAAATGCAGTCCCCCTGGAGGGCACACACTATAAACTAGATGAGTGGCTGCTTAATAAATGACCCTGAAACTTAGTGGCTTGAAAGAAAAATAAACAGTCTCTCAGTTTCTCTGGGTCAGGAATTTGGGAGCAGCTTGGCTGGGCAGTTCTGCCTCAGAGTCTCTCATAAGTTTCAGTGAGATGTTGGCCAGGGCTTTTAGTACAGACTTTGGTCAAGAATCTTCTCTTGGCCAGGCACTATGGTTCACGCTTATAATCCCAGCACTTTGGGAGGCCGTGGTAGGAGGATCACTTGAGGCTAGGAATTTGAGGCTAGCCTGTAGAAGTATTAACCAGAGCATTTCTTGATTCCAGACTCACTGCCTCAGCCTGGAGACCAGGATGGCATCCCCAGGTCCTTTCAAAGTCATCTGCAATGGAAACTCTCTGCTTTTAGTTTTTCCCAGGACCGTCAGCCAACCAACCACTGGGTCTGGCAGGCTGGCTGTGGAATAGAGGCTGGAGCCCTGATCTGAGCTTGCAGAGGACTGGCGCTGCCATTTAACAGCTTTAGGAGTTTGGGCACATGAAATTGCTTTGTAAACTACAAAGGGCTGTGTGTAAAAGCCTAAGGTGGATATTCTTTTTTTTTTTTTTTTTTTTGAGACGGAGTCTTGCTCTGTCCCTCTGGCTGGAGTGCAGTGGCGTGATCTCGGCTCACTGCAAGCTCCGCCTCCCGGGTTCACGCCATTCTCCTGCCTCAGCCTCCCAAGTAGCTGGGACTACAGGCACCCGCCACCGCGCTCGGCTAATTTTTTGTATTTTTAGTAGAGATGGGGTTTCACCGTGGTCTCGATCTCCTGACCTTTTGATCTGCCCGCCTCGACCTTCCAAAGTGCTGGGATTACAGGCGTGAGCCACCGCGCCCGGCTAAGGTGGATATTCATGGCGCTCTTGCCACCATCTCAAGCTGGTGACAAGCGACCTTCCTGATGTAGATACTAAGGAGCATTTTTTTTTTTTAACCATGCTTTCATTCGCAGCATTGTTTGATGACTGCCCCAAACCTTCCAAGTCAAGTGAATACTTCTGAGAAGGTTGTAAAATCCATCACTGGGCCCTTTTCTTCTTCTTCCAAACTGTACACCACCCACACTGAATACCTGCTTCCCTCTAGGCCTAGGCCCTTCTGTTCCCTTTGCCCAGCATACCTTCTTCCCTCCCCACATTTTCAACACTTGTACTTCTATTTTTCCCTTAGGACTTCATTTATGTATCACCTCCTCCAGGAAGCATTCCCTGATAACACCCTGGTCACATCCCTGGAGGCTGGTTTATATGCCCTTCCTCTGTTTCGATAGTGACTTCTATTTTCTATTGACCATGAGGTACATCACACTGTATCTGTCTTTACCACTGGGTATGTCTTGTTCATTCTTCTATTTGCAACATTCTAGAATCCCTGAATATTTGACAGTGTATGCTTTCCCTCTACCATATGGCATGAGTGAGACCAGGGTTGGAGCACTGGTGCACGCCTGTACAGTGGTATGATTTTAAGCTACTTGCTTGGCCTTTCTGTGTTTGCACAAATGGAAGATGAGACTAATGATAGAACTGAGACTTACTATGGTAGCTGTGAGGACTATGACCATCCACTGAGAGAGGAGCGCACCGTGCTTGGTACAGAATAGTGGTGGGATTATGGAATTCAAAGCGAGGCAGCTATTGTTATCATCAGTGTATGGCTGGCCTGGATCCATGATACTGATGTGACACCATTATTTATACTGTAGGTCAGATTCTTCCATTCTTGTGGGTAAGTTTCATGAGGGAAGGTCTTTGTTCAGCTTACAGATGTATCTCTGTAGCTTAGAATAGTGCCTGGAACGTAGCGGGCGCTTGGTAAATGCTGGTTGAATGAGTGAATGAATGAGGTACCAAGAGACCCCATGGGATGATTCATCTTGGTGGCCAGTCCAGTGTCCCCTGGCGTCCAAGACTTCTTTTATGCCTTAGAATCTGGCTAGTGTGTGTCTCCAAAGAGCCTTCATTTAGCCCAAACCAGAGGTTCCCAAACATTTTTACCAAGTGTCTTCTTTATCATAAGTTTGAGGAAAAAGTTATTTCTCTTGAAGAGAAAGCAAGAAGGAAGAGAACGCCCTGTTTTAACCTCCAGTGCCAAACGCAGCCTGAAACACACACGCCCACACGGCTCCTGTTCTTGGGAGAGACACACGGTAAAGTGGCATCTGGAAAAACCCAGTTCAAGCCAAATTTGCGTCAATTCGTTCTCTGTCAGCCTGTGCTTCCAAGCACAGTATACCAAGATGACAGCTCCACCCCGATTTCTGCCTTTTCTTCTTTCCAAAGAGAACTTTGATTAAAAAAAAAATCTTAAGATGCCTGGAAAGAAATTTCTAGCCTACAGACCAGCGTTGTCTATGAGAACTTTCTGTGGTGATGAAAATGTTCTATAATGTGTGCTGCCACTAGTTACTTGTGGCTGCTGAGCACTTGAAGTGTGGCTGGTGTGCCTGAAGAGCTGAGTTTTCAACGTAATTTTAATTAATTTAATTTAGATAGCCACATATGATTCATGGCTATGGAGCTGGGTGGATGGGACAGTGGTGTGTGGCTGAGAGGAGAGGGCTGCAAAGGGGGCCTCAGATAGGGGTTAGACCCTGGAAGTCTTCTCTTGGCCCTTTCTGGGGG
Source organism: Macaca thibetana thibetana (assembly GCF_024542745.1). Classification (NCBI taxonomy): domain Eukaryota; kingdom Metazoa; phylum Chordata; class Mammalia; order Primates; family Cercopithecidae; genus Macaca; species Macaca thibetana. The sequence goes on along the minus strand of NC_065592.1, from coordinate 61,131,793 downwards.
ACTGGAATCAAGAAAAGGCCAAGAGCCTCTCAGTGCTTTCTAACATAGGTGCCCCTTGATCAGCTTAGAATAAGAAATGAGGTCACATTCCTTTTTTTTTTTTTTTTTTGAGACGGGGTCTTGCTCTGTCGCCCAGGCTGGAGTGCAGTGGCCGGATCTCAGCTCACTGCAAGCTCCGCCTCCCGGGTTCTCGCCATTCTCTTGCCTCAGCCTCCCGAGTAGCTGGGACTACAGGCGCCCGCCACCACGCCCGTCTAGTTTTTCGTATTTTTTAGTAGAGACGGGGTTTCACCGTGTTAGCCAGGATGGTCTCGATCTCCTGACCTCGTGATCCGCCCGTCTTGGCCTCCCAAAGTGCTGGGATTACAGGCTTGAGCCACCGCGCCCGGCCAGTCACATTCCTTTTAATGTTCAAACCACATGACTTATGATGAGGGTGTCATGAGCCCTTATCATGCCTCACTTTCTTCTCTCACCCTGGGGGATCTCCGTCCTGGAAAATCTCACACACCCCCTCCCTGGGGGCTTCCTTGGTCCTGGGGGACAGTGTCGTTACTCTCATCTTCAGGAGAGAAAATCAGGAATTCTGGTTCTCGGCTGCTCCTGCCACCTTGGTCACTAGGTGTCACCAGTGGTCCTGCAGCCCACCAAAAGGAAGGAGGCCACACCAGTTGGCAGGTCTGGGGACAAACCTGGAGGCTGCGTTGGAGGGAGAAGTTGGCTTCCTGCGGGGGTGAAACTCACACTTACAACCATACTCGAGGCACCAGATCAAGTGTCGTGGTGTGGGGGAACGTGGGCGGTAGGGTTCTGGGACATTTGCTGTATGACTGTGACCCGTGTGACCCGTTTTGGTCATCTAAAGGAGTAGTTTCTGCCTACATCCTGCCGAAAGAAGTGACTTTTGGAATGCCTGCCCTCTTTCTCAATGGACCCCGGCAGGCAGCCCCCCTTATGAAAGGGAATTGTTTGATGTCAGTGCTCCTCCCAGAGCCTGAGTTCTTAATCTTCCCCGTGGTCACCCACCTTTGAGGGAAAGTGGCCTCAAAGCAGGAGCGGTGACAGACCTGGGTCCTGGTCCCCACGCTGCTGCCCGCTTTTGGTGTGACTCAACTTTCCATTCCCACCCCCAACTCCCGCCCAGCACCTGTACCAGAGAGAAAATAAGACCCGCTACAGACTTTTGTGACTTTTTGCTCTTGACGCTAAAATAAGATTTTACTTTCCTGACAGCTCAGAGTACAGTAGGGGCTTAAATACTTGCTAGCTGACTGAATACTAGTTGGAGGGTTATTAATGTAGGTGGGGGAGAACTGCACTTTCTTTCCAGGTGAGATTCAATCATAGGTATCTGGCCCCCAACTTCCTGGAGTCAGAAAGAGTATGGTTTCATCATAGCCTGACCTCCAATCAGCTATGTAATGGGGTATGTCACTTAATCCTTCTGAGCCTCAGTCTCCTCGTATACAAAATTAGAGTGATATCTAACTTTCAGATGGGCTGATGGTTAGTTTTATGTGTCAAATTGGCTGGATGATGGGGGTTTCCAGATATTTGGTCAAACATTATTCTGATGTTTCAGTGAGGTAAGGGCATTTCTGGATGAGATTAAGGTTTAAATTAGTTAATATATATATTTTTTGAGATGGAGTTTCGCTGTTTTTGCCCAGGCTGGAGTGCAATGGCATGATCTCGGCTCATTGAAATCTCCACCTCCCGGGTTCCAGCGATTCTCATCCTCCCCAGTAGCTGGGATTACAGGTGCCTGCCACCATGCCCAGTCAATTTTTGTATTTTTAGTAGACACAGGGTTTCACCACGTTGGCCAGGTTGGTCTTGAACTCCTGGGCTCAGGTGATCCGCCTGCCTCAGCCTCCAAAAGTGCTAGGGATACAGGGGTTAGCCACCATGCCTGGTCATGGATTTTTTTTTTTTTTTTGAGACAGGATCTCACTCTATTGCCCAGGTTGGAGTGAAATGTGGTGATCATCGCTTGCTGCAGTCTTGAACTCCTGGGCTCCAGCAGTCCTCCTGCCTCAGCCTCCCAAGTAGTAGAAATTACAGGTGCATGCCACCATGCCTGGCTAACTTTTTTGTTTCGTTTTTTAGAGTTGGGATCTTGCTATGTTGCCTAGGCTGGTCTTGAACTCTTGATCCCAAGTGATCATCCTGCCTCGACCTCCCAAAGTGCTGGGATTACAGGTATGAGCCACCATGCCCAAACTGGTAGACTTTAAGTAAAGTAGGCTCCCCTCCATAATGTGGGTAGGCCTCATCCAATCAGTGGAAGGCCAAAATAGAGCAAAAGAAACCTTTCCCCTACTTCTCTAGCAGATGCCTTCAGACTACATCTGCAACATCAGCTCTTCCTGGTTCTACAGCAGATGGCCTTCAGACTCAAACTGCAATATCAGAGACTGCCTAGGTCTCCAGTCTGTTGGCCTTGACTGGAACTGCAGCATAGACTCTCTGGGTCTTTAGGCTCCCAGCCCACTCCACAGATTTTGGACTTGCCCATTCTCCAAAATTGTGTGAGCCAATTTCTTCTTCTTCTTCTTTCTTCTTTCTTCTTTCTTCTTTCTTCTTCTTCTTCTTCTTCTTCTTTCTTCTTTCTTCTTTCTTCTTCTTCTTTCTTCTTTCTTCTTTCTTCTTCTTCTTCTTCTTCTTCTTCTTCTTTTTTCTTTTCTTCTTCTTTTCTTTCTTCTTCTTTCTTCCTTCTTCTTCTTCTTCTTTCTTCTTCTTCTTCTCTTTTTTTCCTTCCTTCCTTCCTTCCTTCCTTCCTTCCTTCCTTCCTTCCTTCCTTCCTTCCTTCCTTCCTTCCTTCCTTCCTCCCTCCCTCCCTCCTTCCCTCCCCCTTCCCTCCCTTCCTCCTCCCTCCCTCCCTCCCTTCCCTTCCCTTCCTGTTTTGCTCTTGTTGCCCAGGCTGGAGTGCAATGGCATGATCTCAGCTCACTGCAACCCCTGCCTCCTGGGTTCGAGTGATTCTCCTGCCTCAGCCTCCTGAGTAGCTGGGATTACAGGTACTCACCACCATGCCCAGCCAATTTTTTGTATTTTTAGTAAAGATGGGGTTTCACCATGTTGGCCAGGCTCATCTTGAACTCCTGACCTCAGGTGATCCACCTGCCTTGGCCTCCCAAAGTGCTGGGATGACAGGCGTGAGCCACCGCGCCTGGCCAGTAAATCTCTTTCTAAATAGTCTCATGTTCTATTGGTTCTGTTTCTCTGGAAAACCCTAATGCCGATGGCTATGGGGATTAACTAAAATTACAGTGTGAAAGTATCTGGTACAGTATGCAACCAGTACCAAAGCATCTAGTAGATGCCCAATAAGAGCTACTTTGCAACCCATCCTCCCAGTTCTCTCGGTCAAGAGTTAAATAGATTCCTCAGGACGGGAAGAATACTTCCCCTAGACCTGGAAATCCACTGGCTACTCAGTCAATGTTTGTCACTTTCAGTGGACTGCCGGGCTCTGTCACATTTTGGGATGCAAACATTTCCCAGGGTGCCTCTCTCCCTCACCTGGCTCCAGTCTCCTAAGTCTTAGAACAAGAAGGCATGTACCTTTCTTTGTTCCCTGTTCACTAATTGCTTCTGGGTGGGTAAGAGTGGGAAGAAGAAGATAATTCCCTCCTCCTCCTCCTTATCAATAGTCTCCATTAAGCCACACGTGTATGTGGCATCTGAAAGGTGAGGGGGTGGGTTCATTATGCTTCTTCAGACACATAAGACCTCTTTTCCACTGAGTGCTTCTTACCAACTGATGGCAATTAGTAGAATTATTTTTAGCATATCTGAAACCTTTCTTTCTCCTAGTGCACTTTTTTTGTTTTGAACAGAAATGCATTGTCTTGAAGTTCTGAAGGACAGAAGTTCAAGGTGTCAGCAGGCTTGGTTCCTTCTGTGGGCTGTGAGGAAGAATCTGTTCTATGCCTCTCTCCTGACATCAGGTGGTTTCCTGGCAATCACTGGTGTTCTCTGGGCTATAGAAACTTTACCCTGATATCTGCCTTTATTTTCATGTGGTGTTCTTCCTGGGTGCATATCTGTATCCAAATTTCCCCCTTTTATAAGGACACCAGGCATATTGGATTAGGGGTTCATCCTATTGTGGTATGACCACAGGTTAACTAATTACATCTGTAATGACCCTATTCCAAATAAGGTCACTGGGGGTTAGGACCCAGTGTATAAATTGTAAGGAACCCAATGCAACCCATAACAGGTGCTATTTTAGAATTCTCTTCAAGTGGCTTCTTCTTGAATCTTTCTGACATAATCCTAGTTATCTTCGGTAGCTTTATTGTTATTTGGTAAAGCAATAGGTTTCAGGCTCATCTTGCACATATCTGTTCCGGGCTCATTTTGCCCAGACCTGGACTCAGCCATTCCTCCAAGAAGCCCTGTTTGTGTTTATTTATTTATTTTTATAGTTTGGTGAGAAATTGTATTTCAAGGCCATAATCTGGGCTCTAGAGCTGCTCACTGCTACCAGGTTAGCTGTTGTTTGTAGCTCTTTTCAGTGGGCAGGTTTGAAAGTCATGTGAGGGGCTAAGAGTTTCTCTCTGTAAATGGTTCTTAATACCCTAAGTTTGTTAGCCCTTGCTGACCTTAAAAGTTTCCCAGAATTGGCCGGGCACAGTGGCTGACGCCTGTAATCCCAGCACTTTGAGAGGCTGAGACGAGCGGATCACCTGAGGTCAGGAGGTCAAGACCAGCCTGGCCAATATGGCGAAACACCATCTCTACTAAAAATCCAAAAAATTAGCTGAGCATGGTGGTGGGTGCCTGCAATCCCAGCTACTCAGGAGACTGAGAGAGGAGAATCACTTGAACCTGGGAGGGGGAGGTTGCAGTGAGCTGAGATTGCACCACTGTACTCCAGCCTGGGTGATAGAGCAAGACCCTGTCTCGAAAAAATAATAATAATAAAAACAAGTTTCCCAGAATTGTTCTCCGCAGGAGAGGGTATCAGCTTTGCTGTCTAAGCCAAACTCTGGTTGAGTCAATGATGTTCTACTGACCTCAATCCTCCCATTGCAGCTTTAGTTAAAAATAGCACAATTTCTTCACCCCTGCTCCCCATGGCCACATGGCTGCCACACAGGGCTCAAGTAGAGGATGTCTCCCATTTCCAGGGGTGAAGTTGTCCCTGGTGACAGCGCGAATGCCCCTGAGTGTCTTTATCACCTGTTCATGTACCCCTGGCCTACCGTGTGCTGCCTACTCCAGCCCTGCCACACTGTTCCCCCTTCCCTTCAGTGCTCCCCCAGCTCCTCTCCAGTTCCCATAGCCTGCAAGACCCACAGTCCATCTCAGTTTTCTTGGACTACTTAGGCCTCCACGTGTCTCAGTTTCCAAATCTGTGAAATGGAAGGAATCATATCCACCTCATCAAGTTGGAAACTTTAAATGAGTAACTACCTAGTATAAGGCTTAGCTCAGCCAGCCCCCATCAATTTGAGCTTTTATTTTTTATTTTATTCTATTTTATTTTTTTCTGAAGCAGATTCTTGCTCTGTCACCCAGGCCAGAGTGCAGTGGTGTGATCTCGGCTCACTGCAACTTCCGCCTCCCGGGTGCCAGCGATTCTCCTGCCTCAGCCTCCCGAGTAGTTGGGACTATAGGTGTGTGCCACCACACCCAGGTAATTTTTTTTTATTAGTAGAGATGGGGTTTCACCATGTTGGCCAGGCTGGTCTCAAACTCCTGACCTCGGGTGATCTACCTGCCTCAGCCTCCCAAAGTGCTGGGATTACAGTGTGAGCCACGCTGCCTGTAATTACATGCGTGAACCACTGTGCCTGGCCTGAGTTTTTATTTTTACTCTAGTCCAATAGCGCTCCATTCTCGCGGCATATTAGAAATATCTGAGGAGATTTTCAAAGAAAATAGTGATGCTTAGTCCCCACCCTAGGAGATTCCAACTGAATTGTTTTGGCCAGGCACTTCTTCCTTCATTCCCAAGTGACAGTGGTGTAAGGTGGTTGTGAGTGTGAGCACTCCCCTCAAAGTTTGGGAGTGGTGAAGGGTGGTTAGGGTTTACCCCAGAATATTAGACATCTCTTTTCCCCACTGTGGATATTCCTCACAGTCCATCTTTCCCCTTAGGTGAGACCCTTCTCCCAGCTTTCCTTTGTTCCTGTTCCAAAGGTCTGTTGGTCACCGTCAGTTGGCAGAAAAATTACTATCACGTTCTCCATCAGAGATAGTTTATTTGCCTGCAATGTTTTCCTTCCTCACCATTTCCAGGGTATCTCCACCTTTCATATAGAAAATGGCCCACTGAAGTATTTTCCTAAACTAAAGAGAAGTCTTCTTGTCTCTGATTATTGTTTATTTTTTTGAGACGGAGTTTTACTTTTGTTGTCCAGCCTGGAGGGCAATGGTGCAGTCTTGGCTCACCACAACCTCTGCCTCCTGGGTTTAAGTGATTCTCCTGCCCCAGCCTCCCAAGTAGCTGGGAATTCTGGCATGTGCCACCACGCCCGGCTAATTTTGTATTTTTGGTAGAGATGGGATTTCTCCCTGTTGGTCAGTCTGGTCTCGAACTCCCAACCTCTGGTGATCCACCTAGCTCGGCCTCCCAAAGTGCTGGGATTACAGGCATGAGCCACCATGCCCAGCCTCTGAAGATGTTTTATGACAACAACCACAGTCCTTTTTTTGTACGCTTTTAATTTTAGAAATTAATGTGATTTATATTGGTGCAGACGATTCACAATTACAAAGATATCAAACCAACCTAAGTGCCCATCCACTGATGAGTGGATAAAGAAAATGTGGTGTATATACACCAGGGAATACTACTCAGCCGTTAAAAGAACAATATAATGTCTATTGAAGCAACTTGAATAGAGCTGGAGGCCATTATTCTAAGTGAAATAACTCAGGAATGGAAAAACCAAATATCATATGTTCTCACTTATGGGGGGAGCTAAGCTATGTGTACACAGGGCACACAGAGTGTTATATTGGACAGTGGAGACTCAGGGGAAGGAAGGGGGAGGGGGTGAGGGTTTAAAAGTACATGTTGGGTACAATGTACACTGCTTTGGTGAGGAGTGCTGAAGTCTCAGATTTCAGTGCACCAGTCCCTTGAGGAGTATACGTTGCGCCCAGTAGTAGATGAATTCTATATAATTCATCTATGTAACCAAAACCCATGAGTACCCTGGTACCCCTAAAGCCATAGAAAAAAAGAATAAAATAAATAAATAAATAAATACATGGGTGTAGAGTTATAAACCATATGAATGTTCCTTAATTTTAAAATTTCCTTTTGCTGAACATTTCACATGTTTCTAATTTTTTGATATTATAACTACTGTAATAATGAACACCTCTATGTGTACATTTGTGTTCACTTATCTGATTTTTTTTCCGGTGTGTTGAATCATGCAAGTTAACTTTCTGGATTAAAGATTACGCCTGTTGTTAAGGCTTTTGAAATATATTGTTGCCAAAGTGCCCTCCAGAAAAGTTGTACTGATTTAGTTTTATCCTCTGTCATGGTGTATCTTTCTTAGTATATTTTTTCAACAGTTTGCACATTTTTACACCTTGTAAAATATATCACACATACAAAAGTTTATGTGACATATACATACATTTTAAAAGACTAAACAAAAATAAAAAACCACCATGTTCTCATATCTCAGCTGTAATGAACTGAAGCATTGCCAGTATCTTTGAACCTGTCCAAGGAGTGACTGCCTCCTTCTGGTTTGTCCAGAACTGTTCTGGTTTTAGCACTGAATGTCCCAGATCCTAGTTAACCATTTACTCTGAGGAAGCCTGGACAGCTGATCACTGCATCCCTATGTGCTTGTCTCCAAATCTACCTCCTCCCTCCTCCAACGGTATCCTGTATGGACTTCTAAATAACGTACTCTGAGGTTTTTTCCTACATAAATGGAATCACATGGTATGTTCCTTTTGTGAGTTGCTTCCGGCCAGCATTGTTTTTGAGCTTCATCCTGTTGATGTCTATAGCCGCAGTTCATATGGTTTTTCTGTTGACTGCCATCCATTTGATGAATACGTCACGTTTCTCCATCTTCTGTCAATAAACATTGCAACTTTTGTTACTGTAAGCTGCGTGGCTCTGAACAGTCTTATCTGTCTCCTGGAGCAAAGGTCCAAGAGTTTCTCTAGGTTATTTACATAAGCGTTAAATTACTAGAGGACTTACATAACCTCACCAGAAGTGCCAAATTGTTTTCTAAAGAAGTTGTGCCTATTTCCATCCACTAGCAGTGCATGAAAATACCTGTTTGCCACACCCTCATGAAGCAGTGTCTGACTTTGTAACTGTAGCCATTGTGGTTGCTCTGAAATGGTATTTCATTGTGGGTTTAATTTACATCTTCATGATCACCAGTGAGATTGAACCTCTTTTCAGAGGTTGATTGGCAATTTCTGTTTCCTCTTCTGTGAAAGGCCTGCCCACATTGTTTGCTCATTTTTCTATTGGGCCAGTTGTCTTTTTCTTACAGATTTGTGGGCCCACTATGTTTTGTTTTTATCAAGGTAAAATCAGGTTAAATTGCTTTCAGAATCAGGCTGAAGGGATGAAAATTCAGAGGACGACATCTATCTAAGGGATGGACACATCAAAAGACAGAATGAACACACTTGTTACACAGTCCCTTAAGCCTTCTTTATCTGCAGCTGGCTAACATTTTATGCTTTAAGAAATGAAACCAACTAACATTATCTTCTGCTCCAGTGGTTCTCAGCAGCACCCACATCATCTGTAAACTCATTAAAATGAAAATTACGGACCCCACCAACAGCCTACTGAATTGGGAACTCTGGAAAGAAGACCCCGCAATCTCCTTCAACATCCCTGCAGTGATTTGTACGCACGCCAAGTTCGGGAGCCACTGTTCTGCCCTGTCACCTTTGTCCCACCTGGTGGGTAGGGAACTGACCATGACCTACCATTCTACAATCGTCACCCTTCTACCTACAAATATACATTACAGAGTGTTTTTTAAGAAAAGGACAGATATTTGGGGCCCCAAGAATGGGATTTTTGGTGACCCAGCTCAGATTGCAGGGCACTTCAGTTTACGGACTACTTATCCTGTCAGTATTCTAATGTCAAAACCCGAACCTAACCAGACTATTCTGTCTGCCTGAAGGAGGCATTAAACAAGAAAAGGCAAAAAGATGGGACGTCCTGCCTGCATGGGGTGATGTTTTCAGGGATGGTGTTGTCCATGTTGTTTTCTTGGGGTCTGTGGGTTGAGATAGTTTCTCTGCTTTTGGTCCAGGAGAGCGTTCCTTGTCATCTCCCACTCTGGCAAGCCTGGGGCAGCTTCCTCTGAGGCTCTTCCCAACCAGGCACTACTGAGCCGGTGCCAGTAATGAGCAGTGACCAGAAGTCTGCCATTTGCTCCAGGGCCTGTGTCTTCAGCACTTAGGTTGCCCTTCTCTGGATTCCTTCTCTTTGAAACCACCCAGGACAGCTGCATCTCAGGTGACTCTCTTCGCTCACTGAGGGGCAGAGTCAGCCACAATCTTTATTTTGTTTTATGATTATTTTTTGAGACAAGATCTTGCTCTGTCACTCAGGCTAGAGTGAAGTGGTTCGATCATGGTTCACGTAGCCTTGAACTCCTGGGCTCAAGCAATCCTCCTGCCTTAGCCTCCCCAGTATCTGGGACTACAGGAGTGTGCCACCACACCAGGCCAATTATTTTTATGTTTTTACATGTTTTGGTAGAGACAGGGTCTTACTCTGTCACCCAGGCTGGAGTGCAGTGGCATAATCAAACCTCACTGCAGCCTCAAACTCTTGGGCTCAAGCTATCCTCCCACCTCAGCCTCCCACCTGGCTGGCACTACAGTTACATACCACCATGCCTGGCTAATTGTTTTTGTTTGTTTGTTTTAGAGACGAGCATCTCGCTATGTTGCCTGGGCTGGTCTTAAACTCCTGCCCTCAAGTGATCCTCCTGCTTTACCCTCCCAAAGTTCTGGGATTACAGGTATGAACCACCGCGCCCAGCCCACGCTGTATTTTAAAGAGCCTTGACTGTGCCTGGTTAGCATCACTTCTAACACAGCCACACGAGTCTGGCTGGCTGCCAAGCTGAGAAACTTCTTGGATTTGCAGGAAAGTGACTTCAAGCATGCTGGCTGATGGGGAGGCCTTCCTCATCTGCGCACACCGAGGTGGGGTGGAGGGATTGAGTGGTGTTTATGGAGATGTGAAAGTCAGGAACTGTTTTGACACCTATTCTTAGCACTTTCTGGAGTCTCTTTTGAAACTTAAAATGACCCCTCTCAGCACTTTCTGGAGTCTCTTTTGAAACTTAAAATGACCCCTCTCTCTTAACTGTTTCCTGCACACACGGCAGCTCTCAGCCTCAGCAGCCATTCGTGTACCTCCCCCATGTCTCCAGCTAGTTGGACCAGGAATTTACCCTGACCCAAGTTAGGCCTCTCGGCAGCCCTGCCCCAGGAGTCTGGACTGAGGCAGCTGGCCCAGGTCAGCGTGGCAGCCTGCGGCGGTGGCCGTGTTTCTCGTCCTGTGGACTGGAGCAGTGGAGGGTATGTGGGATCAGTAGAGTGAGAGAAAACGAATAGCTATCGGAGAAGCAGGGAGTCTTGACAACTTTCCAGTTCCTTCCTGAAGCCCAGCTCTATAATTATATTTTGGGTCCTGTGAGGAGAGATACTCCTGCACCATTTTAATACATTTTTGAAGATGCTAGATCAAACTGTATTCTGTTATTTAAAACCCAAAGAGGCCTAATGCTCACAGGAGTAATCGCTAAGAAAAACTGTTGAGTAGAGTTAGATCTTATGAAGCACTGGAACTGCAAAGGGGCTTCCCCACCACACCCGCTTTCTCCCCCAGAGGCTGCATCCACCGTGCTGAGTGGCCACGTCGTTTAATACCGTGCCCATCAGCAGAGGGACCCAGTTGCCACTTGATTTAGTAATGCATTTCCTTTCCTTACCACAGTAGCCCAACACATTTGAGGAAAAAGAATCCTGAAAATTTTGTTTTTTTCACTCCCCCGACCCCCCGCCTTTGAAATCACCACCACAGCTGCTAACAGAAGCGCCTTTATGTAGAATGTGTTTTGTCCTTTTGGAGAAGACAAAGAATTGTTGAAAAAGCAGACAGCTGCTTGTACTGGCAGGAGAATGAGAAGAGCTTTTCAGCACGCACTCTTCCACCCTTCCTCAGCTGAATCACCACCGTCTTCCTCTTTACCTCATTTTGCTCTCTCTTTCCCTGGTCCAGGAACATAGACGACATCACCCTATGCTTTTGCCTCCAACTCTGGGAAAACAGAACAGTCTAATCCCTCTTTCTCTGGTTAAACCTGCATAAGTCTCAACTCTAATACTTTAAGCAAGTCTGACAGTTGATAAACTTCACCTTGACTCATAATCATCCTCTCAGTCTCTCTCCTTCACAAACTCACAGATCACTCAATGTTCCAAGATTCATGTAAAAAGAAGTCTTTTGTTCTAATCACTGAGAACTTCCAGAGAAAAGAAGAAAGGTGAGTATGAAAGTTTCTAGTTATTTTCCTGTATCTCTGGGAAAATCCACAGCAGATTTGTATGCTGAATTTGTAGTTTCTAAATTGTGTGCGTGTTTTCTGTTTTTTTTTTTTTTTTTTTTTTTTTTTTAAATTTTTTGACAGGGTCTTGCTTTGTCACCCAGGCTGGAGTGCAATGGTACGATCATGGCTCATGGCAGCCTCAACCTCTCAAGCTCAAGTGATCCTCCTGCCTCAGCCTTCCAAAGTGCTGGGATTATAGGCATGAGCCACCACACCCAGCCTGAAGTATGGGATCTTGGGCAAGTTATTTAATGTTTTTAAAGGTTCCCTTTCTTCACTTGCAAACTGGGGTAAAGATAGTGTCTATCTCATGGGAATGCTGTGAAGATTAAATGAGATAGGGCAATGGGTCTCAAACTTGACTGTACATTAGAATCACCATAGAAGTCTCGAAAGTCCAACTGCCAGGGAGCACCCAGACCAGTTAAAGAAAAATTTCAGGTGCGGGAGTCAGCCATTAATATTTTAAAAATCTCTGTGGATCGTTCCAATGTTCAGCTATATATGAGAGAGAGTGAGATGATACTAATAATAAGCGCTCAATGAGTAGCTGTATCTTTTATTAATATAATTAAAAATTGAGTGAGAGTCTCCCAAATTTGATAGACTGCTGAAATTGAGGGCTTACAGGGATCCAGATTCATTTCTTCTTAAATTCATCTATCCAACAATGACTGAGCATTTACTGTGTGCTAGGATCTGTGCCGAATTTCCTCTCTCCAACTGATAGTAAAAAGATCATACTGCCTTCAAGATGAAATTCAAGTTCTTTAGGATGACCTGTCCTCCCCATCCCTTCACACCCTATTGGCTGTCAGTGCCATGGCCTATATGCTGGTAAGTTCCAGCTGCTCTAAACTATAGGGTCGTTCCAGGCCCTCCTGCCCCTGTGCCTGTCCTCATGCTCTTCCCTGCGTGTAAGATGCCCTTCCCACACATCTCCCTTGCTTTTCCACCTAGCCTCTCTCATAGGATGGAACTCCTGATATGGAACCTTAAGAAAAGATGGGTGCCACTATGGTTTGAATGTATCCCCCAAGTTTCATGTGTTGGAAATTTAATTTCCAAAGTCATATGTCGATGGCATTTGGAGATGGGGCCTTTGGGAGGTAATTAGGGTTAGAGAAGGTCATCAGGGTGGGGCTCCCATGATGGGACTGTTGGCTTTATAAGAAGATGAAGAAAGACCTGAGTTGGCACGCTCTTGCCCTCTTGCTGTGTGTTGGCCTCTGCCACATTATGATGTAGAAAGAAGGCCTTCACCAGATGCAGCCCCTTGACCTTGGACTTCCCAGCCTCCAGAACTGTAAGAAATACCTTTCTTTTATTTATACATTACCCAGTCTGTGGCATTTTGTTCTAGCAACAGAAAATGAACTCAGACAGGTGCCCAGCACTGCCTGGCCGTCTCCACCCATCCTCTCAGATGAATGAGCTGGCCACTGTCCTATCAGTCTCAGGACATTTTGAGCATCCTGCAGTGGATGAGTGATTAGTTATCAGGATGTTCTTTCTGCAGATGGGCTGGGCAACTCTCTCTTTCTCTGTTTTCCCTCAGGCCTCACACTGGTGGAAGACTGCTCATGCTCAAGCAGGCTTCCTTTCCTTCATCTTGCTTACGAGGCTCTAGTGTTCCAGGACCCTGTGGAGCTATTCCCCAGGGCCCCTCAAAGGGAGAGAACCCTTCCTCTTGAACCATTCAGAGGAGCAGGGCAGCTCAGAGTCATTACTTGGAACAGCTGGAGAAGCTAGAGGCTGGATCTTCTGTGGCCACCACATGAAATCCCATGAGGTTGGCAGCCTTGGGGGAATAACATGACTTTATGACCATGGGAATAACATGACTGAAGACTGTTTTGTTATCTCAGAGGAGAAACACCTCTAACAGCTCTGTACTGCAGCCACCTAATGGGTGAGGGGCTGTGGTGGCTGCCACAACTGTGGCAAATTCTGCTGAAGTAAAGACTTCCATCAGGAATCTTCTCACCCCTTCCTGGCTTTGAGCTGACCTCCAAAGTGGCCCTGCTGAGAAGGTTCTAGTCCTTTCTCTCCATCTCCAGCTCCGTCAGGAGGTGCCCCCAGTGTGTAGATTTGTATGTCCTCTTATTGAGCCTTCAGAGCTCTTTCTGTAGGGGCTGGCTAGGAAGACTTTACTCGATGTTCCCAGTACACACCCACAATTCCGCCCACCCATGATTCTGGCGCTTCCAACACCACTGGGTGAAGTCATCAACTTTTCAGCCGGGCACAGGGTGATGCCTGCCTTCTGGCTTGGTGAGAGCATCCATCCTTCAAGATTCATATTCTATCACTGGCATTGGGGAAGGGGAAAGGAACTACTATTTGAATTGTTACATGTTACGTCACTTAAACTTTTGCCAAAAAAACCCCAAAAAACAAAACAAAAACAAACAAAAAACAACAAACCCTTATATAGTGGATAATTAGCCCCATCTTTCAAAAAAGGAAAGAGATTCTTCCCAAGATGACATGGTTGGAAGGCCAGTTAGATCTTGCTGTGTTCCAAACAATCCCCAAATTTGTGGCTTAAAACAACAACCAGTTATTTAGCTCACAGTTTTAGAGATTGTCTGGTTGTCAGCTGGATTGTTAGGAGTAGGGCACAACTGGCCACGTGGTTGCTCTCATGCTCCTACAGGCTAGCCTGGCTTGTTCACATGGCAGATTGGAAGGATTCCAAGAGGAAGAGTGGACAGGTGCAAGGCCTCCTGATGCCTAGGCTTGGAACTGGCACTGCACCACTTCTACCATAATCTGTTGGCCAAAGCAAGTCATGAGGCCTGCCCGATGCAAGGGAAGGTCAAACAAACTCCACAGCTAGATGGAAAGAACTGCAAAGTCATATTGCAAAGGGGAGCACAGACAGATAGGAGTGAGAATTGGGTCTGCTTTTGCAATCAACCACAGTTGTTAAGTGGCAGAAGTAGGATTTTATTTTTCAATTTTGAAAATAGCATATGCACATGAGAAAAATTCAAATGGTATACAAAAGGGAAAATAAGGATGAGAAAGTCTCATTTTTACTCTTGGGATAGGAAAACACATTCTAAGTCCTACTCTCTACATATAAACACCATTAAGAGTTTTGTGTGTATTTTGATACAATTATTTTGTACATATACATAAATGGGGGTCCAATACACCCACAATGCTATAACTCACTCTTTTCACTTAACAGTATAGCTAAGAGCTCTTTCCGTAGCAGCACAAACAGAATTACTCTGTTCCTTTAAATATCCATATAGCAGTCAACTGAATAAAGGTACCATGTTGTATGCAACTACTTTCCCTCCTGGTGGACACATAGGTTGTTTCCAGTTTTTGTTGTGAAAATGCCAGAGTGAACCACCTCTAATGTTCTCTGTATACTTGTAGATTGGATTCCTAGAAGTGGAATTTCTAGGTCCAACATCATATTCAAGCCTTGATCTGTTCTCAGAGCACATGCTCTTTCTAAGAGGGGTCTCTGGTTAACAAGTGTTTGTCCAGCTTTTTCTTATTTATTTATTTATTTATTTTTTCAGACAGAATCTTGCTCTTGTCACCCAGGCTGGAGTGCATTGGCGCGATCTCAGCTCACTGCAACCTCTGCCTCCTGGGTTCAAGTGATTCTACTGCCTCAGCACCCCAAGTAGCTGGGATTACAGGTGTCCACCACCATGCCTGGCTAATTTTTTGTATTTTTAGTAGAGACAAGGTTTCACCATGTTGGCTAGGCTGGTCTCGAACTCCTGACCTCAGGTGATCCACCCACCTCGGTCTCCCAAAGTGCTGGGATTACAGGCGTGAACCACCGCACCTGGCCAAAAGAAATTTTTTTTTGAGATAGTATTTGGCTATGTTGCCCAGGCTAGTTTTGAACTCCCAAGCTCAGGCGATCCTCCTGCCTCAGCCTCCCAAGTAGCTGATATTACAGATGCAAACCACTGTACCTGGCTCCTAGAAGCTATGTTAGAAACCATGGACCACTCTGCCTATATGCACACATGTGACACATGCATATCATCTCTCCAGACCTGTTCCTTCCTGGGCAGGCTTGGGAGTCTAGAGCCACGCATTATTGAGTCCTTCCAAGAAGATCCAGATTCATTGTCTTTTCTACTTCTTGCTTTATGATATTTTTTTTGAGACACATACTACTTTATTACAGGCCAATGAGAAAAGAATCCTAGTAACAAATATTAACATACAGATGATGGGTTGCATCCAAGTGAAGCCCTAATGTATAAATGAGCAAGGATTTCATAAGCTGTGCAAATAGAGATAAGTGTAGGAGAATTAAGTGCATCATCACACAGCAAATAATAGTATAGGCCTGTTGTCACATCGAGGAGTTCTATTACAAGAATTCATCCTTGTACACAGCAACTTTAACAGTTCATGAACATTAAGTATGGTAGCAAATATGCAGTGAAGACATTTCTTAAAACTGTATTTTTTTTTTTTTTGTCCGGGCGTGGTAGCTCATGCCTGTAATCCCAGCATTTTGGGAGGCCTAGGCGGAAGGATTGCTTGAGCCCAGGAGTTTCAGACCAGCCTGGGCAACATAGGGAGACCCCATCTCTATTAAAAAAAAAGAATTAGCCAGGCTTGGTGGTGCATGCCTGTGGTGCCAGCTACTTGATGGGCTGAGGTGGGAGAATCAGTTGTGTCCAAGAGGTCAGTTGCAATGAGCCATGATCGTGCCACTACACTCCAGCCTAGGTGACAGAATAAGACCCTGTCTCAGAAACAACAAAAACATATTTTTAAATCTTTAATATTATTTTTGCAGTTCTTCAGGGATCTGATGCCTACATGCTACCTTCCTGGGTGCCATTGGAGCTCTGAAGTTTTACCAGGTTATGTATGGACTTAGCTCTATTGTGAACAGCAGGTTGGTGACATCAGAATCTGGAGGTAGCATGCAAGCACACCCAGATACCTCACTCTATTTCTCACAGCCCTCACTTAGGTCCCTGAGTAGATGAAGCCAATAATTCTGCAGAAGGGAACAAACAGCAGGAGGCCCATTTCTGTCATATGAGCAGCCTGCACTTAGGGCTGTTCAGCGGATAGGTTACAAGGGTAGAGTTCCAGATAATGCAGTTTCAAAAAAGTAATTACTTATTGTTTGAGTTCTTTAGAGAAGTACAGGCATGTGCCTCAGACTTCAAAGCAGGAGGTGCCCAGTCTTCCACCTGTTTCTTAATAACGCAGATATTGCTGTTGCGAAAAAGGCAGAGTTCTGGAATATTCCTACTGTTATAGCTCAAGGAAGAATATATTATCCCATGGTACACTGAAGAGGGATGAACTCACAGGCTAATCATTGACCAGTCACATTAAGGTGTTCATTTCTTCTTAGTTCCCCTTTCTGACGGAAGTGCCTGGGACGAAAGTCAAGAGACCTGGTGCCTGATTCTTCAGCCCAAGCCAGTAAGCAGGACACAGCGGAGCACTCGTGCCCTTGTCAGAAGAGTATTCATGCCGAATGAGCTCCGAGGAGTGCTGGAGGAATTACTCTGTGATTGCTTGCCAGCTTCCCCCTGTACTGGGATCTGAGAGGAGGCAAGATAAGCCTCCCTGTAAAATCCTCACACCTGCTTAGACTCTGCCTCATGCTGGCTACGCTGCCACTTTCCCCATCTTTCCCCCACACTAGACAACATTAATCCATGATGATAGCTATTCCAGCAGAGCCAGAATCTGGTGTCAGAGTCTTTTTCAAGATAGCTCTGTAGGCAGCCACTTTGGATCATCCAGTCAGCATGAGAGCGGAGACTTGTTTGCAGTCCTGCTTCCGAGTGAATTTGTGTAAAAGTAATTCTAAAATCAATGTCCAGAGAATAGGGTTAAGAGGACATTGGGGAAGGAACGGGCAGAGTCAGGGCTACTGGAGAACATAGCTATTACTTAGGTGGGGCTGCCTCATGGCAGCCCAGGTATAACATGCCAGCCTTCAGATAGGCATGGTGATCTCTTCCCATTGTATTTCCCCACTGTGTGTGTGTGTGTGTGTGTGACTGTGTATCCAAGACCCAAGATAAATGGCTGGAGCTGTGGGTTCAGTTTGCAACCACGGAGCAAGAGGGATCTCCCTGATGGAGATCAAACTGATGTCCTTGATTGCCCTAGTGTGGTTTTCAACCAGCTAAGCTAGCTTGTGACCGGCAGAGAAAAATAAGGGCTCATTGTTCAAAGTGTGGTCTGTGGCCAGCTTGTTGGCCTCCTCTGGGAATGCGTTAGAAATGCAGAATCTCAAGCCTCGTTCCAGAGCTACTGAAATAGTGATTCAGAGGCCACGTGCGGTGGCTCACACCTGTAATTCCAGCACTTTGGGAGGCCGAGGTAGGAGGATTGCTTGAGGGCAGGAATATGAGACCAACCTGGGCAACATTTCAAGATCCCATCTCTTTAAAAAGCCAGGCACGGTGGTTGATATGGTTAGGCTTTGTGTCCCCACCTAAATCTCATCTTGAATTATAATCCCCATAATCCCCACGTGTTAAGGGAGAGACCAGGTGGAGGTAATTGAATCATGGAAGCAGTTTCCCCCATGCTGTTCTCGTGCTAGTGAGTGAGTGCTCACAAGATCTGATGGTTTTATAAGGGGCTCTTCCCCCTTTGCTTGGCATTTCTCCTTCCTGCCACCTTGTGAAGGTGGGTGCCTTGCTTTTCTCTTTGCCTTCCACCATGATTGTAAGTTTCCTGAGGCCTGCTCAGCCACGCTGAACTGTGAGTCAATTAAACCTCTTTCCTTTATAAATTACCCAGTCTCGGGCAGTTCTTCATAGCGCTATGAAAACAGACTAATACAGTGGTGCACGCCTGTAGTCTTAGCTACTGGAGAAGTTGAGGTGGGAGGATCGCTTGAGCCTAAGAGTCGGAGGCTGCAGCGAGCTCTGATTGCACTGCTGTATTCCAACCTGGGTGATGGAGTGAGACCTTGTCTCTTAAAAAAGATTCAAAATTTATATCATTTTAACAAATCATGCAGGTGATTAATATGCACATGAAAGTTTGAGAAGCACTGGCTTAGAAAAGTCACCATGTAGCGCAGTAACTTCAAACTGATTAGTATTTTAAGGGTCTACTATGTGCCCAGAAATGTGCTGGACTTTGATAGATATCAATGAGGTATGTGACAGGCTCTGTCTCTGAAAGTAGCTTGGTGAGTGTAAAGGCACCATGCGGAGCACAGACTGGAAAGAGAACCCTGTTTTTGTTTTGTGCTGCTTTTTATTTTCCTTTTTTCCTCTGCTGTTCTTTTATCCTTATAGTGATTACTTAAAAAAAAATTTTTTTTTATGTTGTCCTGCATTGCATAGGCCCTAATACCCAAATTTCAGAATTTCTCCCAATTCTTTTGGTGGCTTTGGGGGCTTGTTTCAGTCCTTCCACTCCCCATCCTCACCATCTGCTTCTCCACCACCTTTCTGCTGGCCCAAGGTTTGAACCGAGCCCCTGCTTTTGCAGAGCACACTGATAGGGCATTTTCCCCCCTCAGCTATTGCTGATTTGCTTATTCTATTGAAAAGGGCTCAGAATCTTAGGCAATTCATACGGCTTGGAGTGGAATTGCAGAGTGGAACCTGCTTACTAATGAGAGACAGTCTTATTCAATAGATCCTTAATTGGGGGTCCTTCACCTGTTCTGGGATCTATTAAACAGCCCCTTGGGCTGGGTTTCCCATCTACGTGGGTGCTGAATGGCCAAGGGACAGATGCCAACTGTTTTAACTAGATGACATACGCTATTATCTGTCTTCCCCATCTTCAGCAGGTTTGCCACTCTGGACTGCCATCTCGGGAGACTGCACTGCTCTGTCCAGCACCAAGTAATGCAAGATCAGTTATCCCTACTAAGTTCATTTCTATGGGTCAGTTTCAATGGTGTAACTGTCTGATCTGTCCTCTTAACACATAGAACCGCGATTAGGAGAAACAAGACGGGGTGTCTCTAAAGTCAAGTGGGTGAAAGATGGGCTGCTGAAGTGGGTTCTATTTGCCTTTTCTGTCCTTTTTCAGGCCATTAGCTGGTGGTACAGGGCACCTCACACTGCCATCCTTGGCTTCTGCCAACATTCAGGAAGATGGGCCTCTTTAAATCTGAGTCTGTGAATTAAATGCGTTTTCTTAACTCGGACACTGTTAAGAATCTCTCAGCATTTCCATTAAGAAAAGATTAATGAATAAGATGACAAATTGCTAACACCAATGCTCTTGTGTGTTTATTTTTTCCCCTGAGGATTATTTTGGGTGAAGATTTCCACTCTTGTGGCATTGGCACACAAAACTATATGATCCTCCACTCTGCAATAGAATAGTCACTAACCTGATGTGACTACTTTAATTGAAAATAAGTGAAAGATTTAGTTTCTCAGTTACACCACATCTGCAACCTTCCTTTATTCCTTTCTTTTTCTTTTTGAAACGGGATCTTGCTCTGTCACTCAGGCTGGAGTGCAGTGGTATCATAGCTCACTGCAGCTTCAAACTCCTGGGCTCAGGTGATCCTCTTGCCTCAGCCTCCTGAGTAAATGGGACTACAGGTATGCACCACCACACCTGGTGAATTTAAACTTTTTTTTTTTTTTTTTTTTTTTTTTTTTTTTTTTTTTTTTTTTTTTTTTGGAGACAGAGTCTCACTCTGTCAACCAGGCTGGAGTGCAGTGTTGTGATCTCGGCTCATTATAACCTCCGTTTCCCAGGCTCAAGCGATCCTCCCAACTCAGCCGCTCGGGTAGTTGGGACTATGGGCGTGCACCACCCTACCCAGCTATTTTTCTTTTTTTTTTTGTATTTTGTAGAGATAGGTTTTCACCATGTTTCCCAGGCTGATCTTGAACACCTGAGCTCAAGAGATCCACCCATCTTGGCCTCCCAAAGTACTGAGATTATAAGCATGAGCCACCACACCTGGCCAATTTTTTTTTTTTTTGGTGACAAGTTTTCAATATGTTGCCCAGGCTGGTCTCAAATCCCTGGCCTCAAGCAATTCTCTCACCTCAGACTCCCAAACTGTTGGAATTACAGATGTGAGCCACAGCACCTGGTCACCTGCAACATTTCAAGTGTTCAATAGTCACGTGTGGCTGGTGGCTACAGATAAAGGACATTTCTATCACAGTTCTTTTAGACAGTGCTAAGAGTGGCCCAGTAGAATTTAGAAGAAAGAAATGGTCATCTTTGTCACATGGGCCTTGGTCCTAATCTCATTTCTTCTAAGTAGTGAGATGACTTTGGGCAAGCCATTTGACTTCCCTAAGGGCTCAGTTCCTGCATCTGTTAATGGGGTAATTCTACTTGCATAACAGGGTCCTTCTGAGAGCTCTAGCATCAGTGCTCAATTGGCAATAACCTCCTTTGTCCTGCACCTCCTGCCAAACAACCTATTTCTCTTAATCCCTAGATCACCTGTATTACTAGGAGCTCATTCTGAGCTTGAAGACCTGGCCAGGAGCAGAGGGAATTGCCTTTCCCTCAATGGTAGAAAGGGAAATTCATGATATCCTGAGATGCTAAGATGGTGATTCCTGCCTAGGCAGGGAGAGGATAGGCTTTGCTTCTTCTGCACACCTTGCTTTTAGCTCAACTCATTTCTTCTCTGTCATTGCCTGAAATGAGTGTGTTGAAATCAGTAATATTTGGAGTTTCCAATGAATAATTGTTACATAAATCATTAGTTCTTAAATTTTACTGGACATCAGAATCACCTGGAGGGTTTGTCAAAGCACGGATTTCTGGGCTCCTCCCCCAGAGTTTCAGGGTCCCCAGGTCTGATGTGGGGCCTGGGAATTTGCGTATGCATTCCCAGATGCTGCTGCTGCTGGTGGTGGTCTGTAGTGCACCCGAATCATGGAAGCTGGAGCATTTTTATAAGCAAAGATTAAATTGTATCCTTGCTTTACACGGAGGATACCCAGCATGTTCTTGAGGGTATGAGAGTTCTTTATAACATTGTTATAATTGTGACTTCATTGTCAGAATAGAAGATTCGCACTGATTGTAGATTATAGATGATTATCTTTTTTCTTTCATTTTTTTTTTTCCTTTTTACAAACCCTTGTGTCAAGAAGGGCTGACTTACAATAGAGGACAACGAGGGAGCTGCTCTGCTACATCCAAAATTCCCAGCCAGAAGCAGGTGGTCTACCAGTGGTTTACCACCAGGTTCCCCACAAAACTGGCAGTGCATGAATGGCATAGATGACGGTCTCCAAGCCAACTGCAGCATGTAGATTTTAGTGCCTGCTTTTGCATTTGTATGTACAATCACATTATTACCAAGCGATTTCCAAAACTGGCAACATTTAACTTTTGACCTAGTGTTTCTCAAATTGTCTCTTCCCTTTCCGGTGATACCACGGCTGTAGCTGGACCCCTGGGCCTTCCCTATCCCTGTTCCTGTTTTGTTACTCCCAGGCTACTTGGTGGGAAAGAGAGACATCTGATTTTCAGGGCATTTTTGGTGGGTGAGCGTCGTAATCTACAGTTTTGCCTGTAGAGGGCAGCAGCACCAAGAACTTCCTGGCTGCATTTTCAGTGTCAAATGGGTACCAGCCTGGTGTCTCTGTTCCTTCCGTCCCTCTTCTCACCTTGCTCTTCTTCCTGGCAGTCACATCTAAAAAAAGATATTTTCAAAGTACCCCCGTTGCCTCGGCAACTGGTGCCCCCGAAGGCGGCCTGGGGTGTAGCAGCGGTGTTGCTGGATGCCCAGCTGCTTTCAGTGTGGCTGGGAGGGGACTGCCCCCACCCCACAGCCTGGCCACCTGGCAATGCCCAGTGACTCTGGGAGGTGGCTGTCTGGGAAGCCTGTGCTCGCTGCCGACTTCTGGGGCTTTGCTCGCACATATCCTCTTTTGCTTTCTTGTCCCCAAAATGCCTCTTCCCAGAAAGAATCTGAGTCAGTCTCTCGTCATTAGATTAGTTCCTGCCAAAATACGGCAGATGTCAAAGCAGCTGATAGGAAGATTATGATTCTCCCTCTCCCAACCCCAACAGGGAAAGCAGAGTAAAGAACCCAAGGAGAAGTTTGTTGGGCAAAGTTCCGATGAGGAGGGGAGATGGTTCTATATTCTGGCAGCTCGGTAACCATATTCCCATCCCCTCTGCCCCATTCAGCATGGAGATGCAGGAAGGAGTCCCACTTAACTTCCTGTCTGAACAGCCCAGGATCTTTGGATTTAATGTTGCCTTAAAACAAGAACAGTTTCCTTTCTTTCAATAGACACCCCTTGGCTTGGCCCACATGCTTGTGGAAGTAATGGATTTTTGGAAGAGGATTTTTTCCTGGTCTAATGCTGTCTTTCCTACATGAACTCATACTCTCACTTGCGCACACATGTTTCAACTTATCTTCTGTCAGACAGCACCTGCTCTCTCACCAGTGAGTGATAACTGCTAACAATTTCTTCTCCTGAGGCTCACAGGGAGGGGAGTTCTCTCTGAACCTCCTGGTTGAGGAGCCACTCTGCAGTGGTCCCAGGAGTTCGTTTGGTGTCGAACCCTCCGAGTGTAACCACACACTTGTCCTGGAGTAAACCCTTTCTCCTTAAGGACTTGACACAAAATCTTAGATCCAAGACCCCAGACAAAACAGCTCAGTTCAGAGAAGACTGAAGTCATCAGGATGCTAAAGTGGGCTCAGGAAGTCCTGCAGCCAGCTGGGTATCCTTTGTGGGGAAGAAGTCAGTCAGCAGTGGCCCCAGAAAAAAACCAGATCAAATCCAGGGGGTCAGGGCAGAAGTGGCCTGGCCTTATGTTATGCCAAACTCCTATTCACCTCAGTAGGGAAGGCACTAGGTTCAGGAGGCTGAAGAAGAGACCCAGAGCCAGCAAAGGAGACATTGGTGGTTTTTTTTTTTGTTTTTTAATTTTTTAAATTTTTTAGTTTTTTAGATGGAGTCTGTCACCCAGGCTGGAGTGCAGTGGCGTGGTCTCGGCTCACTGCAACCCCCACCTCCCAGGTTCAAGCAATTCTCCTGCCTCAGTCTCCCAAGTAGCTGAGATTACAGGCATGTGCCACCACTCCCAGCTAATTTTTGTATTTTTAGTAGAAACGGGGTTTCACCATGTTGGTCAGCTGGTCTTGAAATCCTGAACTCAGGTGATCCTCCCACCTTGGCCTCTCTAAGTATTGGGATTGCAGGTATGAGCCACCACGCCCGGTCGATATGGGGTTTTATTAGGGGCTCACATACAGGGGAGAGAGTCCAGTAGTGGTGGGCTAGACAAGTTATCCACCTTACAAACAGTCCAGTGGCAGCAAGCTGGGCAGGAAAACCGTAACTGCTTGCAAACAGTGTGCAGTTTAAATAGCATTTTCACCTAACATCCTCCCCTTAATGACCTCCACTTACCAACCTTTGTTTAGCCCAAAACTCAGGGCCTCAATCCCTTGGATGGTCCGCTTTCCATGGGATGGGCCAGGGGCTCAGATATTCATCATTGATAAGATATGAATCTCCAGGTTGGCCATGCCGGATTCCTTAGCTTGGAACACACATTCAGATGTGTCTGCCATAGAGGGTCATTCTCAGGGTCTGCTTATGTTATTGCTATCAGGTGTGTTTACCTTACATGCAGCATGTATCAGGCAGCCTGTATCAGCCACAAGTATCCAGGTGGGAGAGCAACTGGTGGGGGTGCTGTGGCAGCAGGCAGGAGGGAGGGAGGCTGACTGGTGTTGGAATGCCCGTGCCTCTCTGTTAACTGACTTTTCCCTCCTCGGTTCTACTTCTCTGGTCTCCTCTCACCCCAGGCATCCCCTACGTCTTTTTCCCATCAGAACTTTCCTCCTTTCACACTGAGGTGCAAATGGTTAATAACAGCTGAGAGTGACAGTTCCTGAGAGATTTCTCTGGACTACAGTTTTAAGATAGTTGTTTATAATAGAAAATGCCAATCGTGTAGAAACAGAAGAGTATAATCGACTCCTGAGTATCCATCATCCAGCCTCAACAATTAACTCATAGCCCACCTGGTTTCTTCTATACCCCTAGATTACTTGGAAGCAAATCCAAGCCATTTCTTTTTATGTGCAGAAGCCTCCTTTAAGCCCCAATCTGACCATGCCACATGCTGGTGAATGACATTTGGTGGCAGGATAGGGTCCGTGCTACTCCGTGGATTAGAACAGGTCGTCTGCAATCTGGTGCTGACATCTCTCCACTTCCCAGGAGGCCCTACCTTTTTAGCTATGCTCAGTGTTGTTCCCCCAAACATCACATTTTAAAAATCCACCACTTAGAACTCCTGACCTCAGGTAATCCACCTGCCTCAGCCTCCCAAAGTGCTGGGATTACAGGTGTGAGCCACCGTGCTTGGCCTGTTCTGGCCTAGTTTCAATGGCAAAAAAACAGCGATTACTTTTGCACCAAGCTAACACTATTTGTCTTCCTCTGTGGACAGTGAAGTGGTTGAGAACAGGGCCTGGGACTTATGTTACCTGGTGCCACAGTGCTAAGACCTGTATCTGGCACATTGCAGGTATTGAATCCCTGTTGTTGAATGCATGAATGAACACAGGGCATTCTACACAATCACTTGGAGAAACTCAACATGAACTCCTCCTTGTACCAGTTACAATTTCCAGAGAGATCAGGGTGTTAGGCTAAACGGGATTCTTAATATTTTCCATCCAACACTGCTGTGGGTTATGGACCACTCCTTGAATGGACGGCTGTCTATGGCTCTCACATGGGAAGGAACACTGCAGGGGTTGGAGAGGGCAACTGGAGGCGGTGGAGGCTGGGTTTCACACAAGTAGTTTGAAAAAGCTTCCTGTTGTTCCAGTGCCCTTCAGGTACAGCCTGTTGGCTGAGAATCATTGAGCTGGAGAGATAAGGTAGGTGCTAAGGCAAAATTCTAGGCAACAGCCTGGAGATGGACAGGGAATTTAAGGATGCTGGGCCCAGAGAGGGTCTTCCTTCCATCTCAGGCTCTTTTGAAGACCATCCCTGAATTAGACCAATGAGAATGAATGGCGCTATTTTCTTCACAAAAAACATGGTTTTTCTTCCCCCATGAACTCTAGTGGAACTGATACTGAGATTGATTACACATTTGACTGAGCTCCTGGGAAGAAACAGGGAAGTTAGAATGTTTACAACTTCGCCTGCCCTGATTCATTTCAAGGACATGGGTCATTAGCATCTGCCGGCAGACGGAGATAGAGGCATAAATTCCGACCATTTTGTGATCAAATGTGGGCATAACGTTTTTTGGTCCTTGAGGTGATTGTTACTGTTTGCTGGAAATTCCGTTATTAAATCCCAGCAGCAAAAGCCTTTCTCTTCTTTTTTCATAGTTCTCACTAATTAGAACCTGCTATTAGTCATGGTCTGGCTAGAACTTAACTATTGACCGAACCTAAGCCTTTTAAACAAGATTTTTATCACAGCTCTTCAGATAACTCTGGCTTGTGAGTGGCAAATCCTCAACCCTGACACCCGTGTGCATCATGGCTCGCTGTGAAAACACCCTCGTTAATATGTAAAACGCCTCCGATACATTCTGATGATTGCAGCAAAGAGCATTCACAAAATGAAAGAAACAGACCCTAATATCCAGTTCTACTGCTTCATAGTGTGACCTCAGAAAAGTAAAATGGACTATTTAGTCCTCATTATCCTCACTGACAGGAGAGACTAGAACATGGCAGTTAGGTTTTCCTTTGCATGCCAATGTGACAGGCTGGTAGAGTTGCTTGGAATGTTCTGAGAAAGGATAGTGGGAAATGGTGCTGTGTTTTATTGCTGATGGGATCCCATGGGTGAGGGATCATGAGTGGCAAGATTTACCAACTGTTTGCCCACTCCAGGTTTGCAATATCTTAGGCCTGTCCCCGTAGAGAGATATAGAATGTGGTTAATGTTCTAGTTGGCCCTAAAGGCAAAATTGACCAGGCAGTAGTTCAGTATTTCAGTATGTTATTTGTGGGTATAGATCACCAAAGCCTCCAAAAGATGTGGGAATTCTGGGGTCTTTGGTGCACTTCAGAACTTGTAATGTCCTGGATGACCCTGCCACTTAGACTGAAATAAAGTCCTTCTTGGTGTGTGCTTATTAACCAGGCTAGGTTATTAGATCCCCAGGTCACCTGGTA
Source organism: Macaca thibetana thibetana (assembly GCF_024542745.1). Taxonomy (NCBI): domain Eukaryota; kingdom Metazoa; phylum Chordata; class Mammalia; order Primates; family Cercopithecidae; genus Macaca; species Macaca thibetana. The sequence continues at coordinate 61,105,084 of NC_065592.1, read as the reverse complement.
TATTGCTGGATTAGGGTGGGTGGGGGGACCAAGACCAGTGGCATCCCAGGAAGCAATGGGATTTCTGATGGGTGTAGTATTAGAGTACTAAGATAATTAGGGTATCTAATCTTTAACTTAGAAAGTATTCAGATAACCCAACAAATAACCCATGTTAGAGGTTTTCTAAATCTTAGGTTACATAACTGTTCAAAGTCACATGAGGTGGGGAGGAGGGAGCTAACATATTTTAAGAGCCTATTATAAGCCAGCACTTTATGGAGCTGTAACTCAATCTTTCCAACAGCCCTTTGGGGTAGTAATATAGTAATAGTATTACATAGGCAAGAAACTGGTGATTCAGAGTCATGGAATAACTTTCACATTGTTGCATAAGGAGAGAGACAGAAAGTCAGTCTTCCCAACAGGCTGGATTCTGATCATAGTACACTTTGTATCAAGACTTCTGTATGTTTCATAACTTCCCAATGCATGAGGACTCCAGTAACTTGATACTTCTGACAACCAGGAAGTGGTATTAAAAAATACCCATTCATGATAAAGACGTTTGTAAGCCAACTGTCAGTATAAATAATTGCTATGGGAATTTCAAAGATATTAAAATTGGAAAGGGATTTTAAGCCATTAAGAAGTATTTTTTTTGATGGGTGCAGCACAGCAACATGGCACAAGTATACATATGTAACAAACCTGCACGTTATGCACATGTACCCTACAACTTAAAGTATAATAATAATAAATTTAAAAAAAAAAAGTATTTTTTTATATTCAAGTGATTGACAAGCTAATCAAAACTTCTTTATTTATTAACATCAGGTTTCCCAAGTACTTCTGTAGGTCATTTATTGCTCACTACAAGAAATATTTAAAAGCCAAAAATAAGAGTTGTGCTTTCTTTTAAAAGGCTAAGGACTATACAAGAGGTTAGTTTGGCTACCTAGACAAAGTAAAAACAAGGAAGAGTAGACTTGGTGCTTCCAAGTGAGTTGAGGATGACAGAAAACAATTAGACCTGCTCAATTTGCATTTCAAGTCTGTCTGTGTCCAGAGATTTGTGTCCTGAAGAAGATAAAACCAACATCAGTAACAGGGAACAAAGCCATTTGGGAAATAAGATGATAAAGCTATATGGAAGCAACTTAAGTGGTTGTAAGTCTCAAGACCTTGGGCAATGACCCGGAAGGGTAGTGAGACGAGAACTTTGTGTGTGAGAGCTCCAAACACTTACGTGTTAACCCTCAGTGTACAGAGGAAAACAAAGACGAGCAAAACAACTGCAGTCTTCAAGATGGAGAAAAAGATTTCACGTGTATACTGAAGACCAGCTGGCTTGATGTTGGTTGAGGCCAAAATCTAGAGAATGTTATTAAAATGGGCTTTTTTTTTTTTTTTTTAAACTATTACACTTTAAGTTCTAGGGTGCATGTACAGAATGTGCAGGTTTGTTGCATAGGTATATATGTGCCTTGGTGGTTTGATCCACCCATCAACCCAACATCTACATTAGGTATTTGTCCTAATACTATCCCTCCCTCAGCCCCGTGACAGGCCCCAGTGTGCAATGTTCCCCTCCCTGTGTCCATGTGTTCTCATTGTTCAACTCCCATTTGTGAGAACATGTGGTGCTTTGTTTTCTGTTCCTGTGACAGTTTGCTGAGAATGATGGTTTCCGACTTAATTCATGTCCCTGCAAAGGACATGAACTCATCCTTTTTTATGGCTGCATAGTATTCCATGGTATATACGTGCTACGTTTTCTTAATCCAGTCTCATTGATGGATATTTGGGTTGGGTTCAAGTCTTTTCTATTGTAAACAGTGCCACAATAAACGTGTGTGTGTCTTTATAGTAGAATGATTTATAATCCTTTGGGCATATATCCAGTAATGGGATTGCTGGGTCAAATGGTATTTCTGGTTATAGATCCTTGAGGAATAGCCATACTGTCTTCCACAATGGCTGAACTAGTTTACACTCCCACCAACAGTGTAAAAGTTCCTATTTCTCCACATCCTCTCCAGCATGTGTTGTTTCTTGACTTTTTAACGACTGCCATTCTAACTGGTGTGAGATGGTATCTCACTGTGGTTTTGATTTCCATTTCTCTGATGGCTAGTGATGACAAGCTTTTTTTCATATGTTTGTTGGCTGCATAAATGTCTTCTTTTGAGAAGTGTCTGTTCATATCCTTCACCCACTTTTTGATGGGGTTTTTTCCTTGTAAATTTAAGTTCTTTGAAGATTCTGAATCTTAGCCCTTTGTCAGATGGATAGATTGCAAAAATTTTCTCCCATTCTGTAGGTTGCCTGTTCACTCTGATGGTAGTTTCTTTTGCTGTGCAGAAGCTCTTTAATTAGATCTCATTTGTCAATTTTGGCTTTTGTTGCCATTGCTTTTGGTGTTTTAGTCATGAAATCTTTGCCCATGCTTGTGTCCTGAATGGTATTGCCTAGGTTTTCTTCTAGGATTTTTATGGTTTTAGGTCTTATGTTTAAGTCTTTAATCCATCTTGAATTGATTTTTGTATAAGGAAGGGATCCAGTTTCAGCTTTCTGCTTATGGCTAGCCAGTTTTCCCAATACCACTTATTAAATAGGGAATCCTTTTCCCATTTCTTGTTTTTGTCAGGTTTGTCAAAGGTCAGATGGTTGCAGATGTGTGGCGTTAGTTCTGAGGCCTCTGTTCTGTTCCATTTGTCTATATATCTATTTTGGTACCAGTACCATACTGTTTTGGTTACTGTAGCCTTCTAGTTTAGTTTGAAGTCAGGTAACATAATGCCTCCAGCTTTTTTCTTTTTGCTTAGGATTTTCTTGGCTATGCGGGCTCTTTTTTGGTTGCATATGAAGTTTAAAGTACTTTTTTCCAATTCTGTGAAGAAAGTCAATGGTAGCTGGATGGGGATAACATTGAATCTATAAATTACTTTGGGCAGTATGGCCATTTTCACGATATCGATTCTTCCAATCCGTGAGCATGGAATGTTCTTCCATTTGTTTGTGTCCTCTCTTATTTCCTTGAGCAGTGGTTTGTAGTTCTCCTTGAAGAAGTCCTTCATGTCCCTTGTAAGTTATATTCCTAGGTATTTTATTCTCTTTGTAGCATTTGTGAATGAGAGTTCACTCATGATTTGGCTCTCTGTCTGTTATTGGTATATACGAACACTTGTGATTATTGCACATTGATTTTGTATCCTGAGACTTTGCTGAAGTTGTTTATCAGCTTAAGGAGATTTTGGGCTGAGATAATGGAGTTTTCTAAATACACAATAATGTCATCTGCAAATGAGACAATTTGACTTCCTCTTTTCCTAGTTGAATACCTTTATTTTTTTCTCTTGCCTGATTGCCCTGGCCAGAACTTCCAATATTATGTTGAATAGGAGTGGTGAGAGACGGCATCCTTGTCTTATGCCAGTTTTCAAAGGGAATGCTTCCAGTTTTTGCCCAATTAGTATGATATTGGCTATGGGTTTCTCATAAATATCTCTTAAGATGTGTTCCATCAATGCCTAGTTTGAGAGTTTTTAGCATGAAGGGCTGTTGAATTTTGTCCATGGCCTTTTCTGTGTCTATTGAGATAATCATGTGTTTTTTATCATTGGGTCTGTTTGTGATGGATTACATTTATTGATTTGTGTGTTGAACCAATCTTGTATCCCAGGTATGAAGTCAACTTGATCATAGTGGATAAGGTTTTTGATGTGCTGCTGGATTTGTTTTGCCAGTTTTTTTTTTTTTTTTTTTTTTTTTTGAGGATTTTTGCATCAATGTTCATTAGGGATATTGGCCTGAAATTTTTTTTTTTGGTTGTGTCTCTGCTAGGTTTTGGTATCAGGATGATGCTGGCCTGATAAAATGAGTTAGGGCAGATTCTCTCTTTTTCTATTGTTTGGGATAGTTTCAGAAGGAATGGTACCAGCTCTTCTTTGTACCTCTGGTAGAATTCAGCTCTGAATCCATCTGGTCCTAGACTTTTTTTGGTTGGTAGGCTATTACTGCCTTAATTTCAGAACTTGTTATTGGTCTATTCAAGGATTTAACTTCCTTTTGATTTAGACTTGGGAGGGTGTATGTGTCCAGGAACTTATCAATTTCTTCTAGATTTTCTAGTTTATTTGCATAGAGGTGTTTATGGTATTCTGATGATAGTTTGTATTTCTGTGGGATCAGTGGTGATCTCACCTTTATCATTTTTTATTGCATCTATTTGATTCTTCTCTCTTTTCTTTGGCTAGTGGTCTATTTAGTCTGTTGATGTTTTCAAAAACCAACTGCTGGATTCATTGATTTTTTTTTTTTTTTTAAGCATTTTTCATGTTTCTATCTCCTTTAGTTTTTCTCTGATCTTAGTTATTTCTTTTGCAAGAGTTTCAATTTGTTTGCTCTTGCTTCTCTGGTTCTTTTAATTTTGATGGTAGGGTGTTGATTTTAGATTTTTCCTGCTTTCTCTTGTGGGCATTTAGTGCTATAAATTTCCCTCAACACACTGCTTTAAATGTGTCCTAGAGATTCTGGTACATTGTGTCTTTGTTCTCATTGGTTTCAAAGAATATTTTTTGTTTGCCTTCATTTTGTTATTTACCCAGTAGTCATTCAGGAGCAAGTTGTTTGGTTTCCATGTAGTTGTGCAGTTTTGAGTGAGTTTCTTAGTCCTGAGTTCTAATTCGATTGTGCTGTGGTCTGAGAGACTGTTGTGATTTCCATTCTTTTGCATTTGCTGAGGAGTGCTTTACTTCCAGTTATGTGGTCAATTTTAGAATAAGTGTAATGTGGCGCTGAGAAGAATGTATATTCTGTTGATTTGAGGTGGAGAGTTCTGTAGATGTTTATTATGTCCGCTTGATCCAGAGTTCAAGTCCTGGATATCCTTGTTAATTTTCTGTCTCATTGATCTAATATTGACTCCCTCTATTATTTTGTGGGAGTGTAAGTCTCTTTGTAGGTCTCTAAGAACTTGCTTTATGAGCCTGGGTGCTCCTTATTGGGTGCATATATATTTAGGATAGGTAGCTCTTCTTGTTGCATTGATCCCTTTACCATTATGTAATTCCCTTCTTTGTCTCTTTTGTTCTTTGTTGGTTTGAAGTCTGTTTTATCAGAGACTAGGATTGCAACCCCTGTTCTTTTTTTTTACTTTCCATTCTCTTGATAAGTATTCCTCCATCCCTTTATTTTGAGCCTACGTTTGTCTTTATATGTGAGATGGGTCTCCTGAATGCAGCACACTGATGGGTCTTGACCCTTTATCCACTTGCCAGTCTGTGTCTTTTAACTGGGGCATTTATCAGGTTTACATTTAAGGTTAATATTGTTATGTGTGAATTTGATTCTTCTATTATGATGCTAGCTGGTTATTTTGCCTGTTAGTTGATGCAGTTTCTTTACAGTGTTGATCATCTTTACAATTTGGTATGTTTTTGCAGTGGCTGGTTCCAGTTGTTCCTTTCCATTTTTAGTGCTTCCTTCAGGATCTCTGGTAAGGCAGGTCTGGTGATGACAAAATCTCTCAGCATATGCTTGTCTGTAAAGGATTTTATTTCTCATTTGCTTATGAAACTTAGTTTGCCTGGATATGAAATTCTGGGTTGAAAATTCTTTTCTTTAAGAATGTTGAATATTAGCCCCCACTGTCTTCTGGCTTATAGGGTTTCTGCAGAGAGATCCACTGTTAGTCTGACTGGCCTCCATTTGTGGGTAACCTGACCTTTCTGGCTGCCCTCAACATTTTTTCCTTCATTTTAACCTTGGTGAATCTGATGATTATGTATCTTGGAGTTGTTCTTCTCGAGGAGTATCTTATTTCCTGAATTTGAATGTTGGCCTGTCTTGCTAGGTTGGGGAAGTTCTCTTGGATAATATCCTGAAGAGTGTTTTCCAACTTGGTTCCATTCTCTCCATCACTTTCAGGTACACCAATCAGAGGTAGATTTGATCTTTTCACATAGTCCCATATTTCTTGGAGGCTTTGTTTCTTTTCTCACTTTTTTTCTCCAATCTTGTCTTCTCCCTTTATTTCATTGAGTTGATCTTCAGTGTCTGGTATCCATTCTTCCACTTGATTGATTTGGCTATTGTTACTAGTGTATGCTTCATGAAGTTCTCATGCTGCGTTTTTTAGCTCCATCAGGTCATTTATGTTCTTCTCTAAACTGGTTATTCTAGTTAGCAATTCCTCTAACCTTTTATCAAGGCTCTTAGCTTCCTTGCATTGGGTTAGAATATGCTCCTTTAGCTCAGAGGAGTTTGTCATTACTCACCTTCTGAAGCTTACTTCTGTCAATTCATCTAACTAATTCTCCTTCTAGTTTTGTTCCCTTGCTGGTGAGGAGTTGTGATCCTTTGGAGGAGAAGATGCAATCAGGTTTTTGGAATTTTCAACCTTTTGGCACTGGTTTCTCCCCATCTTTGTGAATTTATCTACTTTTAGTCTTTGTAGTTGGTGACCTTCAGATGGGGTTCTGAGTGGATGTCTTTTTTGTTGATGTTGATACTATTCCCCTCTGTTGGTTAGTTTTCTTCCTAACAGTCAGACCACTCTGCTGCAGGTCTGCTGGAGTTTGCTGGAGGTCCACCCCAGACCCTGTTTGCCTGGGTATCACCAGCAGAGGCTGCAGAACAGCAAAGATTGCTGCCTGTTCCTTCCTCTGGAGGCTTCATCCCAGAGAGGCACCTGCCAGATGCCAGCCAGAGTTCTCCTGTATGAGGTGTCTGTCAGCCTCTACTGGGAAGTGTCTCCCAGTCAGGATACATGGGGGTCAGGGACCCATTTCAGGAGGCATTTTTTCCTTTATCAGAGCTCAAATGCTGTGCTGGGAGGTCTCCTGCTCTCTTCAGAGCTGCCAGGCAGGGAGGTTTAAGTCTGCTGAAGCTTAACAGCCCCTTTCCCCAGGTGCTCTGTCTCAGAGAGGTGGGGGTTTTATCTGTAAGTCCCTGACTGGGGCTGCTGCCTTTTTTCAGAGAGGCCCTGCCCAGGGAGGAGGGAGTCTAGAGAGGCAGTCTGGCCACATGGGCCTTGCTGAACTGTGGTGGGCTCCACCCAATTCGAACTTCTCTGTGGCTTTTTTTCCACTGCGAGGGTAAAACCGCCTACTCAAGCCTCAGCAATGGTGGATGCCCCTCCTCCGACCAAGCTTGAGTGTTCCAGGTCAAGCTCAGACTGCTGTGTTGGCCATGAGAATTTCAGGCCAGTGGATCTTAGCTTGCTGGGTTCTGTGGGGGTGGGACTTGCTGAGCCAGACCACTTGGCTCCCTGGCCTCAGCCCCCTTTCCAGTGGAGGGAATGGTTCTGTCTCACTGGTGTTCCTGGTGCCACTGGGGTATGATTAAAAAAACTTCTGCAGCTAGCTTGTTGTCTGCTCAAATGGACGCCCAGTTTTGTGCTGTAAACGCAGGGCCCTGGTGGTGTAGACACTTGTGGGAATCTCCTGGTCTGCGGTTTGCGACGACTGTGGGAAAAGTGCAGTATGTGGGCCGGAGTGCGTGGTACAGTCCCTAATGGCTTCCCTTGGCTAGGAGAGGGAGTTCCCTGACCCCTTGTGCTTCCCAGGTGAGGCAATGCCCTACCCTGCTTCAGCTAGCCCTCCTTGGGCTATACCCACTGTCCAACCAATCCCAGTGTGATGAACTGGGCATTTCAGTTGGAAATGCAGAAATCATCTGCCTTCTGTGTCAATCATGCTGGGAGCTGCAGACCAGAGCTGTTCCTTTTCCAAAATGGGCTCTTAATCATCAGAAGAAGATGTGTTGATCACCCCAGCAGGTTTTGGGTTTTCCAAGAACACAGGCCAGAATTATCTCATACTCTTTTCTAGTATATTATACTTTGGTAATTATGTCTGGATTTTAGTAGAGAGAGTCTTAAAATAGCAAACACTTTAAAAATTATTATGGGCCAGATTTTATCCAAGCACCTTATATTATCTCATTTAATTATGTCCATTATCCACATTTGAGGTAGATACTATTATTATCTTCATTTCATAGATGAGGAAATTAAGGCCCTGATATTAAGACATCATATGTAAGGTCCATGTGTCATGTCCTGAGGTAATTCAGTATGAAGGGCCCATGTGTCATGTCCTGGGGTCGACTCTCTAAACGATAGTAATGGTATTGTGACTCAGCATCAGTTATTGTATCCTGCCCGAGATGGTAAAGCTGCTTGTTAGTTGGGTGACTTTTCAAAGCTTGGGAAAATGTTATAGAAATAGAGATAGTGAGGTAAATCAAATTTGTAGTATTATACTTTGGTGTGGTTTAGGAATATGTTTTATGATCATTTGGATATTTTATGTATATTTTAAGGTGTCAAGAAGTCCAGCATATTGGATAATCTGATTGCAATTTGAAATATGTAATTTTTATAAGACTCATAATACTAATTTTAAAGATGTCATAGACTTTTATTAGGTTTGTAAATGGTATTGAAATGTTTATTATAAACCAGTTTACTACATTTTGTTTCATTTATTACATTAATGGCTTAGAAATTGATTAAGTGCATAGAAAATTTTGTTTTCTAGGTTTCTGTAAGGCTCTTGGAGTGCTTGAGAAAATCAGGTATGTTAAATGTGTAAAAATTTAAAATGCTTGAGGGAATTTAATTGACTAAATTTATAAATTGGATTAAATATTTAAAATTTAATCTTTTAAACTTAGTTAACTGAGGTAATCAAAGAAAAAGACACCATGAATTCTAATTTATTTATTTTGAAAGATGGAGTCTCACTCTGTTGCCCAGGCTGGAGTGCAGTGGGGCAATCTCGGCTCACTGCAACTGCCTCCAGGTTCAAACGATTCTCCTGCCTCAGCCTCCAGTAGCTGGGACTACAGGTGCTCACCATGACACCTGGCTAGTTTTTGAATTTTTAGTAGAGATGGAGTTTCACCATGTTGGCCAGGCTGGTCTCCAACTCCTAATCTCAAGTAATCTCTCCGCCTTGGCCTCCCAAAGTGCTGGGATTACAGGCATGAGCCACCATGCCCGGCCTGAATTCTTATTTTCATATAAAATATTAGATTTATAACAAGACTTTTAAGTTGCACCTAAAGGCTTAGGCAACACTAGTCCTTTGAATTTACACTTTCAATATATTTAACTGATTAAAATTCAATTTCTTTGGAGTAGTCCCTTGAGTGCACAGTGTTCCCACAGATATTTAAAAGCTCAAATGATATTAGTAAGCACTCAATAAGTGGTAGTTACAGATGGTCCCTCACTCTTGATGATTCATTTATCTTAATGATTTTTGACTTTACAATAGTTCAGAAGCAACGCATGTTCAGTAGAACGTCAATAAATTATATGAGATCTTCCACACTTTAATATAAAATAGGCTTTGTGTTAGATGATTTTGTTCAACTGTAGGCTTAATGTAGGTGTTCTGAGCAACTTTCATGTAGACGAGGCTAAACTGTGATGTTCAGCAAGTTAAGCGTGTTAAATGCATTTTTGACTTAATATTTTAACTTATGATAGGCTCATCAGGACATACCTCATCATAAATTGAGGAGCATCTATATAATTAACAGTAACTCTTGCTTTCCCTGTTGTCCCCTCGAATCCCTGAAATAAAACTTCCATGACCATGTATGTATTTCTTGTGACCCTGAGGGTCCTGATTAGTCACAGGTAAGAATTACTCCAAACAACAAAACAATACTTCTTTGAGTCAATAATTTTATTTCTATTATTTTTCACACTGAGGAGACTTAGTTATATAAAGTGATATTCTATGAATTGATTATCAGTAGTAGAAGCACAAGGGTGTGGACAGTGAAACAACAAGAAACACCCTTTATCAGAATGAAGTCCATGTGAGACAGAAGTACGTACTCCAAACAGCCTATGTACAAATAAATAGCTTCCTGTCTATGTACAAACACATTCACAGAGAATAAACTGACATAGTATCGCCATGTATCTCATCATCCAGTGAAAATTGCTCATAATAAACATAACACATATAAAATGACAAGTAATTTGGAAGTGCATCCACTGGATTTTTGTAGGGGTGAGGATAGGGGTTACAATGCTCCTTTAAAATGGAGGTGAACAAAGGAAGCATGAGACCACGTCTATCCTAAAAAAGATCCTTTACAAAAATGGCATTCTGATATTTTTAACATAACCTGTCTAAAAGACAGTTTATATGTTATAGAGCAAATGTCTATGTTGGTGTCAACGTTAACAACATTTTCTTTGTTTTAACCATATCTGAAGAACAAAAGTGTAATTTCTCTTTCTTTTAGTGCTAGCAGCAACTTCACTGAATCAAGAAGGTAGCTTTTGCTATTCTTAGTTTTGATGGCTTTTTGAGTCTGGATTGCTTGAAGGTGGAAGCTGTTGCTTCCGGAGTCTTTTGACTTGAGCAGAAGAAATATCAAGGCTAGATGCAGGGCATATATGTGTACTTTGTGTTCAGGGTTCAATAGCACGATTTGGTAACAGAGGATCCCTCTTCCGAATAGTCTCAGCCCTTTAGAGAAACTCTTCAGACCACAAAACTGCCTCTAACAGAGGACTATCACTGGCCCTTGGTTCAGATACCCTTTGCTTAGGGCAATTTGGCCATTTAACATAAAGTTGATGGGGTTGTCCAATTTAGTACCCATGTTTACTCTATATAGATAATTTAGGTATCCAGTTCTGGTGGATATTTCTAGACTATTAAGTGCTTTTTAGTAATTATTTTACTTTTACTCAAATTATATAAAAGGGCTGGGTATGGTGGCTCATGCCTTTAATCCCAGCACTTTGGGAAGCAAAAGCAGGAGGATCTCTTGAGCCCAGGAGTTTGAGACCAGCCTTTGTAACATAGTGAGACCCTATCTCTTAACAACAACAACAACAACAATTAGCCAGGCATGGTGGCATGTGCCTGAGGTCCCAGCTACTCAGGAGGCTGAGGTGGGAGGATCGCTTGAGTTCAGGTGTTTGAGGCGACACTGAGCTATGATTGCACCACTGCACTCTAGCCTGGGTGACACAGTGAGACCCTGTCTGTTAAAAAAAAAAATTATATAAAAATTTGTGATGAAGTAAAACATTAAAGTTTTTAGTTGTGGGGACATCTTTATGTATGTGTGTGTAAACTGCACGATACTAGGTTAGAACTTGTGTATTTTAGCAGAGAGGAGGAAAATAACCACCAAAGCATTATGAAGTCTGCTCTCCTACGTGTCCTCTGAAGGAAGGTTAATAATTTAGGCATAAGGAATTATTGAAAAATTGTATGTCTCTATTTGCCATTTTTATAAGGGAACTTCTTACACCCATCCTATATTTATATAAAAGCTCAAACACATCCTACATTTCCCAGGTATATGTTTGCTAATTATCTATTTCATTCTCCATATGGGTGAACTTTGCTTTACATAACAAAATGGATTCCTGAAAAAAATCTACAATTTTAAAATAATTTCCATGTAGTATTAGAACTTGCTAAATAAACTGTAATAAGCTATTTTGAAAACGAAGAATGCTTTTGTGAAATGAATAATTTCTTTGATTTTCAAACAGTTTTATTAAAGCACACATCTAAAATTTATAAGTAGATTAGGATTGCCTAGAACCAATAATTGTAGTTAATAAAAATAGAACAGATAAACTCCAATTTACAATAAACAATACAAAACAGGAATGACTCATGGACTGCTTATTGATTGACTATATTCAGAAGCCCTGAATATATGTATTATTGGTATTTTATGGCTTTAATTAAGACAATTGTCTCTTATGAAGTACTATAAAGTGCAATATTAAAAAATTAAAAAACCCAAAAGGCATCCATTGTCCTTCAGTTTTATTCTGATGAGAAGAATTGGGGATTTGTGTAATTAAATGGCAAGAAGTTACCTACCCTTAATTCATGCATGTAATTTCATCCTTAAAATAATTTTATTCAAAGTTTCAGACTTTTTTTACTTTTCTATTTTTTATGACATGATTTAAAAAATTAGTATTTTCTTTTGGTTAGCTGAGTATTTTGGAGGCCTGTTAGTCTCCAAGGCCTTAGTTACTTACGGATCCATTATGAAGGAATATGCAACCCAATATGTAAGAATGTAGAAACAAATTCCCATCCTTTTGGTGAACCCTAGTCCATGAGATCAATCAGCAGCTTTACAAGTTCTATCCAACCTACCACACAAAAGGATGTAAACACACTGTAGTACTGGTTAATAAGTGGAGATCCAACCATTTACCCCAGTTTCATTTTTAAAATAAAAACATTGATTCCTCTTGATAAATTAGTGAGTGTAAGTGCAGGCCCAGAGCTTTGGAGTAATCTAAAGTGGTGTCTTCCCGATTGTGAGTTCTTTGTGAGTCTGAGATTATGACCTAACGACCTTAGAAACAGTTTGTGACCTTGACTTCACCAGGGCTTCATGGTCATGCTGCACCCAGTATAGTTCAACACTGTTCAGACAGTGATTATGATTAGTCATAAGAACTATGACTAATCATTTAAGAACAATACAAAGAATTTAAAAAGGCTTAGTAGAGAGAAGCTATAAAAATTAAGAGGGTTAAAGACTCAAAAATCTAAAGATAATTTTAATGAAAATAGGTAAAGAACATAGTGGTGACTTCTAACTATGGGGCAAAGAGTGAAGAGTGCCCAGATGCAGTTACTTTCTGCCAACAAAAAAACAGGTTCATTAAGGGGAGGGGTTTGGGTTAACTTGGAGGGAGGCTTTTTCTGATGCTGATGGTTGTTAAACATGGAGCTGGGTCACACCAGCATCTATGCTGGGATCTCCCCCGTAAGAGGATTATCCTTTGGATTAGCGTGATAGACTAGACAAACCCTCTTAATGGAATTACATCTTTGGTGGGAGCCTATGCAAGCTCCATGGCATTCTTTCAGACTTAGATATTTGTCTGGTTTTAAAAATTTTATTAGGTTTTCCAGCCTGTCAATGAATGATCTAGTAGAAGTGCTTTGGCTTAGATAATATGGTGCCCTACACAGTCCCTCACTATTTGTACACTAATTTGAAAAGAGTTGCCTATCCCGTCGTAATTGCAAGGTCATTTTTGCCTCTCAAATGCTGCCTGACTTGTGGATTTGCTTGTCCTTTGTAGCTGTTTCTTACTTTCTTAAGAAATCTGTCCCTAACCACATTAAGGACCTCCATGGAGTTTGGGTGGTTCTGAGCAAGGCTGGTGTCCCACGTGTGAGGAAGGCATGCAAAATGCCAGTGTGTACATTAGCTGGCGGGAGTCAGTGTGGAAAACAGAGTCCTTCTAGAGCAAACATGAGTGTGCCTGTGATTTCTACAGATGCCTACAAGCTCCTGGTGATTACCTGCCACAACCTGTGCAGGTCCAAAGCTCCCGGTGAAAAAGGAATATTGCCATGGTGTAATAAGAAGTAATAGAGTTGAGCTGGCTGTGTAGTAGTTCCCTTATTGCTTTTCTTGTTTGCTATATATTTAAAAAATATGAAGCTGCGAGATTAAAAATGAAACACAAAGATAGAAGCAGAGGCAGGGTCAGGGAGCCAACTGTAAATAGATGGTGGAATAGGGCAGGGTTACTTTTCTTTCCCAAGGTCTTCCTGAGATGGTTTATTTATTTTTTTAAAAAAATCTAAAACCGTATATGGGCTCTTGTAATTGGCTAAACATAGCCTGATATTTGTAACCATTTCAAACTACATAGGGATATATTTCAATGTGATACTTGGTTTCTTAGAATCCTAGGAGATTAATATCTCCTTTCTTCCCTTTCCTTATTCTATTTTTTTCCCTAACCCACTCTTAATGACAAGGCCTTATTTAGTAATTAAAGACAATATTGTTGAAAGAGGTATAGGGGTTGAGGAGGTATCTTTTAAAAATACTAAGCTGAATGGCTAAGGAAGATGTGGCTTAGCAAGAGTGAGCACTGACTTCTATGCATGCTTTCAGGAGAGAGTTGTTTTTTCCAGAAATCACCCTGAGAACAGCTTCACTTTCTTCTGGAACAGAGCTGCCACCTATAATAGGGCCACCTACTTACTGGAAAAAAAATCTGTCCAGGTGCAAGGAAGCATAGCATCCACATAATCTTGCGTGTGTGTAGGAACGTGGGTGTGTGTTTGGCAGATGTGGGGAGGAAAGCACACGGACATGTTCTGAAATGCTTGCCATCAGACCCATGTTAGATAGTCCAATGCAGTAATTTCTGCAGAGCATTTAACACAACTTCCATCTTCTTCAACTCTATCTGGCCAGCCACTCTACCAGGTGTCATTTCTTTGGTCAACTTTTTGTTAAGGTGGTTTGGAGGTGGGCTGCCTTTGTAGCTCACCTCTTCTCACACTGTTGCAGAGGCCTTTAAAAGCTATGTGCAGTGGTGGGGAGTTTGCCAACTCTCTCCCTGCCCAGGAATGGATGTACATTAACGTTGTCAAATGTCTAATCAGTGAGGCAGCTGTGTTTTGCTGAAAGGGCTCCAAACCACCTGATTGATGTCTTCCCTATAAAATAAATTATAATGGCCCTTGTCAGGTGACACCTGTTAGAAGCCTTACAAAGCATTTTCCCTGAATATAAAACAGTCTCCGCCTCTTTTTATAATCTTCTGGGCAAGGCTTTAGGACATTCTGCATCTGCCGAGAGTATAAACAACCCTATCCCTTAGTCCCTGCATATATCATTGCTCTGTCACTGACTCAGTTTAGGTCCTGGGAAGCTGCAAAAACACCATCTAATCTTCAGCTTCAGTTCATCAGGATCTGGTCAGGTGCAGAGGGCAGCTGGAGATGGCACGGGCATTCTCAGATGCAATTTAGGAGTTTCTATTTGGGAATTGTCAGTTTGAGCCAAGCTGCTCTGCTGCCTTGGAAGTATGGGGGAGGGCAGGCGGTGACAGCAAGCAAGACCTGCTTGGTTTGCTGTGAGTAAATGAAATCATTTGCGTGCAACTTGTTTACTGTAGATGGATTAATACAATGTTGGCTCTTGAATTGTTGATATCTTTTATACCCTGCTCCAGAGAAGCAAAGAGAGTATCTGCAGTCTAAATTTTTGCTCTGTATTTTCTGTTGTGTATTCTTTGCCTCTATATCAGCATTAGGGATATGGCTGACTGAGTTCCTTAAGGCTATAAATCGATATTCTTAGGGTGGGAAAATATGGGTACATAACGTGAATATTTGTAGGTATACGTGTATGGAACAAACAACCTTATGAAACCAGGAAGAAATGTTCCCTTTGGTTTGTGTGCATGACTTTCCTCTTCCTTGACTTTGGCAAACTTGATGCTCCCTGTTTTAGAATCCTGAATGTGATGGGGTCAGAGGGTGATGATGTAAGTCATATTATATGTGTACATAAAGATCTGGTATAAAGATATATATATATTTATATATGTATATACACAGGCATGCAGGAAAGGAGTTAGAGATGTCCTGTTTTAGAAACCATGATGTGGAAAGTTCTTTCTTATAATTATGCCAATGATTTGAATGGTTTAAAGACCCATTGTTGAACTCTGTACACATCTCTCTGAATTTACCCTGGCTCAACACATAACCACTTATACAGAAATGAAGGGAAAGCAAGGGCAGGCTGTGGAATCACTTGTGTCCCATCCAGTGAGGGAGCAGTGCTATTGTAAGTCAGGCTCAGTGCACATGACTGATGTGGGAACGGGGCTTGGAAATTTTGTCTTCTCAAATGCAACTTCACATGAAAGACCACAATACTTCCTGTGAAGTGGAGCTCTGAGACAAGCAAAGGGCACCATAGCTGCTTGGATCATTCTTCACTGTGAGCTGGGAATAAATGGGAGGGAGTGAGGAAGCAGGGGGAGGATCAGGAATAAGAAGAGGGCGGCACCAGGTCTCCTTCAACTTTTGTTTTACATAATCTGTTTGCAGTTGAGTCAGTCACCTATTTAAACCTTGTTTCAAACAACACACCGGTCAATAATATAAAATTCACACAATAACCAACTTTGCTGCCCTTCAGAAAATATACAGGGAAAACAACTGGAGTTTTTTAACGTTAAAGTTCACTTCCTCATTCTTTCACTCAAAGGAAGTAGCACAAATTCTTGCCCCAGTACGAAGTCCTGACCTTGATGAATGCGATTCATTCCCATTAGGTGGCAGGTTCCACTGAGTGCCTCTATTGGATGGTGTTTCAATAGCTTGGCAGGCACTGTCACACATCTGAAGGCCCCGCTCTGCCGAGTTGGAGAGACGTGAAAACCAGCCTCTGACTGGCAGCCATCTTGATTTCTTGTTTTCCCAGGGGGCCTCGGGTTTGAAGTGCTTTTTGCTTCTGGGTGAAGAGCAATGATGGGCATTTCCTGTTATTGCCATGCTCTGTGGGGTGAGCTGGGGTTTTCTGGAAGGAATACTGAGCTTGATCTGGGGCTGTCAGGTTACCTTTCCTCTTATTCCGCTGTGAGTTCTGCATCCTATCTTCCTATGTTAAGAGGTATGTGGTCACAAGAAAATCATAGCAGGCGTCAATGAGAGAATAGATTGGAGATAGGAACACATACGGTGAAATTTCCCATATGCCGTATGTACCGACTTAAGACATAGGATGGGTACAGAATAATGAACCATCCTTGATTCAATTTTTCAACTGATTTTAAAGAAAGCATGACTTGGAGAAATGAAAAGCGCTCTATATAGTTTTCCACTGATTTAGTTTGCCTATTTTTTCCCCCTTGCTGGCTTTATTTTCTACTGACATAGATCTGAGAAGTCACACAAGGTGTCATGCAGAACTTGCGGGCATTGAATGCATGAAATTAAAATATTCCATGTAATGTTGAGCAAAATCAAGAAATCAAATTGTTAGAGGAATAGCTTGAAACCAGTGTAAGGAAGCTGTCAAATACAGTGTACTCTAAAACCTAGACAGAATCCCAGATAAGGTCCTGATGGAAGAAGAAACATAGATGTTACAAGAACTTTAACCAAAGTCTGGTCCTGGTACAACTCGACCTAGCACTCGGAAACCTTCCTGGGGTGCACTGAGTGTGTAAATGCCTTTTCAAGCATCTCTAATCTGTCTCAACCCAAGCAGTGCTGATCAGAGTTAATTTAGTGCTATTGGGAATAATGATTTCTTCAGACACTAAAGCCCTTTATGACTACATTGGAAAACGTTTTAAAGAACTATGCCCTTTCATCCCATTAGGTGGCAAGGCCCACTAAGCACCTTTACTGGATGGTTTCTTATCACACATCTAGGCTCTCTTGGCAGCCCTTAGCATCAAAATATATCTAAATGACAATCACAGCTAAACTTACCCCCTTCTTTTGATGATGATGGGACATGCACTGGAAAAATACAGGTTGAGTTTATATAGTCTTGCTGTCCTAGAAAAAGCACTAATTTGGTTTGTAGTCATATTTTCTACTTGCATGCTGGGACAATATAAGAACAAAACAAAACAAAAAGCCCAACCCTGGTTACCTCCCTGCTTCCCCAAACCAATGTCCACCCAGCCTAGGTTTTTAACCTCTGTCTGTCCTAAGTACCCTGACTTTCTTGGTCAGGGTACTCAGTTGGAGGTGGGCAGATGGTCTCCCTGTTTGGCTTGTGGGAATGTTTTGGAAGGCTCAATTCAGGGCCCTACAGACCTTCTCCACTAAGCCCTCCTCCCTGCAAACTATTTCCCTGAACCATCTACCTTACTAGGCAGGATCCCAGTAAGTCCAAGGCAGGCTGAAGGTCACAGCAATGCTACCTTTGTCTACTGGTTCCATTAGTTCTCCTCTTGCACTTAAGAGGTAAAGTCCAGACTGCAGGTTGATGCCCCTCTTCAAATAAGTACTATAAATATACTAGAGCTATCCCTGAAAAAGATGCATTTGTACTTTTATATATATATGATTATATATATATATAAAATTTTTCTTTCTATTTATTTACAGGTATGTACTAATCTATAGGTATGGAAGGAGAGGTATAGTACAGGAACAGGCAGGATTTGTGTGTTCATGTGCGTATATTTATAATATGTATATTTATAGGTGTATATATATAGCCTCTGTCGTTGTTTGCATCGAATGTACCTCCGACCAGCGAGGAGTACCTGTCAGTGGTGAATAGGGAGAAGCCCCATATTGACGGTTCTCTTTGTCTCTTACATGAAGTCATTTGAGTAGGCAAGGTGGAAGCAGCCTGTGAAGTGAATGGGTCCAGTGTGAATCCATCTCTCCTCAAATCCATCAAGGAGGGACACTTGGTACCCAGGGCTGTGTGCCAGCTGCCTCTTCTCAAGAGGTCAAGGAGCCCAGAGCCCAGAGTGGGGAGGGATCATTCACGCTGCTGGTGCAAGATATGGCTTTTCCTACTAGATGGAGACAGGGCATGTAAGAATTCTGTCTTCCAGGAGAACGCTCACCACCAGGAACACAAAGTAGAGGCCAAACATGATGAAGCCCAGGATTTTGTTCATTCGCCACTTGCAGAGGGCAATGGAGAGGATGACGAAGAGCAGCATGATGAAGAGAAGGACGATGGCACAGAAGAGGCCATTGCTGCTGACAGCCACTGGCTGGAATCTGTGAATGACCGTGTACAGGAGCCAGGGCAGTGGGAGCCTGTGCAGGAGGGAAGCAGGGCAGAGGGGAGTGGGAAGACAAGGGGGGAGTAGTCAGACACGTTGAAGAAGGCAAACAACCTACTACTTTCTTAGGAACTCTAATCTGTGTGTCTTGTTAGGTTCACTATGACTCGGGCACGGTTGGCCCAGGAAACCACATAAGGAAATAAGACTTTAAAAACCTTTATGTTCTGACTGAATTCAGAGCAGGGAGAACAGTTAGACAACATCAAAGACATGACTGCTGTCGGTGATTTCTGCATTTGTGAATTTGATTGGAAATTATTTTGTTTCCTTCCTAGTTGAGATTAAAATGTTGCTTTCAGTCCTAAAAAGGTGAATTGCAGGATTTGCACAGGGTGAAGGGAGCAGGCAGGTGCAAAAAAGGTAGAGAAATGAGTGGTGAAAATGAGAAAAAATTAAAAAATGGAGACAAAGAATAGCAATGACTTAAATAACAATCTAAAGGCAAGTGAAATTAAATGACGGTGGTGGGGGCCATGATACAATATCATAGTCTGAAGTTTATTCTGGGAAAGATGTTGACAATTGTTTGATGAAAAATTGGTCTTTTTGAAAGATTTAAGGAAGGCAGTATCTTACATTTGTGATGTGTTTTTTTTTTTAAAAACTTTATTATATATTTTTATACCTGTTTTCTCCCTTGTCATTCAGCTTTTAAAATCTGAGGATCTCTTGTGTTTCCTATCCAGAGTGGTGATTCTGAAAGCCCTCAGGAGAGCTAGTTTCCACTACACCACAAGTGTTGACTAGGACTCTGAGAAAGGAAGATGCTGGGAGTGCAGGGCTCAGGGGACATGGGCATTTCCAAGTGGCTGGTGATAGGCGTCTGGCTCTACCCATCAGCCTAAAGACAGCATCGTGGCTAAGGAGATACCTGCTTGGCTGGCTGAGCTTTCTGAATGACAAAAGCTAAGGGAGGTTCAGTTTTGGCCTAGTCTCAGGGTGTGGAAGAGGAGGTACTCTTTTGAAACATTACGTTCTCCAAAGGAAGACAGAAATAATGAGGGTGAAAGGGGCAGTGAGTTTATAGATCTGCCTCCTATGCTGGAGAAGAGGGAATTGGAAGGCAGAGCCCATGCATTGTGGATCTTTGAAATTCCAGGCCTGGCACATGCAGTCCCTAACTGGGTGCATATATTAACCTGGGCCAAGCTGAAGTGATCGATGTTACTGCCTTGTGGGGATCAGTACAGGCACTTTATCCACTAGAGCCTGGCCAGGAGGGGCTTCCTTCTGTGAACTTGTCGGGGAGGGGTTCCCAGCCTGGGAACAAGGGGTAATTCCAGTTCTTAGTGGGAGGGGGCAGCCTTGGCATCCTGGGGTCAGCAGTGAAAAGTCAGAAAAGGGAAGGGGAGGGCCTGAGAGTGGCGGTGATGCCAAACTGAGAGCCGTTGACAGGGACTTGGTCTGGGAAACTCTTCTTCCATCTCGTGAAGAAAAGACCAAAACCAATTTTATTCTTATTACACACACACACACACACACACACACACACACACACACACACACACACACAAACACACACACATACGCTTCTAGTGAAGTTGAGTTTAATAGCACTACAAATGGCTTGCAAAAACCTTTCGGGGGAAAATGACATTTTTCATGCCTTTGGGTCTACCAATTCTTTTTTTTTGTTTGTTTGTTTGTTTTTTTTTGAGATGGAGTCTCGCTCTGTCACCCAAGCTGGAGTGCAGTGGCGTGATCCTGGCTCACTGCAAGCTCCGCCTCCTGGGTTCATGCCATTCTCCTGCCCCAGCCTCCCGAGTAGCTGGGACTACAGGCGCCCGCCACCGCGCCCGGCTCATTTTTTGTATTTTTAGTAGAGACGGGGTTTCACCGTGGTCTCGATCTCCTGACCTTGTGATCCGCCCGCCTCGGTCTCCCAAAGTGCTGGGATTACAGGCGTGAGCCACCGCGCCCGGCCTGGTCTACCAATTCTATTGTCAGGAATTAAGTATAAAAATAACTGAAAATGCAGATTAAATTTGACTCAGAAAATGATCATTTCAGTGTTATTTTGAATAATAAAAAACTGAGTATCTCTAATAACCTCTAATAACAGGGAAGTAGTTAAATAGCAAATAAGTAAATGTAATGTTATATAGCTGTTTAAAAATCACAAGCTTAGAATGCTACAGGAAAACAGCCATAATACAATTGTAAGCTAAAAATGAAAGATGCATACATACACACAAATAGCAATGTAATTTCAATCATGTGAAATACACAAGAATTTCAAAAGGGTGGTGAGTTATTGATCTTTAAGCTTTATTTTTCTTTTCTTTTTTTTTTCTGAGACGGAGTCTTGCTCTGTCACCCAGGCTGGAGTGCAGTGGCGCGATCTCAGCTCACTGCAACCTCCGCCTCCTGGGTTCAAGCGATTCTCCTGCCTCGGCTTCCTGAGTAGTTGGGACTGCAGGCGCACGCTGCCATGCCTAGGTAAGTTTTGTATTTTCGGTAGAGACGGGGTTTCACCATGTTGGCCGGGATGGTCTCAGTCTCTTGACCTTGTGATCCGCCCGCCTCGGCCTCCCAAAGTGCTGGGATTACAGGTGTGAGCCACTGCACCCTGGACCTTTATTTTTATTTTCTATATCTGTGAGTATATGTTAATTTCAGAAGCATAAAGAAAATGCTGGCAAAGCTATGAAGAAACTTTTACACTTAATATATTGCTAATGACATCACTCAATATATTGTCAAAAATGTTGTAAGCTGGTGTAATTTCTTGGGAAAGAACTTTTTGGAAAAGAAATATACAAAATACATCAATAGCCATTAAGATGTTCAAAATATTTAGTTCATTAATACTGCTTAAAGGAATTTATCCTAACAAAACAATTGAAAGAGGTTTTTCTTCATAAAGATGTTCATCAAAACTCCCATAGCAGAACAATTTAAAAAATCCTATAAAAGAAAAGGAAAAAGCCACTGAAAAACAAGAGGGAAAATTTGAAGCCACAAAATGTTACTTATGAGCTATGAAGAGTCTTAGAAAAATGGTTATGAATTACTAATTTATTCATAGATGCGTCTTTATGCCAGGCATATATTGCTTTAAAATGGAAAAATAAAAGCCTTCCAAGCAGATAAAACTGAATATTTTACTAAGAAAACTTTGTGAAATACATGGAAGAAAACAAACAAAAAAGAAGTGTTGTTTCTGAGTGATAGAATTAGGAGTGACTTTTCTTTAAACTTCCATTTGTGTGTTTATATAATTTAAGAATAATGAACAAAAAGCATTTTGTAATTCTTCATAATATACTATAGAACATTACCATTATTTTTTTTTACAAGAGATTGATCAAGAACACTACTATGAATATTTGGACCACAGAATTGAGAAACACTGTTTAGGCATTCATTCATTCACCCATCCATCCATCCATCCATTCCACAAACATGTGTCAAACAACTACCAGTGACAGCAATGCAGTAAGCTCTGAGGAGTTCCTGCTCTTGGGGATGCACAGTCTGGTAGGCAGATATACCAGGACAAGAGTAAGACGTACAGAGAGTTTATAGGGACAAGAGCCTCTAAGTCGGGCCCAGGGGAATCAGAAATCAGGATTTAAGTTGTCACTGAAAGGATAAGTCAGAGTTTTCCAGTCAGACAAGCATGGAGAGCTCTTCAGTGGGGGCTCATGTGTGATTGAGACAGTGGACACTCACAGCAGAGTTTTATGCAGAGAGTGCTACAATTGATAGCACAGACTCTTTGTTCAAATCCTAGCTACTGCATTTAATAGTTGTGTGAACTCTGGGCCTTTCAGTATTTTTATCTGAATAATAGGGGTGATAATACTTCATAGGATTATTGTGTGGCTGAAATGGAGAAAAATGTACACACAGTGCACATGGTAGACACTGTAGGAAAAACAATATGGTAATGAAAAGGTGCAAGACAGAACAATATTTAAGATATTCAATGAGAAAGTAGGTGCTTTCAGTAAGGTTCCAAACTCAAGTGTTAGGAGCCCAGTACTCCAGGGAACGTAAGGATAATGTCTTATGTCTTATTTCTCAGGGTACTGATGTTCAAGTTTGTCAGACCACTTTTACTTTTGACAAGTTAAATAAAATGGTAGAGATCACAGCACCCCAAACCCCAATCCGATTCACTTTAGTGATTATTCATATTGAGAGCTCACGTTTGTTTCATTGTAAGAACAGATCTCACCTTCTGGCTTTCAGAAAACCTAGAATATCTTCACCAGTGCAGATAAAGAAATGGTAATGCCAAGATTGTCAGTATTTTCCAAGGAAGGATACAAGATATGTATGGTGGGCCTATGTTTGTCCCAATCTACCTTAAAATCCAAATCTCACCTTAGGCTGGTGGGGACTTGAATTAAAATTAGAATGTGAACATTCTTATCATGAAGCTATCACATGATATCTCAGTTCCACTTGAATGTTGTTATATAAGTGAAATTCTCCCAAAATATTTCCTAAAATATCCATTCTGTATGTAGATATGTGTTTCTGCTTGTCTAGGGATGACTTATTTTTCATTAAGTTCTCTGAAATGAGAAATAGAATTGGGGAAATGAAATGGTATTCTCAGTCTTTACTCTGTATTGGTATTGGTTAGTCGTAGGCTCAGAGATCCTGGTCATGTCTTTGCAGCTTCTAAGAAGACAAAGACACTGGTGGAGCTGGTGTGCACCTTTGTAGAACTATCTCTACTCACCCTACAGTGATGTCAAAAATGTTGCTTCCAACAGAGCTGGACACAGCCATGTCCCCTAACCCCTTCCGGGCCACTATGACACTGGTGATAAGATCAGGGATGGAGGTCCCAGCAGCCAAGATGGTCAGGCCCATAATCTCTTCACTGATGCCGATTGTCTCTCCAACCTAAATGTCAGGACGGGAATACACATCTCAGTGTTTGAAGTTACAAAATCATAAAAACCACAAAAATTTCAATGCAACCTCCTTTTAATGCATTTCCATACTGTGCTATGCGAAGTGCTGAGATGATAAAGATGAATAAGCCACAATCATTGCTAATAGAGTTTATATTTTTAGGATATTCAGACCCAAGGCATCAGGAATGTTCACATGAGAAACAGATAATCTCCGATAAAGAGCTCTAGAGGGCTAGAGTGCAGCGTTTATATGGTGCTTTCTAAGACTGAGTCAGGGAAGCTCCAGGATTAGAGGTAGAAAAGTCAATTGGCCATGGAATCTAGGGGCAGTGGCACAAAGTCCTGTGGCAGATTTGCCCTTCAACTTACTACCAAAACCAAGGACTGACACCCAAGGTCTCAATTTTCCTTTAGCATCTCCTAGTATCTATAACCCATTCTTAAACACTTCAAGATTCTATCATTTCCACTGGAAACTCAATGCTGGGTGTTTTGGGTTTTGGTAACACACAGCAAAGCATCTGTGGAGAAGCAAATGCCAGAAAATCAGAGGACCTGGATCCAAGATCTGGCTTTGGTATGTGTTAATTTCTTGACATTTTGCTTACTGTACCAATTGTACAATGTCTTTGATCCTCACTTTCCCATCTATAAACTTGGGATAATAATACCTACTTTAGCAGGTACTTGTGAGGACTAAATGAAAATTTGTGAAAGACTCTTTGTAAATAGTACATTATTATTGAAAAGCAAGGGGAGGGTGGTTATTAACTTTTTTTTTTTTTTTTTTTTTTTTTTTTTTTTTTTGGTCTTTGTCTTTGCCTTTTAAGACTGATGAGTTCTATTTTGAAAGGTTGGTCTAGTCTCAGGTGGAAGCTCCTCCATTCTCTTGAGCAATTTGTCTCCTTGGGACTTTCTAGAAAAACTTTCTATTTTTATTTTTAGAGATGGGTTCTTGCTCTGTTGCCCAGTCTGGAGTGAAGTGGCACAGCCATAGCTCACTGCAGCTTCAACCTCCTGGGCTCAAGCGATCTTCCAACTTTAGCCTCCAGAGTAGCTGGGACCACATGTGAGCACTGCCACACCTGGCTAATATTTTTTAGAGATGGGTCTTACTATGTTGCCCAGGCTGGTCTTGAACTCCTGGCCTCGAGATCCTCCTGCCTTGGCCTCCCAAAGTGTTGGGATTACAGGTGTGAGCCACTGTGCCTGGCCTCTTGGGACTTTTAAAACCTATATATGTTTTGCTGGTGTTGGTGAACTGTGGCTCTGAAAACCTTCAAGATAATGCTTTCCATCTGGTTTCTGATAGGTTATCTGATGATGTCCAGCATTTTTGGAAAAAATTTAAAGGGCCAAAATAGCACATAAGGATAAAGGCTTTTTGGAAATAGAATACACTCATTTCTTAATCCTTTTTAAAAAATTCTTATTTTTATAAGAAATAGTGTGGTTCCTACTAGCTTAAAAGCATATTTTTATGTTGATGGTCATGCCTGCTCCAGAGCCTGATGAGCTGAACTAGCTTACCCTGTCCTCATGGGACACACAATCACTGCTCCCCATTAGTAAGTTCCATATATGCAGGATCCTCACCTTGGTCACTGTGATCTCCCTAATTGACAGAATATACAGAGCCTGGTACATGGCAGATTCTTAGTACCAATTTGCTGAGTAAGCAAATCAATTTGCATACATAGGTGATTTCACCAGCATATTTTTCTGCTGATTCTCCTAGAAAAAGTTCAATAAGAGTTTCGCACAGGAGTGCCCTATTTGAGCAAAAAGTTGTCAATTGTTTGTTAGATTTGGAGTGAAGCATTGTCAAAGACTGAGAAGATGCTGACTAAACAATTGTCACTGTTGGCAAGTTCCAATCCATTTAGAACATTCTTAATAATTCTTGGAGGGAATTCTAAAGTAGCGACTGTTTCAAAAATTATTTGCTGGGCGCAATGGCATGCACTGTAGTCGCAGCTACTTGGGGGTTGAGGCACAAGGATCTCTTGAGCCTGGACATTCGAGACCAGACTGGGCAACATAGCAAGACCTTGTCCCCAAAATATAAACAAAATAATTCCTATTTGGAGTTTGAACACTACTATATACAGGAAAACATAGGAATTGAAGAAGAGAAAGATGGTGGTGTGGTTAAGAGCACTGGCTTGGGAGATGACAGTGCTGGGTGCAAATCCTAGCCTGCCACTCCTAGTGCAAGGTAGACAACTTCCCTGAGTCTCGGTTTTTCCCATCTGTAAAATGAAGAAAATATCCACTCAGAATTGTTGATGACTATATGTGATGATGCAAATGAAGCATATAGCACAGTGTCAGGCATAAAGTAAATGTTAAAAAAAAAAAACCTATACTTAATTTTAATTTTTTTCTTTTGTTGAGACGGAGTCTCTCTCTGTCATCCAGGCTGGAGTTCAGTGGTGTGACCTCGGCTTACTGAAACCTCTGCCTCCCAGGTTCAAGTGATTCTCCTGCCTCAGCCTCCCAAGTAGCTGGGATTATAGGCGTCTACCACCATGCCTGGCTAATTTTTGCATTTTTAGTAGAGATGGAGTTTCACCATGTTGGCCAGGCTGGTCTTGAACTCCTGACCTCAGGTAATCCGCATGCCTTGGCCTCCCAAAGTGCTAGGATTACAGGTGTGAGCCACTGCACCTGGCCAAAAAACTAGATTTTATAACTCAGACATTACTCCTTTCCTTCTCCAATTTATTAGACTGTCAGGTGTCTGGTAGCAGGAACAGAAATGGGCTTACTGGGGCCAATTCACATCATGGAAAACTTCATGAGAATTTTCATTAGACATCAAACCCCTGGTGAATCTGTGTGGCTCTAGAAATCCTTTCGTGGAAGGAGAACTAGTCTTCATGAGCTTGTTTTGAGTACATTTCACTCAAGTTAACTTTTGTCAAATCAGTAAAGATGATGGGTACATGGACGGGACAGTACTCTGAAAAATCAGGGAGCACCAGAGAAGCTTAGAGCTTTCAATAGAAAGAATATCAGCAGTCTTTTGGGGAAATTCTTTCATTTTCTTTAAAAAAAAAAAAAAAAAAAAAAAGCCAATCATGAGGCCCATGCTGCTCCCAGTATTCTGTAATGCAGTTCTGTGCCTTGGTTTAAGGAGGATCTGAAAGAATGCTAATTGGCTAAATGAGACAAAAGGTCTTATTTGACTCTTAAAATTAACTTCTAATATTAGATGCAGGATTGACTTTAACCACAGATTTTCATCACCCATTAAATTCATTAAAGTGCAAAAACAATAAGCAACAAGAATAACAAAAACAAAAAGGCAAAAAAAAAAAAAAAAAAAAAACCCCATAAAAAAAACCCAAAAAAAGCTAAGGGCAAATTGCGTTAAAGCGTTGTAGGTGAAGGACATTTATTTTTTGCCAAACAGTAGCCAAATTATCAAATAGCATTTATGATAAAAGTGTTGATAACAAAAGAGTTGAACACTAAATGGTATAACTGCTATGGATTTTATAGTTCAGAAGTACAAACAACAGAGTTAGAGCTAGACTTCTTGGAACAGAATCTATTTTGTTCAGCTGTCTGGGTGTTTTGAAAGAAGTATTTCTATAGGAAAAAAGAGAAACTTCTCTTCCATCATTGAAAAGTAAGGCTTCCGTTTATGCCTTTCATTCACCTTGGCTTTTTAAAATTATTGTTTCAGGCATTGAATTTGTGTTCCTTTTCTTTGAAAGAATAAAAAGAAAACAAGACTGGAATTAAGGTAATCATTAAAAAGAAAAAGATGGAACCCTGAATAATGATGTTCTATAAAATGGCAAAAAAGAAATATCTGGGAAACAACATATCCCAGCATGTTAGGAAAACACCATTTTTTCTTTATTAGTATATGAAGAAATAAAAGATGATTATTAAGAAAAACTATTATATGTTATAAATGGCAAACAGTCCTTTCAGCCTGGACATCTGGAGGCTGAAAAGCAGCCCACCTTCTGCTGTGATTTCTGCCAGGTGTTGGTAGCAAATGTCTCTCAATGAGTATAGAAAATAATGACTCCAAGGCACAGAGAACTTGCTCAGGAAGCCAATGATTTTTTGGAAATATCCAGGAAGAGTAATCTGAAGTCAAATGTCAGTAAAATAACTGTGATATGAATAATATAAAATAACTTGTAGAAATAAGACAGTGTATCAGCCAGCGTTTTCTGTGGATCTTGTTAGTAACATGTATTCTTTTTTTTTTTTTTTTTGAGGCAGAGTCTTGCTCTGTTGCCCAGGCTGGAGTGCAGTGGCGGGATCTCGTCTCACTGCAAGCTCCGCCTCCTGGGTTCATGCTGTTCCCCTGCCTCAGCCTCCTGAGTAGCTGGGACTACAGGCGCCCGCCACTACGCCCGGCTAATTTTTTGTATTTTTAGTAGAGACAGGGTTTCACCGTGTTAGCCAGGATGGTCTCTATCTCCGGACCTCGTGATCCGCCCGTCTCGGCCTCCCAAAGTGCAGGGATTACAGGCGTGAGCCACCGCGCCCGGCAGTAACATGTATTCTTTTGAAAACCAAGGTATGCTTTACATAGAGTAAAACTCATTCTCCTTTTTAAAAAGTGTACAGTTCTGCAAGTTTTTTGTTTTTACTTTTTTTTTTTTTTTAAAGACAGGGTGTCGCTCTGCCACTCATGCTGGAGTACAGTGGTGTGATCTTGGCTCATTGCAGCCTTTACCTCCTGGGCTCAAATGATCCTCCCCCCTCAACCTCCTGAGTAGCTGGGACTACAGGCATGTGCTACCATGGCCGGCTAATTTTTTGTATTTTTGTAAAGACAGGGTTTTGCCATGTTGCCCAGGCTGATCTTGAACTCCTGGGGTCAAGGGATCTGCCTGCCTCAGCATCCCAAAGTGCTGGGACTACAGGCAGGAGCCACTGCAAGCAGCCTGCAAGTTTTTACACATATATGCAGCCATGTTTCTCCACATCCTTATCAACACATGCCACTTTTTTTTTAATAGCCAACCTAGTGGTTGTGAAGTGATATCTTGTGATTAGTTTTTACAAGTTTATTGAGACATAATTTACGTACCATAAAACTTAGCCATTTTAAAGTGTATAATTCAATGGTTTTTAATATATTCAGAGTTGTGCAGGCTTCATAATTTAGGTTTAGAACTTATTAATCATCCCCAAAAGAAACCCATACCCACTGGCAGTCACTCTGCATTTCCCTCCAACCTCCCCAATCCTAGGCAACTATTAATATTAACCTATTATATGTCTCTATAGATTTGCCTGTTCTGTGCACTTCATATAAATGAAATCATATGTGTCCTTTTATGACTGGCTTTTTTTCACTTAGCATAATATTTTAGAGTTTCATGTTGTAGCATGTATTGGTACTTTATTTTTTTTTACTGTGTAATATTCCATTGTATGGATATACCGTATTTTGCTTATCCATTCATCAGTTGATGGATATTTGGGTTGTTTTCACTTTTTGGTAATTATGAATAATGCTGCTTTGAACATTTGTGTACAAGTGTTTGTGGACGTATGTTTTCATTTCTCTTAAGTCTATTCCTAGGAGTGGAATTGCTAGATCATATGGTAACTCTATATTTACTGTTTTGTGGAACTGCCAAACTATTTCCCAAAGTGGATGCACTGTTTTACATTCCTACCAGCAGTATGTAAGGATTCGAATTTCTATACATCCTCATCAACACTTGTTAGGTTCTGTCTTTTTTATTATACCCATCCTAGTGGGTGTAAAGTGGTATCTTGTTATGGTTTTGATTTACACTTCTTTAATCAATAATGATGTTGAGCATATTTTCTTGTGCTTTTTAGGCATCTGCGTATCTTTTTCGGTGAAATATCTGTTCAGATCTTTAAAATTAGGATACTTGAAGATGCTTGCCTTCCTATTACAGAGCTTTAAGCTTATATCTTGGGTACAAGTGCTTTATCAGATGTATATGATTTGCAAATATTTTGTTCCAGCCTGTGGTTTTTCTTTTCCTTTTTAATGGTGTTTCATGAAGAGCAAAAGTTTTAATTTTGATGAAATCTAATCAATGTTCTTGCTTTCGTGGATCATGCTTTGGTATTGTATCCAAGAACTCTTTGCCTGGCTTATGGTCATACAGATTTTTTTTTTCTGTCCTCTAGAAGTTTGATAGCTTTACCTCTTATACTTAAAACTATGATCCACTTTCAGTTAAATTTTATGTAAAATATGAGGTAAGGATCTAAGTTTATTTATTTTGGCATATGGAAATCCAATTATTCCAGCACCATTTGTTGAAAAGTCTATTCACGTATGTTCTCAGTGTATATTTCCTTATTTCAAATTGCTATATTTTATTTATGTTGCCAAGTATAATAATTTTAGGATTATATTAAACAAAGGATACAAGTGGGAAGTTTGGGATTTATGTAGTTTATAAGAGAGGTTAAAAGTATGATTTTTGGAGTTGCAGAGTCCTGGGTTAAAATCTTAGTTCTACCTATGTGATTTTGGGTAATCTTACCAGCTTTAAGCTTAACTTCTTTATCTGTGAACTGTGGATCATAATAGTACCTCCTTCATAGGCTTTGAACCTATGTATAGGGTTACTGTCAAGATTATAAAGACAAAGGGATGTGAAATGCTGGGTGTGTAGTACATACTCAATTATCAATGGTTACCACTATTATCTTTGAAAATGTGAAACCCTTGACTCTTACTCTTCATTCATGTTTTTCAATAACGAATACTGAGAGTGTATTCTTGTGATAGACATTATGACTTGTATTGAGTTAAAAATACATAATCATTTATGTAAAGTAAAGCTCAAGGAAGAGGCTATTTTGTCTCCAGATGCTTTCCTAGAGCCAGTTTTGAAAGGCTGGTGAGAATGTGAGGTGAGTGGCTGCTCAAGATAAAGTAAGTACTACTGAAGCAGGCACAATCTTGACATTGCTCCCAGGTCTGGGTTGTCCTGGTGTCCGTCAGGCTGCAGAAGTAAGACGTAGTTAGACTTGCCTGCCTCCACATGGCTGTCCAGAGGCTATGCTGATTCATTTCCAGGCTACGGCCAGGAGACTAGGGAAAGTTAAGTGGATAAATTCCTCTAGTCCTGGAATGCTGACTTGTCGGTGTCACACCCAATACTGTTGTGGCAGTTGCAGAAAGCAAGCACAATGATTAAACACTTGACAATCAGGACTGGAGAAAAACCAGGCAGATGAATGTCACTATCAAAATCTTACCTGGTGGGCCCACCAGACCATCAAGTAAGAGAATACTGCAATCCAGGTAATGGAGCCAAAGAACGTGATGGGAAAAAACTTCCTTGATGACTGAAAGACAACCAGGAAGAGTTCAGAATATTAGTGTTATCCGTTGAGACTGATCTGGAAATCCAAAGCTAAAGCCACCATTGTAGCTATTTCTCTAGCATTTCCTGCATCCTGTAGGATTGGCGATCAAAAGGCCCTACTCATTCCTGATCAAGCT
This sequence comes from Macaca thibetana thibetana, assembly GCF_024542745.1. NCBI lineage: Eukaryota > Metazoa > Chordata > Mammalia > Primates > Cercopithecidae > Macaca > Macaca thibetana. The sequence goes on along the minus strand of NC_065592.1, from coordinate 61,074,132 downwards.
GGGACAGTAAGATTCTTCCTTGGAAATGCGAAATTGATAGGAACTGGATGATCACAGTGCTGGTTCCTGAGATGGAAGTCTTGGAGAGAATGTCTGTTAGTTCCTGCTATTAGATGTTTAGATTCCCTCTGCTCTTGCCCTTTCTAAGGCCTGCATTTTTGGCTGTTCCTCAATATTAACACCATATTCTCCCTCCTCCTTTTTCTTTCTTTTACTCCAATGTTTGTCAGAATCAGTTTCTATTGCTTGCAAACCATGAATCCTAATAATCCATATGCCAGGAAACCTATGGGATTAATTCCATTGAACAAGAAATGGGAAGGATCAGCAGGTTTAAAAATAGATTGACTCATCTTACAGTCCCACCAATTATCAAGAAAGCCACACAGAAGAAGCCACCACCACAGCTTTTATAGATTCTGGATGATGGCCATTCTCCAGGACACTGGAACCACACATGGACCAGAGTAGACAGAGGCAGAAATGCTCAATTGTACTGATTTCCACTGAGATGGCAGATCAGACATTGCTCTCAAGAATGTTTTCTCTCCTGTTCACCACCCCAAAATACATTATGTTCAATTCTGCTTCTAGAAGTAGACTTTATGCTATCCCAGGCATAAAGTGTTTAGCACTTTTAAAGTTTCCTAGAAATAGCCAGAAAAATCAGACACTTGAAATGCACTGTTTCTTACCCAGCCCTACTACAGAGAAATCCAGGCTTGCACTGTAGTGGTGTTCTTTTGATGTCCTTTGTTGAAAAATTGGGGTCCTTTAAAAACACACTCAGACAGCACAATGCTGTCAGAGAGCCTCTCGCCTATTATTGCCAAACACTTTTTATTTCAAAGCTTTCCACGTTGAGAAACAATCCCACTTTTTGCTTTGATAATGCCATCCAATTTTATCTAGAGAAATGAATTTTAAAGTTGACTTGTATGAAAGCAATCTCAATTGTTTGAAGGGCTGACCTTGGGCAGTCATATAGAACACATTCTGTCATGGCTTTTGAGAGCTCCATTAAAAGGAAAAGATAAACTCATACATGGTAATCTTTTGAATATCAATAATGATGAATACAGTCTCTATTGCTCCAAACCAGGCTTATGTTTTCTTTACTAATTTCAAGTTTTTAATATATATTTTTTGTGATCATTTGCATGGTTCTTTTAAATTTTACCCCATCCATTTCTTTAAATGACTGCTGTTTTGTGGGGTCATTTGTTAGCTGGGATGGTTGGAAGACCAAGCAGGTTTGATTAAATCGGGGAAGGGCATCAGGCCACAGTGAGTAGCCAAAACGTTATCCTCAAATGCTTTTCCCTGCCCCCTTTTAGAAGAAAAATATTTTGGACAAGGACTCAGACCCCTCCTGGGGACCTAAGCACTTTAATGGGTAATGGGGGAAAAAAAATTAATTTTTTTAAAAGTGGAGTTGGAGACCCTCACTTTTTTTTTTTTTTTTTTCCCCCCGAGACAGTTTTACCGTCACCCAAGCTGGAGTGCAGTGGCATGATCTTGGCCTACTGCAACCTCTGCCTCCTGGGTTCAAGCAATTTTCCTGCCTTAGCTCCTGAGTAGCTGGGATTACAGGGACCTGCCACCACACTCCATTAATTTTTTTTTTACTTTTAGTAAAGGCAGGGTTTCACCATGTTGGCCAGGCTGGTTTCGAAATCCTGACCTCAGCTTCCCAAAGTGCTACGATTACAGGTGTGAGCCACCGCACCCAGCCATTAGATCTTCATTTATGAAAGCAATTTTTTTTTTAAAGCTAGGACTCAGCTGGATTCTGAAGACTGAATTCCCTGAGCCAGTGCTAGGAGATCAAGTTTTCCAAGGCATTCAGCTTATTAAATTTCCCATCCTTTGCATCTGGTCACAGTCACTGTTTCAGGATCCTACGTACAATGAGGGTTTCGTCTTCCATGGCTGTGCTCTGTTACAGGAAAGAGAAGAGCGCTCTTGCCATGTGGGGTCACATGTGTGATTCGAGCCCCAACCAATGCTTGATTCTGGGCAATGTATGAGGATAATGAAAACCTTTCTACATGCTTTAAGGTGTGGCATAAGTACTGGGTGTCCCAGGAGAGTCCTCATTTCATAGATTGCTCGTTTTCCAGGTTAGCTCATTTAATAAATGTATAATTATTATTTCAACTTTGTACCTCTGCCTGTTTGTTCTTTGAGATAACTTCACAAGTCAGAATCAAATCATTTGAACATATTTCTCATCTGAAAAATATCATAACTGAGCTACAGAAAATTCCTAGCCATAAGGTAGAAAGCGAGGTATCAGACAAGGAATTAAAGGAACTAAATTCAAATGAACATACTAGTGACAACCTCTCTAAATTAATATTTGATGCTCAACCTCTCTAATATTTGATGACAACCTCTCTAAATATTTGGCTCATAATTAAGAAGCCAATTAGTAATTAATGGGCATCAAAACATACCTAATGTTGCATTAGGGGCTCAATGAAAAAGGCTAAAAATAAATTTTCTTTGTGAATTTTCAGAGTCTTCATCATAAGCTAGAGGTAGATAAAGTCTGAGAACTTACTCTGTACCCAGATCCTGAACTAGAGATAAAATTGAAACTAGGTCTGCCTGACTGTACCGCATGTGCTCCCAATATCTAGGTTATACTGACTCTTTCCTAAAGAAAAACAGGGCCAATACTCAAAATATACTCCGCCATAGACATAATGATCATGATCATGATCATCATACTAGGCTCTGCTCTGAATGTCAGAAAATAAAAAAAGCATCAGGGAAGTAGAAACTAGCATTCCAGCTGTATGGCCATCTGCCTCGCCCAACCTCCCATGTTGTTCCTGCTTTGGAAGTATCAACCTTCCATGCATCAGCAGTTGGGCTAAGTGTTTCCCAACTGTCAAACTACTTTACCATTTCCATTCTCACAACCCAGGTGATCACTTCTTCTTTCATTTTTCTTGGACCATTCTGTTTACTTGGACAGCGTGGTCTCATTCCAGACATCTCTGCTCAGTAGCAACTGTACAGTCATTTAGTTACCAGTGTCATTGGAAGGCAGAAAATAGCCCTTGTAGCCAAGGTCTAACACGACAGTTTATGGTTATAGTAATGGGGGTTCATCCTGACATCTGCTGGGATGGACCTCATACTAATCAGCAAATAAGCAAATTGCATCCATGTGCTGGCCATTTTGTTCCCATGTTGTGGTTTACTTATATAATTGACAGTGGATGCTCTCATTAGAAGCTTTTAGTACATCAGAGTGATATCGGCTTGGCTTGGAAAAAGTTGCTGGACATTAGCTGGTTGTACAAATTAGCTATATCCTTACTGATTTAAATTCAACAAATATTCACTAAGCATCTACTCTGTGTAAGGTTCTGGGACATATATTTAATGAAGATCCACCCCCAAATCCTACTGAAGATTAAAAGTATGGTCTCTGGATTAATATGACTGGTATTGAAATCTCTGCTCACAAATTAACAGCAATGTGACCTGAGACAAATTATTTAATTTCTTTAAGCTTAGGCTTCTTCATCTGTAAAATGGGAGAAAAAACAATCTAGTTGTTTTGAGGACTTAATGTACATAAAATGTCTACCAAAGTTCCTCGCACATAAGTGCTCAGATAATTATACTTGTTATTAGACAATACAGTCATGCCCTGGTATCCATGAGGGATTACTTCCACTGCCCCTGAGGATACCAAAATCTGCAGATGCCCAAATCCATTATATGAAATGGAGTATTTACATATAACCTTTGTGCATCATCCCATATACTTTATTTAGTTATGAGACAGACTTTTGCTCTTGTTGCCCAGGCTGGAGTGCAACGGTGCAATCTTAGCTCACTGCAACCTCCGCCTTGTGGGTTCAAGTGATTCTCCTACCTCAGCCTCCCGAGTAGCTGGGATTATAGGCATGTACCACCATGCCCAGCTAATTTTTTGTATTTTTAGTAGAGATGGGGTTTCTCCATGTTGGTCAGGCTGGTCTTGAACTCCTGACCTCAGGTGATAAGCCCGCTTTGGCCTCCCAAAGTGCTGGGACTACAGGTGTGAGCCACTGCACCTGGCCCCCATATATTTTAAATCAGCTCTAAATTACTTATGAGGCCTAATAAAGTGTAAATGCTATGTAAACAGTTGTTAAATTGTATTGTTTTTATCTGTATCTTTTTACTGTTGTATTAAAATTTTTTTTTCCTGAATATTTTCAATCTGTGATTGTTTGAATGCAGAACCTGCAGATATGAAGAATCGACTGTATTATTCTCATTTTAGTTTTTAAGAGATAAAGAAACTGATACTTGGGGAAGTGAACATGACTGTGAAGACCTGGACTAGAGTCTTGGCTTTGCCTCTTTCTAGCTGGGTGTGCTTGAATGAGTCGCCACACCTCTATGAGTCTCAATTACTTTATCCTTGTTAGACCTTGCTTGGCTCATAGTAGACACTCAATAAATACTTGATGAATGAATTAATAGAAACTGCAAACACCTAGCTGGGTTCTCAGGTTCCTTCCTAGTTCTAATGGGTCACGTTTTCATATCTTATTAGATGCATTTTTGTTTTGCAGGAGTATCTATCCTAGTCATGAGAGAAGATAACTTTTTGAATCTTTATTTTGTTTATTTTCAATTTTCATCAAAGACTTAGTCCTCATTGAGGTTTATATTTTAGTTCTTTTACTTTGGAAACAAAGCCATTAATTTAAGAAAACTGTAAGTGTGAAGCCCATATTATGTGAGCTGAAATTATGCACAGTTCAACAAACACTGTCATACAATTTGCATATAAAGCAGAAATAAAAGCTAGTGGGAATACTATACACTCTGAAACTATATACATTAAAAAATCATGTTTTCCTTGTAAATACTGTCAAAGTTAAGTATGTTCATCTCCTTGGGTAAACAAAATCCATGGAAGAGGTTGCCAGGCCCTAAGGAGGAGCAAATAGGTATTAATAATTTTTCCTCTCTCTTTCCTCTCCCTATATATTTTCTCAAGAGGTCCTTGTGGAAGCACATGAGTTCTATGGGGGTTTGCAAAAATGGGCACAATACTTTCCTGCTCCTCTCATCAAGAGGTAAGGTCTGTTTTTCCACCCTTTGAATCTGGGCTGGCCTTATGACTTGCTTTGACCAATAGAATGTATTGGAAGTGACAGCGTGCAACTAGATCTCAAGAGGGCTTTGTAGCTTTCATGCTTGCTGCTCTTGGCACTTTGCCATTATGTGAATAAGTCCAGGCTAGCCTGTTTTGGGATAACAGACTATGTGGAGCAGAGACAAGCTGTTCCAGCTGCAATAGCCTGTGCCTACCAGCTCCCAGCCATTGTTAAGTGAGCACCATTAAGACCAGCAGATGAACTGTCCAGCAGAGGATAGCCCAAATTGCCAATTCACAGAATTATGGACTAAAAAAATGTCTTGTTTTAAGTCACCAGGTTGGGGTGGTATGTTACACAGCAAAAGATAACTTATACAAGGTGAAATCTAACAAAAATCTTCTAACAAAGCATGATCACTTATTGGCTTTTGTGTCAACTGGCATGGTTTCTTTCATTTGGCATATTGTATATGCAGAATACACCCATATGTCTTCCAAACCAATATGCTTTGAGAATAAACTGGGACTGTCCTGGGTAAACTGGGATGTATGATCACCTTAAACGTGCAGTAGCTTATTGATGGTTATCTCATTATGTTTTCCTTAATCACAGAATGTCATGGCTGGCAGGGAATCTAGAAATCTTCCAACCCTTTATTCACAGAGGAGAAAAAATGGGGTCCAGAGTTGAGAAGTGCTTTTCCTAATGTATAGTTAATCAGTTGGTGGGGGAAAACCCATTACAGTCAATGTGGTAGAATGAAAATGATCTGGAGTCAGGGAACTTGGGTTCAAATCCAGCTTCTCATTAATACAGTTGTACAGTCTTGCTCCATGGTTATATGTGGCCATGTCTGGTTTCCTTTACTAAACTTAGAGTGCCTTAACAATAGAAATTGTAAATTTTGTGTCTCTATATCTCTTTTTAAAAAAATATACTTTAAGTTCTTGGGTACATGTGCAGAATGTGCAGCTTTGTTACATAGGTATACACATACCATGGTGGTTTGCTGCACCCATCAACCCGTCACCTACATTAGGTATTTCTCCTAATACTATCCCTCCCCTAGCCCCCCACCCCGTGACAGGCCCCAGTGTGTGATGATCCCCTCCCTGAGTCCATGTTATCTCATTGTTCCACTCCCACTTATGAGTGAGAATATGCGGTGTTTGGTTTTCTGTTCCTGTGTTGGTTTGCTGAGAATGATAGTTTCCAGCTTCATCCATGTCCCTGCAATGGATATGAACGCATCCTTTTTTTGTGGCTGCATAGTATTCCATGGTGTATGTGTGCCATATTTTCTTTATCCAGTCTATCATTGATGGACATTTGGGTTGGTTCCAAGTCTTTGCTATTGTGAATAGTGCCACAATAAACATACGTGTGCATGTGTCTTTATAGTAGATTGATTTATAATGCTTTGGGTATATACCCAGTAATGAGATTGCTGGGTCAAATGGTATTTCTAGTTCTAGATCCTTGAGGAATCACCACACTGTCTTCCATAATGGTTGAAGTAATTTACACTCCCACCAACAGTGTAAAAGTGTTCCTATTTCTCCACATCCTCCCCAGCATCTGTTGTTTCCTGACTTTTGAATGATCACTATTCTAACTGGTATGAGATGATATCTCACTGTGGTTTTGATTTGCATTGCTCTAATGACCAGTGATGATGAGCTTTTTTTCATATGTTTGTTGGCTGCATAAATGTCGTCTTTTGAGAAGTGCCTATTCATATCCTTCACCCACTTTTTGATGGGGTTGTTTTTTCTTGTAAATTTGTTTAAGTTTGTAGATTCCAGATCTTAGCCCATTGTTAGATGGATACATTGCAAAATTTTTCTCCCATTCTGTAGGTTGCCTGTTTACTCTGATGGTAGTTTTATTTTAATTTTCCTGTGCAGAAGCTCTTTAGTTTAATTAGATCCCATCTGTTTATTTTGGCTTTTTTGCCATTGCTTTTGGTGTTTTAGTCATGAAGTCTTTGCCAGTGCCTATGTCCAGAATGGTATTGCCTAGGTTTTCTTCTAAGATTTTTATGGTTTTAGGTTTTATGGTTGAGTCTTTAATCCATCTTCAGTTATTTTTGTACAAGGTGTAAGGAAAGGGTCCAGTTTAAGTTTTCTGCATATGGCTAGGCAATTTTCCCAACACCATTGATTAAATAGGGAATCCTTTCCCCATTGCTTGTTTTTGTTAGATTTATTAAAGATCAGATGGTTGTAGATGTGTGGGGTTATTTCTGAGGCCTTTGTTCTGTTCCATTGGTCTATATATCTATTTTGGTACCAGTACCATACTGTTTTGGTTAATGTAGCCTTCTAGTATAGTTTGAAGTCAGGTAGCATAAGGCCTCCAGCTTTGTTCTTTTTGCTTAGGATTGTCTTGGCTATACAGGCTCTTTTTTGGTTCCATAGGAAGTTTAAAGTAGTTTTTTCCAATTCTGTGAAGAAAGTCAATGGTAGCTGGATGGGGATAGCATTGAATCTATAAATTACTTTGGGCAGTATAGCCATTTTCATGATATTGATTCTTCCTATCCATGAGCATGGCATGTTTTTCCATTTATTTGTGTCCTCTTATTTCCTTTTGTAGTGGTTTGTAGTTCTCCTTGAAGAGGTCCTTCACATCCCTTGTAAGTTGTATTCCTAGGCATTTTATTCTCTTTGTAGCAGTTGTGAATGAGAGTTCACTCATGATTTGGCTCTCTGTTATTGGTGTATACGAATGCTTGTGGTTTTTGCACATTGATATGGTATCCTGAGACTGCTGAAGTTGCTTATCAGCTTAAGGAGATTTTGGGCTGGGACAATTGGGTTTCTAAATATACAATAATGTAATCTGCAAACAGAGACAATTTGACTTCCTCTTTTCCTAATTGAGTACCCTTTGCTTCTTTCTCTTGACTGATTGCCCTGGCCGGAACTTCCAGTACTATGTTGAATAGGAGTGATGAGAGAGGGCATCCTTGTCTTGTGCTGGTTTTCAAAGGGAATGCTTCCAGTTCTTGCCCATTCAGTATGATATTGGCTTGGGTTTGTCATAAATAGCTCTTATTATTTTAAGATACATTCCATCAATACCTAGTTTGAGAGTTTTTAGCATGAAGGGGTGTTGAATTTTGTCGAAGGCCTTTTCTGCATCTATTGAGATAATCATGTGGTTTTTATCATTGGTTCTGTTTATGTGATGGATTATATTTATTGATTTGCGTATGTTGAGCCAGCCTTGCATCCCAGGGATGAAGCCCACTTGATCATGGTGCATAAGCTTTTCGATGTGCTGCTGGATTTGGTTTGCCAGTATTTTATTGAGGATTTTTGCATCAATGTTCATCAGGGATATTGGCCTGAAATTTTCTTTTTTGTTCTGTCTCTGCCAGGTTTTGGTATCAGGATGATACTGGCCTTGTAAAAAGAGTTAGGGCAGATTCCCTCTTTTTCTATTGTTTGGAATAGTTTCAGAAGGAATGGTACCAGCTTCTCTTTGTACCTCTGGTAGAATTTGGCTGTGAATCCATCTGGTCCTGGACTTTTTTTGGTTGGTAGGCTATTAATTACTGCCTCAATTTCAGAACTTGTTATTGGTCTATTCAGGGATTTGACTGCTTCCTGGTTTAGTCTTGGGAGGGTGTATGTGTCCAGGATTTTATCCATTTCTTCTAGATTTTCTAGTTTATTCGCATAGAGGTGTTTATAGTATTCTCTGATGGTAGTTAGTATTTCCTTGGGATTGGTGGTGATATCCCCCTTATCATTTTTTATTGTACTCATTTGATTCTTCTCTCTTTTCTTCTTTATTAATCTGGCTAGCAGTCTATCAATTTTGTTGACCTTTTGAAAAAAACAGCTCCTGGATTCATGGATTTTATTTTTTTTTAAGAGTTTTTCATGTCTCTATCTCCTTCAGTTCTGCTCTGATCTTAGTTTTCTCTTGTCTTCTGCTAGCTTTTGAATTTGTTTGCTCTTGCTTTTCTAGTTCTTTTAATTTTGATATTAGAGTGTCAATTTTAGATCTTTTCTGCTTTCTCCTGTGGGCATTTAATGCTATAAATTTCCCTCTACACAGTGCTTTAAATGTGTCCCAGAGATTCTGGTATGTTGTGTCTTTGTTCTCATTGATTTCAAAGAACATCTTTATTTCTGTCTTCATTTCGTTATTTACCCAGTAGTCATTCAGGAGCAAGTTGTTCAGTTGCCGTGTAGTTGTGCAGTTTTGAGTGAGTTTCTTAATCCTCAGTTCTAGTTTGATTGCACTGTGGTCTGAGAGACTGACTGTTATGATTTCCATTCTTTTGCATTTGCTGAGTGTTTTACTTCCAACTATGTGGTCAATTTTAGAATAAGTGAGATGAGGTGCTGAGAAGAATGTATATTCTGCTGATTTGGGGTGAAGAGTTCTGTAGATGTTTATTAGGTTCACTTGGTCTAGAACTGAGTTCAAGTCCTGAAATATCCTTGTTAATTTTCTGTCTTGATCTGTATAATATTGACAGTGGGGTATTAAATCTCCCATTATTATTGTGTGGGAGTGTAAGTCTCTTTGTAGGTCTCTAAGAGCTTGCTTTATGAACCTGCGTGCTCCTGTATTGGGTGCATATATATTTAGGATAGTTAACTCTTCTTGTTGCATTGTTCCCTTTACCATTATGTAATTCCCTTCTTTGTCTCTTTTGGTCTTTGTTGGTTTAAAGTCTGTTTTGTCAGAGACTAGGATTGCAACCCCTGCTTTTTGTTTGTTTGTTTTCTGTTTGCTTGGTAAATATTCCTCCGTCTCTTTATTTTAAGCCTTTGTTTGTCTTCGCATGTGAGATAGGTCTCCTGAATACAGCACACTGATGGGTCTTGACTCTTTATCCAATTTGCCAGTCTGTGTCTTTTAATTAAGGCATTTATCACATTTACATTTAAGATTAATATTATTATGTTTGAATTTGATCCTGTCATTATGATGCTAGCTAGTTATTTTGCCTATTAGTTGATGCAGTTTCTTCGTAGTGTCGATGTTCTTTACAATTTGGTATGTTTTTGCAGTGGCTGGTTCCAGTTGTTCCTTTCCATGTTTAGTGCTTCCTTCAGGAGCTCCTGTAAGACAGGCCTGGTGGTGACAAAAATCTCTCAGCATTTGCTTGTCTGTAAAGTGGAGATTTCATTTCTCCTTTGCTTATGAAACTTAGTTTGCCTGGAAATGAAATTCTGGCTTGAAAATTCTTTAAGAATGTTGAATATTGGCCCCCACTCTCTCTAGCTTGTAAGGTTTCTGCAGAGAGATCCGTTGTTATTCTGATGAGCTTCCCTTTGTGGGTAACCTGACCTTTCTCTCTGGCTGCCCTTAACATTTTTTCCTTCGTTTCAACCTTGGTGAATCTGATGATTATATACCTTGGGGTTGCTCTTCTCAAGGGGGGGTATCTTTATGGTGTTCTCTGTATTTCCTGAATTTGAATATTGGCCTATCTTGCTAGGTTGGGGAAGTTCTCCTGGATAATATCCTGAAAAATGTTTTCCAGCTTGATTCCATTCTCTCCATCACTTTCAGGTATACCAATCAAACATGGATTTGATCTTTTCACATAGTCCCATATTTCTTGGAGGCTTTGTTCGATCCTTTTCATTCTTGTTTTCTCTAATCTTGTCTTCTCACTTTATTTCATTAAGTTGATCTTCACCCTCTGATATCCTTTCTTCTGCTTGGTCGATTTGGCTATTGATAGTTGTGTATGCTTCACAGAGTTCTTGTGCTGTGTTTTTCAGCTCCATCAGGTCATTTATGTTCTTCTTTAAACTGGTTATTCTAGTTAGCAATTTGTCTAACCTTTTTTCAAGGTTCTTAGCTTCCTTGCATTGGGTTAGAACATGCTCCTTTAGCTTGGAGGAGTTTGTTATTACCCACCTTCTGAAGCCTACTTCTGTCAATTCATCAAACTCATTCTCCGTCCATTTTTGTTCCACTGCTGGTGAGGAGTTGTGATTCTTTAGAGGAGAAGATGCATTCAGGTTTTTGGAATTTTCAGCCTTTTTGCTTTTTCCCCATCTTTATGAATTTATCTACCTTCAGTCTTTGCAGTTGGTGACCTTCGGATGGGGTCTCTGAGTGGACGTGCTATTCCTTTGTGTTTTTTAGTTTGCCTTTTTTTTTTTTTGTTTTGAGACAGAGTCTTGCTCTGTTGCCCAGGCTGGAGTGCAGTGGCACGATCTCGGCTCACTGCAAGTTCTGCCTCCCGGGTTCACACCATTCTCCTGCCTCAGTCTCCCAAGTAGCTGGGACTACAAGTACCCGCCACCATGCCTGGCTAATTTTTTGTATTTTTAGTAGAGACGGAGTTTTACCATGTTAGCTAGGATGGTCTCAATATCTTGACCTCGTGATCTGCCTGCCTTGGCCTCCCAAAGTGCTGGGTTTACAAGTGTGAGTCACCGTGCCTGGCTCAGTTTTCCTTCTAACAGGCCCGTCTGCTGCAGGTCTGCTGGAGTTTGCTGGAGGTCTACTCCTGACCCTGTTTGCCTGGGTATCACCAGTGGAGGCTGCAGAACAGCAAAGATTGCTGCCTGTTCTTTTCTCTGGAAACTTCATCGCATAGGGGCACCTGCCACATGCCAGCCAGAGCCCTCCTGTATGAGGTATCTGTTGGCACCTACTGGGAGGTGTCTCCCAGTCAGGATACACGGGGGTCAGGGACCCACTTGAGGAGGCAGTCTGACCCTTAGCAGAGCTTGAATGCTGTGCTGGGAGATCTGCTGCTCTCTTCAGAGCCAGCAGGCAGGGATGTTTAAGTCTGCTGAAGCTGCACCCACAGGTGCCCCTTCCCCCAGGTGGTCTGTCTCAGGGAGATGGGGGTTTTATCTATATGTCCCTGACTGGGGCTGCTGCCTTTTTTTCAGAGATGCCCTTCCCAGAGAGGAGGAATCTATAGAAGCAGTCTGGCCACAGAGGCCTTGCTGAGCTGCAGTGTGCTCTGCCCAGTTTGAACTTCCCAGTGGCTTTGTTTACACTGTGTTGGTAAAACTGCCTACTCAAGCCTCAGCAATGGTGGACATCACTTCCCCACCAAGCTCAAGCATCCCAGGTCGACCTCAGACTATTACGCTGGCAGCAAGAATTTCAAGTCAGTGGATCTTAGCTTGCTGGGCTCCGTGGGGGTGGGACCCATCCAGCCAGACCACTTGGCTCCCTGGCTTCATTCCTCTTTCCAGGAGAATAAACACTTCTGTCTCACTGGTGTCTAGGCACCACTGGAGTATGGAAAAAAAACCACTCCTGCAGCTAGCTCAGTGTCTGCCTGAATGACCGCCCAGTTTTGTGCTTGAAACCCAGGGCCCTGGTAACATAGGCACCGGAGGGAATCTTCTGGTCTGTGAGTTGCAAAGACTGTGGGAAAAGCACAGTGTCTGGGCCGGAGTGCACTGTTCCTCATGGCACAGTCCCTCCACAGCTTCCCTTGTGTAGGGGAGAGAATTTCCTGACCCCTTGCACTTCCCAGGTGAGGTGACGTCCCACACCCTACCTTAGTTGGAAATGCAGAAATCACCTGCCTTCTGTGTCGATCTCGCTGGGAGCTGCATACTGGAGCTGTTCCTATTTTGCCATCTTGCCAGCAATCCTGTCTTTATATCTCTTAAACACTGGCTAAGGCCCAGTATTTGGCACATAATAGGTGCTCAATAAATATTTGAGAAGGCAGTTGAAAAAAACCAAAGTGTTCTTCATAAAAGTCTTATTTCTGCTTGGAACAACAGAGATTATACTCAGAAAAAGAAAAGAAATCCAGTCCATTCCAGGGCTGGCACTTGGGGGAGCAATGAGGTAAAGCCCCGCTGGCTACCCTGCTCATTCTGCAGGGGCTGGCTCTCAGAGGGGGAATGCACAGGGAGCAGAGGACTGGGGACAGCTCTGTTTTCTTGCTCTGTGCCTCTCGGGATTGTGGCATCAGCCAGAGCAGTTGTCATGACCCAGGTAACAACTGCCTTGATTGATTTTTGTTGGTTTTCCAAAAGTTACCAGTTGGGAGCTTTTGATCTTCTCTAAAAGCTTCTTTGACCTTTCAACTCAGATTACCAAGAGGATAAACACTTTGCCAGCCCTTTCTCTGAGTTCCTCCCACCCGTGAGAGTCAAGGGCCTTGACTTACTGGCATCTTCCTCCCATTCCTGCACATCTTCCTGAGTGCCTCAATGGTTGTATGCAAACATCCTCTCATCAACCAATCTGCTCACTCTGCTGGGGGCCACACCACATGAAACCCTTTTTGGGAATTTAGAAAACTGTATCTGTCTCCCTGATTTTCCTCCCTAGGGCCAAACAAAAGCATTGGACTAAACAGTAGAGCAATGGGGGGGGGGGGGGGGGTGGGAGAGAGAGAGAGAGAGAGACACTAGAGACAATGCATTGCATATCTTAGAAATGTCAATGTGGTGTGAGCCAAGAAAAATCAAACACATTCAGCTGTTTGGTTGTGGGTTTTCAGGAAGCCAGGCCTTTGCATAGTGCAGATGCTGTACAATGGTATCTTGAATAAAGAAACTTAAATATTGCTTTAAGTGAGCCACACCTGTGTCATGTATCCTTTACCAGGAAACCTATACTGTTGGGAGTCCCTACAAGATGTCCTTTCTTGTTGTATACTTGACAAGACATGGCTCTCCACTAGGCTGTATTATTTAAGGGCCAGGCTAATGGGATGGGGTTTTTTTCTTCTTTTTCAAATGAAGGAGCTCTTGAAGACTTAATGATAAATTATGCTGAAAGTTATCAAAATATTCTATTCCGAGTGCTTTTAGAAATGATTTTTTTAAAAAATGATTTTTTTCTACTTTCTGGCATCACTAAATATGAAGCAAAGCCAAAGCCATGTGGTCACATAGACCTGGGTCTGGATCTCAGCCCTACTTTCTAGGAAATGACTAGGTATAAATTAGCTAATTTCTTTGTGCCTAAGTTTTTCTATTTATGCCAACAATATACATATTCCTACCCTAGACATTTCCTGAAATTACATAATATAGTTTACTGTGGGCCAATAACTCAAGGCCCTGGGCTCTCAGGGTTGGGAAGGACTTTTAGAATAAAGGTGGGTAAAATGTTCATCCTCTTGCCAATCTGAATTGAAAGATCCAGAAGGTATTAGAGAAGATCAAAGCCTCCTGATTGGCAGCTGCTGGCAAACCAACAGGAATCAATCAAGGCAGTTGTTACCTGGCTTATGACAACTGCCCTGGCTGATGCACAGAACAAGAAAGTGGAGCTGTCCACAATGCTCTCCTCCCTGTGCAGTCCCCCTTTGAGAGCCAGTCCCTGAAGCATGGGCAGGGTAGCTGCTGGGGCTTCTCTCATTGCTTCCCGCAAGGGCCAGCCCTGGGATGGACTGGATTTCTGAGTATACTGTGCGCTGTTCCAAGCAGAAATGAGACTCTCATGGGGAACACTTAGTACAGAATCTGATGCATATTAGGTATACAGTTTTGTTGAATGAGTTTGTATGTGTGGTGCCATACTAAGTAGAGCTGTTTCTCCTTCTCTCATTAGTTCTTTCACCTCTGGGGCTAATGGCCCAAGAACTCACTTCAACAATAGTGGGTGGGGGTATACTCTTGATATGGTCTACACTCAGAGTGTACTTGGCTGATGTTGTGTTCGGAGCACCCAGTACATGATAATGGTAGATAATAAAATCGATTAAAGTAATGATAGTAACATAAGAGAGAGAACATCAGACATGTAGGCATTTATATTACATAAATGCATCTCTTTACATTTTTTGAATTAATTAATAATGTTCATAGTCACAAGAATGCTCAAGAAAATGTGAGTAACCTTCCTGCCTCAGACCTTCAGTTGCCCTTCTCACCTTCTCAGAGACAATCACTGTGGTGGTTTTAAAACACAGTTGCAAATTCTTTGACACTCTTCCCAACAGGAGAGTGATATGCTACATGACACTGATGTATTCTACGTAAACTTTTTGTCTCCTTCCCCTTTAATCAAGACACACTTATGACTGCTTTGGTCAGTAGGGCATAGCAGAAGTGAATCTATGTAACTTTGGGACTGAATCATCATAGACCATGCAGCTTCTGCCTTCTGTCACTGCAACACTCACTCTTGGAGTCCTGACTCACCTCTTACATAAAACATTTCACTATCCTGAGGCCACCATGCTGTGAGGAAGCCCAAGTCACATGAAGAGGCCATGTTTAGGCATTCCAGTAGACAGTCCCAGCTGAGCCTAGTCTTTGAATAATTTCTGCCCAGGTGCCAGAAACGACAAAGAAGCCTCCAGATGATTGTAGCCCCAAGATGAGATACACGTAACCCTTCAAGTCTTCCTACTCAGGCCACAGACATTATGGAGCAGAGACAAGCCATCCACAATGTGTCCTATTCAAATTCCTGATCGACAGGATCCAAGGGCAGACTAAAATGATGGTTGTTTCACACCACTAAGTTTTGGGGTAGTTTGTTATGCAGATTTGATAACTTGAACAATCAGTATGATTGTGTGTCTGCTGAGAGAAATTTGTGTCTTCTTATATGTCACTTTCTCTTTTTCCTTAAATTTTTTTTTGTTACATAATAGTTATACCTATTTTTGCGGTACATGTGAAATTTTGATACAAGTGTATTTCCTTTTTCCTTTTAACGCAAACTGAAGCAGGCTATGCACCCTGTTATGTACCATACGTTTTACAAGGAAACTATTTTAAAAATGCTTTACTTACAGGTTTGCGAACATCAGGTAAGGTAATCCAGAGAGGAAACACTATGGGGAAAACGATCAGAAATGTGACTTGCTTGCGGGTTTCAGAAGGCCAGGCAAGGCTAAGAGGCTGGTCCTCCTCATCATCAGCTGTCTCTGTGGTCTGTGGCAGAAAAAGAGGTAAAATTAAACAAACAAAAATGTTAAATGTACACAGGCACAACAGCAGGAGCACAGAACAAGGGGAAAGCTCCATGTCTTATCAGGAGTTTTCTGGACTCATTCCAGTAGCTTCATATGTGTGTTTTTGAGGTTTGTAAGAAAACCTCATTTGTCACAGTCTGAGTCCTAGGAACAAATAATACATTGCCCAGCCATGAGCATGTAAGAATTTTCTTTTCTCTCTTGAATGCTCTTCAGCTTCTCATGTTCATCAACTGATTGTTCAACTATTATGTAACTGGAGTGGGCTTACAAGTACAATTCACGAGCTTCTTATAAGAAACTATCTGTGGAGGAAAAGACTTGATGACCACCATCTCCCCCATCTTTCCATTTCCTTGAAGACAGAGCCACAAGCTTCAGGCTCCTGGGGAAGGAGAACACTGATAAAAATTAAAATTTCTTTGTTTCTCTTTTTTGTTTTGAACACTGATTTTCATCAGGCCAATGAAAGTAACCACAGAAACAATTCAATAATACTACTAAGAGAGATTAACTTCCCACTGGCCTTGGAATAACTAAGTGCATAGATTTTTGTGTAGTTGTGTTTTTTTTCTTTCATTGATACTTTACATATTTATGGGGTACGTGTATTTTTTACATGCATTGAATGTGTAATGATCAAGTCGGGGTATTTGGGGTCTCCATCACCTTGAGTGTTTATCATTTCTACGTGTGGTAATATTCCGAGCCCTCTCTTCTAGCTTTGAAACATACAGCGTGTTGTTGCTAGCTATGGTCACCCTAGTCTCCTAAGGAACGTTAGAACTGATTTCTTCTATCTAACTGTAAGTTTGTACCCATTGACTGACCTCTCTTCATTTCTCCCTCTCACCCTCACACCCTTCTCAGGTTGTCAGTTAGTCACCTGCTTAACCACAGTTAAGTTCTAAGCCATTGTACTTGCAGCCAAAGACAACTTATGCAAACATATGCCTCAGTCCTCAGAAACAGAAGGTAGAAGTCGAGCAAGACATTAAACCTGCACAGGGTGTTGGAGCCAGGGAACAAACTTCAGAGTCTCTGACTTGGCAGCCAGTGGCCAGCGTTTTATTTGTCAGCCACTGAAGTCAGTAGCTTCTGAAGTCAGGGCTGGAAGAGATGGAGGATCTGGGCCCAGCAGGGGGTGACTATTAGACTGTCAGCTGAGCCCTCAACACTTCCAAAACAGCACTGTAGACATCATCAATCACTCCCTTCCCTGCTTGTTTAAAAATGAAAGTGCAGCAGTGGACCACGCATCAGATCTAAAAATATCAACAGGAACTTTTCCACTGATGCTTCCTTTTGAGACCATATAAATAACTTTAGAAAGCTCCCACCCCTGGGGCTTTTGCTTCCAGCACCACACACTTTTCAAACAGTAACAGAGCACCCCTCCAGCACCTGTGTCCCTACAGAGGTGGCAGGAGGGGCAGGCTCAGGTCAGCTGGCCTCGAGCAATGCTACGTCTTGTTTATTGACCTGGGAAACCTGAGGTACTGCCGAAAGTATGTGTAGTGGTTTATACAATCTCTTCAACTCTCTCTAGGGGTTACAATTTGAAATAATAATTTAAAAAAGGGATGCCAGGCCATGTTGAAAAAGGTTGGTAACAACAGGTTCTTCTGCTTTGGGTATATGTCCTTGGCAGTGGGTAAAAGAATTTGTAAACAGCAAACATGGTGGAATTTAAAGGGATTAGGTATAATAATAAGGCAGAATCAGGAAGTTGGCACAGTTTAGTTTGGTGCCCTGGATCCTTATTAAATACACACCTCACACTCCCTGTTTCTTTGCTATGCAATTCACATATTATTCCATCCATTGCTTTCTTCCATCCTGAAATGGAAGAAATCTTTGATGGAAGCTTGGTGTGCTGGCTCTGGTCCCTCTTCTATGCCACCTCTGTCTCTTCCTTGTGGATATAGCAGGTGTACAGAATATCATTCCCTATTGGGCTCACCAGCCTCCTAAGGTGTCAGCTAGCTACGTGAATAATCTTTGTGTCACGGGGCCAATGTGGATTAAGGAGACAGGTATGTTTTCCTGTCTGTTCCCTCCCAGGTACGATCCTTCTTGTTTAACCCAAATGAATGAGTTTCCCCTTACCTCCTGGAAGTTGTCCCAGAAATAGGCATGGGAGCCTTGGGGCATTGCATCATTCTTAATAAATACCCGATATCACATGAGAGATGATTTTTTTTTTTTCGAGCAGAGGGGTCAGTCAACTTCCCTGAAGACCCATCAAGCTGATGAGTTCATTAAGGCTCCTCCCCGTTCTGGGATTGATGCCTCCCCTGAGCTCTGTTCATCACTACCAACCACAATCTAGCAACTTCTCTCTCAACTTCAAGCTAACCATTTTCTGATAAAACACAAAAGCAACTCTTTATGACTCATATCATTTTAATGACACCAACAGATGGTGACATTTCATCAATAACCCTTCTGCTTATAACCTACGGATTAGCTCCTTTCTCCATCTGCCAAAGTCACCAGGCAGGCATTGCCACTAGCAAATAGCAGAAAATAATATTCTGTTTGGATGTATAAGCTCTAAACACACTACTGTCCAATGCAAACAATTAGCTATATTGTACAGCTTCCAAAGCTGCATTGGAGGTAGCTGTTGCTAGGGCAGAAATGGATTAGGAAAAGAGACTGTCTCAGGCTGTGCCAACAGGGCCCTCCATGGAAACTTCACAGCCTCCTGGGGGCCAAGTTCTGCTACAGGGAAGTACGGGAGCCTAGAATCCTGGGGTGGATTTGAGAGGTACCCCAGGAACAAGGCTGTTGGCATACATTAGGTGAAATTGTCTTTGCCAAGTAAAGTCTTACTCTGACTCAATGGGAGGCAGCTTGCAAGCTGGTTAGGGAAGTGGAAGAAAAAAATACTGTTCCAAGTTTGAGGCTCATTTTGTCTTTGTTCAAACTGGATGCTCCAGGGGAGAGGCAACTGAGGTTAGGGCAGCGATCTTCCAACTTTTCCTAGAGTTGTGATATGCTGGCTTTGACCTTGTGACAACTCACCCTTACCTCCTAAAACTTCTGCAGAGTGTCCATAGAAAACAAAACAAAGCAAAATGGTCCAGAAAGGATTCAAATGGCTTTTGATATAAGGGCTTAAAATAGTTTGATATCTGCTGGGGTCTCTGTAGAAGCCCTAGAATTGTGTAAAGCTTTAGGGCCTTGTAATCTTTGATATGAAAAATCTGACACAAAAACATATGACTTTAAGTTCCCACATGGTGGGTGGTGGTGTGTTGGTTGTCAGAACTTAAAAGAGCCAGTGCAGCATGCTGGGCGGAGTAGGTGGTAGAGAATCAGGAATCCTGAGTTCCAGTGTCTGCTCAGGCTGTGATTCCATGAGCAGTCACCACCAACACCTGCAAGCAGTCACTGAGCACCTACAGGTGCAAAGCACTGCATTTAATTCTGGGACTCGTGCTTTCGAGGAGTCCTGGATTTAAAAGGTGAGACAGAACAGAAGATTCCAAAGAATTACTGCAGTATTTATCCAGTTACAGGGATGCTGGCAGGTTACGTGGCAAGAGACTACTGCTTGTCTTCCTATATCTATTCTGCCTATTGTGGACTGAATTGTGTTCCTCCCAATCATGCCCCTTCCTTCCTCCCCAACCAAATTCATATGTTGAAGCTGCAACCCTCACCTCTCCCCATCAGTACCTCAGAATGTGACTTATTTGGAGATAGGATCTTCAAAGAGGTAATTAAGTTAAAACAGGGCCACTAGGGTGGGTCCTAATCGAATCTGCCTGGTGTCCTTACAGGAGAAGATCAGGACACCTGGAGAGACACCAGGGGTTCCTGTGCACAGAGGAAAGGCCACATGAAGATGGGGGCACAGCAGGAAGGTGGTGCCAGCAAGCAAAGGAGAGAGGACTCCGAGGAAACCAACCCTGCCAACGCCTGGAGCCTGGACTTCTAGCCTCCAGAACTGTGGTAAAGTAACTTTCAATAAAAAGTGATACAAATAAAAAGCGATACAGTGTAACAACTATTTACATAGCATTTACATTGCATTAGTCATTCTAAGCAATCTAGAGATGATTTAAAGGATATGGGAGGATATATATTTGTTACATGCAAATTCTACCCCATTTTATATCAGGGGCTTGAGCATCCATGGAATTTGGTATCCTTGGGGATCTTGGAACCAATCCCCCTTGGATACCATGGGACGACAGTACTGCCTTTTGGCTTTAACAAATAGAAAGCTTGCTTTTAGTTAGGCCTGGAATAATTTCAGCCTTCTTGGCCAGGTGTGGCAATGTGATTAAGTTCTGGCCAAAGGATGTATTAAAGTGTCTGCCACACAACTTCCTAGATCTGTCTTTAAAGCGTGGGGGTGTATCCTTCCGTCCTCCTTCCTGATGGCTGGAGGGGACATTTTGCCCACAGCAGAAGAAAATCTTGGGCCATGGGGTAGAGGAACAATATGTGAGGCTCTGAGTTTCTGACACCCATCAAGGGCCATTCGAGCCCTGGACTGCCTATATTGACTTGAGAGACAATCTGAAACTTATGATTGATTGCAATGCTTCTGGGACAAAGGCACCCACATGCTGTGACTTCGTTTACTGAGCAGCCTGGGATCGCTCTATGAATTACACAGGAAGCAGGAATCTGGTCTCTCTATAAGATATCTTATTAATGCAGGTCAGGGGACCACATGTAAACACTAGACTAGGTGTCAAAATGCGGGACTTCACATGGGTTTTCTCACTGTTTATAGGAAAGTCTGCCCAAGTCATGCACCCAACAATGACAGTGCTGGATCTGTGCTCACCGTGTTCCAGTCTTACTACTGTCCTTTCTCATCCTGAGCTGTATTTTCTCAAAACCATTCATTTTATCCTTTTTCATTAGACGTATTTTTGTAAGTAGCCTCGAATCTTGTGAAAAAAGCTGAGGCAGGACTAAAGAAATGTAACATTCTTCAGTGGTGTAATAGAAATTTTAGTGTAACTGTATCAGGTTGAAAAGACTTGAGAGCCGGGCTTGGTGGCTCAGGTCTGTAATCCCAGCACTTTGGGAGGCCAAGGCAGGTGGATCACTTGAGGTCAGGAGTTCGAGACCAGCCTGGTCAACATGGTGAAACCCCATCTCTACTAAAAATACAAAAATTAGCTGGGTGTGATGACAGGTGCCTGCAATCTCAGCTACTTAGGAGGCTTGAGGCAGGAGAATCACTTGAACCCAGGAGGCACAGGTTGCAGTGAACTGAGATCTCGCTGCTGCACTGTAGCCTGACAACAGAGGCTCTGTCTCAAAGAAAAAAAAAAAGACTTGATAAAGAGAATATAAATGTTATTCTAAGTGACAACTGGTAACAAATGGATAACCACCTTCTAGGACTCATTTATCAATACTGGAGGTTGAAATCTGGAGGTTCGGCCATCAGAACTCTTACGGAGCACAGAAGAGAAGAGTTTCAGAGGTCAGTTAGCATCTACTGGAAGGGGTAAAATCAGCTTGCCTTTTTTTTTTATCTGGTAAATGGGAGAGGTACAGCAGTAGCCGGTCCAGATTCTCATAGCATCATGAGAATCCATTCAGCTTCTTTGCATGTGCATCTTACACTTTTTCCACGTGAATTTGGTATAGATGTTTGCCCCCAAATAAACATCAGGTCTTCGGTGGAGGGGCCTGAGCTGGATTCACTAGTTCAGAGGTTGCCTCAGAAGCCAGAAAAATATTTCTTGGAGGCAACGCAGTTTCTTATTTGTTTTTGTCTGTGAAGGGCACTGAGCAAGATTCCAGAGTGAAGGAGAACCTGCTTTAACACAATCTCTCCTGTCAGAGAATTAAAGTGAAAATCCAGAAGGCATCTGAAAATAGGCCTAATTCAAGTTCAGTTTTATTGACTGGTAATAACATCTCAACACCAGTTCACAAGGAGCAATCTCAGAGGATCACCCAGATTTGCCTAAATCCCAGTTGAGGCTTGATTCAGGCTGGGAGTGAAGTTCTTACATCTCTCTCCCGGCTCACTTCAACACTTAGGAGTGCCACCTCTTATCATTGGGAAGCCCTTTCAGTGTGGCATGATGCTGGGTCAAAATAGAATGTCAGCACTTACGTATTTATGTAAAAACATAATTCATTGACTTTAAAAACATTAGTGCATCTCACTGCTTCTAGGCCCTGCCAGACCTTAAACACTATCTTATTGCAAGGCAGAGCTTAATTGTCTCCTGGGATGTTTTAATGTGGGTTACCTTCCTGTACAAGAACTTGTTACTCAATTAATCATATGGACAATAATAGATCACAACAGACAAGCTGCAATCATAGATGTCTGCAGTCCTTTAGAGAAGGAGCTTTAGGCCCCAAGAGAAGGAGCTCCAGAACTTCAGAATTGGAAAAGTCTTGTCCTGGAGACCAGCCCCTTCCATTTGATGGGTAGGGAACCTGAGATGGAGTGACCTGTTGAAGAAAGGTGGCAGTGCCAGGCCAACCCTCAGTAACCCCTAACTCGCAGCTTAAGGATCTTCCCCTATTCCACACTCCCTCCTTTCCTCAGTCCTAAAAATAGATACAAATGGTTTTTACATCCAGTTATAGCAGGCTTCTCAGCTTTGTTTTGTAATAAATTTAATCTATTAAAATAAAAGCTAGGTATAGCAAACATGAAGTGTAACAGTTCAGTCAGGGTGGTGGAAAAAATTGTAAGAGGAAATTATAGGAAAGAGAAGCAAACCTTCTTGGAAGGCCCGGGGATCGGGGGCGGTTTACAAAGCTTTGGGGGAGAATGAGCTGAAAGCAGTGGCTCTTATCCTGGGGCAGAGGGCGAGAAGTAGGTACAATAATACAAGGGAGTTTATCTGAATAATTTGTTTACTCATGTCTCCAGAAACCTGGCCTTTAATCATCTGTGTGTAATTACCCTCTAGTGGTGTTGACTCAAAACCTTTGTCATTAAATCTGCGCTGAAAAAATGCTGGCTGGGCCAGATAGTCAAGGCGTGTGGCTGCCACAGCTCTGTGAGTGGCCTGGCCCCCTAGCTGCTCTTTCACTGAATATTGGTGTCTGAGTATGTTATTCATCTGTTGTGCAGCCTGGGTCTGTGGGTCAGACCCCGGCAATGAAGCATTTAATTGACTTTTTTTTTTTTCTATTTTCTTGAGCCTAAATCTAATTTCTAATGGTCTGAATGGCTCACATTTCTTTCTTTTTATTTTTATTTTTATTTTTTTGAGACAGGGTCTCACTCTGTCACCTACACTAGAGTGCTAGATTGCAGTGGCATGATCTCAGTTCACTGCAGCCTCCATCTCCCTGGGTTCAAGCAATCTTCCCACTTTAGCCTCCCAAGTAGCTGAGACTACAGGTATGTACCACCATGGCTAATTTTTGTTTATTTTTTGTAGAGACAAGATCTCACTTAGTTGCCCAGGCTGACTCAAGTGATCCCCCTGCCTTGGCCTCCCAAAGTGCTGGGATTATGGGTGTGATATTTCTTTAAAAAGCTGATAAACATCTGAATATTGTATTCCTTTCCTTTTCTCAGAGTCATGTAACATCCACAGCAGCATTGAAAGTGAAATGAAGGGCAGACCTGGGGGTGTGTGGAGAGTAGGGGCCACTGAGATGCCCTCTTCTCTCCTTTAGCTCACTGAGTAACATCTCCAAGTTCCTAGGTGCAAATTTAAAAATGAAGTGCAGGTGCTAAGTCATCAGTGAATATCAGGACTTCAAATATAAGTTAGGAAGAAAGACTTGTTCTTTAGCATCTCTACCCAAGAAAAAAGTAGAGATTTAGCTCAGTTTGAGGTAGAAGGAGGTGGCAACCAAGTGCGCTATGGCCAAAATGAGGGCTTGTGATTTTATGTGCACTTCATTGCTGATGTCACCCCTGATTCCCATTAACTGTGGATAATCTGGCTCTGGCTACTTCTAAAATGGATATCTGGGGGACATTGTAGAAGATGGATTAAGCCCTTTATAACAATAAACTTTCCTGGGGCTAACTTTAGCAAGAACTGAAAGAGGAAATAGGTTATTTTCAGACTCCAACATTCAGTGTTCAAAGGCCAACAGAGCCCCATGAGAAGAATATGCACAACAAAAACAGCATCATCTTTAAAC